>NC_133147.1:26143881-26459392 GCF_048418815.1 Hemitrygon akajei
CCCCCCCTTCCCTCCCCTCCCCACCTCCCCCCTCCCCTCCCCTCATCCCCACTCCCCTCCCCCTCCCCATCCCCTCCCCACCCCTTCCCCCCCTCCCCCTCCCCCTCCCCAACCACCCCTCCCCTTCCCCCTCCCCCTCCCTCCCCTCTCCCCTCCCCTCCCCTTCCCCTCTCCCCCTCCCCCTCCCCACCCCTTCCCCCCCCCTCCCCTCCCCTTCCCCCCCACTCCCCTCCCCCTCCCTCCCCCTCTCCCCCCTTCTCCCCCTCTCCCCTCCCCTCTCCCCTCCTCCCTCCCTTCCTCCCCTCCCTCCCCCTATCCCCTCCCCGTCCCCTCCCCTCCCCCTCCCCCCCTCCCCTTCCCCTCCCCTCTCCCCTCCCCTTCCCCTTCTCCCCCCCTTCCCTCTCCCCTTCCCCTCCCACCTCCCCTCCTCCCCTCCTTCCCCCTCCCCTCCTCCCCTCCCCTTCCCCCTCTCCCTCCCGTCCCCTCCCCTTCCCCTCCTCCCCCTCCCCCCTCTCCCCTCCCTTCCCCCTCCCCCTCCCCTCCCTCCCCCCCTTCCCTCCCCGTCCCCTTCCCCCCTCCCCCCTCACCCATCACCCCCCTCCCCTTCCACCCTTCCCCCCACCCTCCTCCCCCTCTCCCCCTTCCCACTCCCCCACTCCCCTTCCCCTTCCCCTCCCCACCCCTCCACCCCCCATCCCCCCCATCCCCCCTTCCCCCCCCACCCCTCCACCCCATCCCCTTCCCACCCTTCCCCTCCCCCTCCCCTCCCCTCCCCTTCCCCACTCCCCTCCCCCTTCCCCCTCCCCTTCCCCCCTCCCCCTCCCCCCTCCCTACCCTCCCCTCCTTCCCCCTCCCCCCCCCCCTCCCATCCCCATCCCCTTCCCCCTCCCCTCCCACCCCCCTCCCCCTCCCCCTCCCTCCCCTCTCCCCCTCCCTCCCCCTCTCCCCCTCCCCTTCCCCTTCCCCCTCCCCTCCCTCTCCCCTTCCCCCTCCCCTCCCCCCCTCCCCTCCCCTCCCTCCCCCTCCCCTTCCCCCTCCCCCTCCCCCTCCGTCCCTTCCCCTCCCCCTCCTCTCCCCATCCCCTCCCCTCTCCCCTCCCCGTCCCCCTCCCCCCTCCCCTTCCCCTTCTCCCTTCCCCCTCCCCCCCCCTTCCCCTCTCCCCCTCCCTCCCCTCCCCCCTTCCCCCTCCCCCTCCCCCCCTTCCCCTCCTCCTTCCCCTTCCCCTCCCCCTCCCCCCCCCTCCCCCGTCCCCTTCCCTCTCCCCCTCCCCTCCCGTCCCCTCCCCCTCTCCCCCTCCCCTTCCCCCCTCTCCCCTCCCTTCCCCTTCCCTCTCCCCTTCCCCTCCTCCACTTCCCCTCCCCTCCCCTCCCCCCCTCCCCTCCCCTCCCCCTCCCCTCCCCTTCCCCCTCCCCCTCCCCCTCCCCGTCCCCTTCCCCCTCCCCCCTCCTCTCCCCATCCCCTCCCCTCTCCCCTCCCCGTCCCCTCCCCTCCCCTTCCCCCTCTCCCCTTCCCCCTCCCCCCCTCCCCTTCCCCTTCTCCCCCCCTCCCCTTCCCCTTCTCCCCCTCCCCTTCCCCCTTCCCTCCTCCCCTTCCCCTCCCCTCCCCTCCCCTCCCCGTCCCCTTCCCCTCTCCCCCCTCCCCTCCCCGTCCCCTCCCCCTCTCCATCCCCTTCCCCCTCTCCCCCTCCCCATCCCCTTCCCCCCTCCCCCTCTCCCCTCCCCTTCCCCCTCTCCCCCCTCCCCTTGCCCCTCCCCTTCCCCCTCCCCTCCCCTTCTCCCCCCTTCCCCTGATCCCCCACTCCCCTCCTCCCCTTCCCCTCCTCCCCTTCCCCTCCTCCCCTCCCCTTCCCCTCCCCCCCTCCCCTTCCCCCTCCCCCTCCTCTTCCCCTTCCCCTTACCACTATCACTCTGCCTCCTCTTCTAGCCTCTCTCATGATTCTGCCTTCTTCTACTACCCTGATGCTCAGCAGTGAGACAGTAGTCTGCAAGTAGCATTTCCATTCCCCTGCCTTATGGTGGACCAGAATTAGGAGGGTTGGAGCTCCAGGTATCACAGTGTCATTCTGGTCCTTCATTGTCTGAATCCATACTAACACTGTGGTCAAACTCCCGGCCATGGAAGTAGTACCAGAGGCTGTCAACAACCCACTTAATGGTGAGAAACTCCTTTTCAATGGTGGACAGCCTGATTACCTTGGAGGAGTTCTCAGCTCAGGTAAACGACAGGTCGCTCTTCTCCAGGCTCTCTTGGGCCAGCCCTGCTCCAATGTCTACTCCCAGGGTGGCTTCAGGGGGGGAGGGGGCGAGGACTGACAAGGGTGGGTGCATTCGGTGTTGAGCAGGTAAATGCAGAGGGTGCAAAGACTGAGACAGTTGCAGAGCATGGGATTCCGGTGTGGGTGCATTGAGTGTGTGTGTGACTGGTTGGAAGGTGATTACAGATGGTGGGACTGAGGGATTGGAGTACCAGTTGAGACTAACCACGTCTGTGCAAAGTGTGAGCAGGTGAATGTGGAGTGAGTGAGGAGGGGAGGTGCTGAGGTTAAGGGGGTGGGTTCAGAGATCTGTACTGAAGGGGTGTGTGTCTGTGAGGAGGCAGTGCAGACTGATTCTCGGGGGTGAAGAGATGGCTGCAGGAGGCGAGAGGGAATAAATGGAAGGAGGAATTGGTTTCTGATGGGAGATGGTTATCGAAGGTGCCTGGGGGATTAGTGGGAAATGTGGGTGGGAGGGGATGTTGTTGTGTGCCACTTAAATGGAGGGAATTTGTGGAGATCACTCTTGCCTCCCTCCTCCTTCCTAACCTTGCTTTCTTTGATCCACCTCATTTCCAACTTCCAAAGTCATGAACAGCATATTTAGGGTGAATGTGCAGTCTTTTTCCCAGTGATTGGGGAATTAAGAACAAGAAAGTGTAGGTTTAAAATGAGCGGAGGTACAGAAGCCTGAAGGCACACATGCAGTGAATCAGGAATAGTTTCTTCCCTTCTGCCATAAGATTCCTAAAGGGACATTGAAACCATGAAAATGAACTCACTTTTTTTAATATATATTTTTATATTCAATATACACATATACTTAATGTAATTGATTTACTGAGTTATTTAATTTTCTAAAATCATTCTGCCGTTGCTAATTTTCTAAAATCGTACTGCCGTTGCTAATACCTGCCGGTGAAAATAAACCTGATTCTGATCATCTGTACTTTTACGACAGCAGTACAGTGCAGAGTCCATAAATTAGTGCAAAAAAAAAAGAACAGTGAAGTAGTGTTCATGCATTCATGAATTGTTTGAAGATCTGATGGCAGAAGCTGGCTATTCAGTCTCCTGAACCTCATCCCGATGGTTGTAATGAGAAGAGGGCTTGTCCCAGTCGGAGAGCTAGAGGAATTGACAATATCCAAGCAGTTTCAATTTTTGTGAATTTGTGATTGACTGCACTGAACATCTTTCAACAAGGCAGGAGGATGGAAATGCAACGAAGAGCAGTCTGGCTCTTCTCCAAAGACTATGAAACTTTCTATGACAGTGTAGGCAAATATCACAAAAGCCGACAGTTTTGAAAAGCATTTTTGTTTTTTCATCACACTGAACTTTGATCATTTCTTCTTGCAAGCTCTCTTGCTGTTCTTTCACTTTGCAAAGAAATGGGTTGAATACCCAGTCCTGAATTTCCAGATTGTTCAAATTGATTCGGATAGTCTTTCTTCAGCGACTGCAAGTGTAAGCGGTACTTTTGCAAATCATCATCTGTGAAAGGGAATGCCATACTTTCCATGCAGGGAAAATGTGAGGACATTTTTCTCCCAATGTTTTGCTTATATACTTCCAACTTTATGATAAAAGTGGACACTGCACTTGTTGCCTGGATTAAATTAAAATTCTCATTTATATTTAGAACGTTCATTTCGCCATATAGCTAGGTATGCCAAACACAGAAGTTCAACCCTGTTCCCCAAGCTCTCGTCTACTTTGAGCAAAAATTCAGCCACAGTGGCAAAAAGATCAAAGAAATATTTTAAGTAGCAGACCTTTGACAGCCAATGCACTTCAGTGTAAAGAAACAAGAATTTAAAATTTTCATCATTATCTTGGCATAACTGGCAAAATATACTGCTATTTAAAGGATGAGCTTTAACTTTGTTGCTAGCAGATATTACAAGAGTCATGCCCGAAAAGAGTCGCTGGTTGAGGTTTTTGGCTCCAAGATGGTGACGATGATTTAGCCAATGGATTGTTAACAGACTGGGATTTTTTTTGTACTTAAATGCCACTGACCCAACATGGTGACCCCTCATATATGGTATTCCATCTGTTGCACAAGAAATTATGCTCCTAATCAGGGTACTTTTATCCTCAAATACATTTTGAGCTCTTCATAGATTGATTCTCAATTGATACTTGTTTTTAACTTTTTATAGAAGAGAATCTCGTCACAAACTTTGCCACTTTTGATAAACCGTACATATGCTATTAGCAATGTCTCGTCGTCTCGCACAGTTCACTGATTTAATTGTATCCCAAGTTCTGTTTTTTGTAGCTCTGTGCCCAGTTGATACTCAATGTCTTCACTCATTTCATCAAAATGTTGAGCTGGAGAGTTATTACTCAGAGGAATTGATTTTCAAATACTGGGATCATTTTGAGAACAGTGGTGAGCACTTCTGATACAGCAGCGTTATTAATCTTTCACAAATTCTACGTGATTTTCCACTTTGCTATCATTTTGGAAATGTTATAAGAAGCAATGAGACCACTAGCATGGTCATTTTTAGTTTTCTTGGCAAATGACTCAAGTGTGCAATGCTTTTCCAATGCTTCTTTCATCTTCTGTTACCGAGTAATACCAGAAGTAGCTTTTTCCAGGTGTCTTTTACTGAAATGTTCCTGCAATCTTGATGGTTTTATGCTTCATTAGACATAAAGTATTACAAGTGAGACACATGAGGCATCGCTGATCTGATGGGATGGAATAAAAATATACTCCAGGAATGTAACATTCCATTGACACACTTTTTGTAGTTTCTGTTTCTCAGCAGGATTAGAATTCAAGGTTTCACCTTATCAAAATTCAGAATGATGAAAAAGGACTCACAGAGATGGCGCCGTATCTATTTATCCATCGTTAATGGGGCTAAATTAAAATAAAAAGTTTACACAAACTGGGAATGCCTATCAGATGTTAACAACAGCAGCGAGTTGACATGGATGGAATGATGGTAGCGGCAGACAAAGGAACAGCGAGGCGAAGATGAGGACGATCACAACAGCGGAAATTACGTTGACAAGGATTCAGATTGGAATCTGAATGTTGGTTGGGGCGGAGCTGGTGTTCGGCAAGCTCCCTATATACTATTTCAGTTGGAGTGATTGACCAATCAAGTAAGGTCTCATAATCCCCAAAGATGGTTCTTAACCGCACATACGAAGCTGAGATCACTGAACAGCTCAAGAGGTATCCTCGGGTTCGGCACGTTCACTGGTTAACCATTTGGTTCCGGCCGGCACTGTATTGTTGCACGACCTGGTTTCCATTGATTTTGTAAAGGAAGTTGAGAGCGTGTACTTGACTTATCAACTGTTAAATTGCATGAACTTGTTCTGTGTCGCGAGCCAAGGGGAACTGTTGGACACCCTGGTTGCTAAATTATGGATCCCCAATAATGTCTGCTTGGTTGATAAGGTCGGATGAGATTGTCGAATTTCTGACATGTTGTGGTGACGAGTGCTCGCCGCCTGCTGAGCTGTGGGTCTTCCTGTGTCCCAGTGCCTGATCCTCTTTTCTTTGGAAGTGCGTACTCTACTAACGGTTGGTCAGGTTTCAAGACTCAAGTTAGGGTGCCACTTACTGTCCTCACCCCACCCCCGGACAACTTCCATTTCCTCAAATGGCCTCGTAATTCACGTAACGGCCCCCGTTGGGAATCACTGCTGCAGGTGAATACTTTGCATCTCGTGATCACAATCCAATTAGTTTCAAAGTAAACACGAGGAAATCTGCAGATGCTGAAAATTCAAACAACAACACACACAAAATGCTGGTGGAACACAGCAGGCCAGGCAGCATCTACAGGGAGAAGCGCCTATGTCCTGTGTCCTGACGAAGGATCTCGGCCTGAAACGTTGACAGCGCTTCTCCCTATAGACGCTGCCTGGCCTGCTGTGTTCCACCAGCATTTTGTGTGTGTTGTAGTTTCAAAGTAAATATGTAAAATGAAAGCACTGATCTGTGGGTGGAGATTCTAAATTGGTGAAAGGCGAATTTTGACAGGATCGGAAATGGACTGGGACAGACTGTTTTCTGGCACTGGTGCACTTGGTAAGTGGAAGGCCTTCACAAGTGAAATTTTGAGAGAACAAAGCTAGCATGAACGTGTCAGGATAAAAGGTAAAGGTAACGGGTGTAGAGAAGCTTAGTTTTCAAAAGATAATGAAGGTTAAGAGACAAAGGGGTTAAGAGAAAAAGGAGGTGCATGGCAGGTATAGGCAGGTTGAGACAAATGAGCTGCTTATGAAATGCAAGAGAACGCCTAAGAAATTAATCAGGAGGGCTAAAAGAAGGCATGAAGTTGGCCTAGCAGTCAAGGTGAAAGAGAATAGAAACATAGAAACCCTACAGCACAATACAAGCCCTTCAGCCCACATAGCTGTGCCAAACATGTCCTTACCTTAGAGGTAGGTAACCTCTCTTCCCTCTCTTCTTCCAAGCTACATGTACCTGTCCAGGAGTCTCCTAAAAGACCCTATTGTATCTGCCTCCACCACTGTTGCCGGCAGCCCATTCCACGTACTCACCACTCTCTGCGTAAAAGACATACCCCTAACATCTCCTCTGTACCTACTTCCAAGCACCTTAAAACTGTGCTCTCTCATGCTAGCCATTCCCAGCCCTGGGAAAAAGCCTCTGACTATCCACATGATCAATGCCTCTCATCATCTTATACATCTCCATCAGGTCACCTCTTATCCTCAGTCGCTCCAAGGGAAAAAGGCCGAGTTCACTCAACCTATTTTCATAAGGCAAGCTCCCCAACATCCTTCCAAATCTCCTCTGCACCCTTTCTACGGTTTCCACATCCTTCCTAAAGTGAGGCACAGTACTCCAAATGAGGTCTGACCAGGGTCCTATATAGCTGCAACGTTACCTCTCGGTTCCTAAACTCAAACCTACTATTGATGAAGGCCAATGCACTGTAGGCTTCCTTAACCACAGAGTCAACCTGTGCAGTAGCTTTCCTTGTCCTATGGACTTAACCCCAAAATCCCTCTAATCATCTACACTGCCAAGAGTCTTACCATTAATACTATATTCTGTCATCATATTTGACCTACCAAAATGAACCACCTCACACTTAGCTGGGTTGAACTCCATCTGCCAGTTCTCAGCCCAGTTTTGCATCCTGTCAATGTCCCGCTGTAACCTCTGACAGCCCTCCATACTATCCACAACACCCCTAACCTTTGTGTCATCAGCAAATTTTCTAACCCATCCCTCCACTTCTTCATCAAGGTCATTTCTAAAAATCATGAAGAGCAGGGGTCCCAGAACAGATCCTTGAGGCACAACACTGGTCACTGGCTTCCAAGCAGAATATGACCGATGGGTCATCTACTACCACACTTTGTCTTATGTGGGCAAGCTAGTCCGGATCCACAAAGCATTGTCCATTAGATCCATGTTTCCTTACTTTCTCATTAAGCCTTGCATGGGGTACCTTATCAAATGCCTTGCTGAAATCCATATACACTACATCTACTACTCTACCTTCCGCAATGCGTTTAGTCACATCCTCAAAAATTTCCATCAGTTTCGTCGGGCATGACCTGCCTTCACAGAGCCATGCTGACTATTCCTAATTATATTTTGTCTCTCCAAATGTTCATAAATCCTGCCTCTCAGGATCTTCTCCATCAACTTACCAACCACTGAAGTAAGACTCACTGGTCTATAATGTCATGGGCTATCTCTACTCCCTTTCTTGAATAAGGGAACAACATCCACAACCTTCCAATCCTCTGAAACCTCTCCTGTCCCCATTGATAATGCAAGGATCATTGCCAAAGGCTCAGCAATCTCCTCCCTTGCCTCCCACAGTAGCCTGGGGTACATCTCGTATGGTCCTGGTGACTTATCCAACTTGATGCTTTCCAAAATCTACAACACATCCACCTTCTTAATATCTACATGCTCAAGCTTTTCAGTCCACTACAATCACCAAGATCCTTTTCCATAGTGAATACTGAAGCAAAGTACTCATTAAGAATCTCTGCTATCTCCTCTGATTCCATACACACATTTCCACTGTCACACTTGATTGGTCCTATTCTCTCACATCTTATCCTTTTGCTCTTCACATACTTGTAGAATGCCTTGGGGGGTTTTCCTTAAATCTTCTCATGGCCCCTTCTGGCTCTTCTAAATTCTTTCTTAAGCTCTTTCCTGCTAGCCTTATAATCTTCTGGATCTCTATCATTACTTAGTCTTTTGAAGCTTTCGTAAGCTCTTCTTTTCTTTTTGACTAGATTTACAACAGATTTTGTACAACCCGGTTCCTGGACCCTACCATCATTTCACTGTCTCATTGGAATGTACCTATGCAGAACTCCACGCAAATATCTCATGAGCATTTGCCACATTTCTTCCATACATTTCCCTGAGAACATCTGTTCCCAATTTATGCTTCCAAGTTCTGGCCTGATAGCTTTATTTTTCCCCTTACTCCAAATAAACGCTTTCCTAACTTCTCTATTCCTATCCCTCTCCAATGCTGTGGTAAAGGAGATAGAATTCTGATCACTATCTCCAAAATGCACGCCCACTGAGAGATCTGACACGTGACCAGGGTCATTTCCCAATACCAGATCAAATATAGCCCGTCCTCTTGTAAGCTCATCTACATACTGTGTCAATAAACCTTCCTGTACACACCTAACAAACTCCACCCAATCTAAACTTCTCGCTCTAGGGACATGCCAATCGATATATTGGGAAATTAAAATCTACCACTACAACAACACTGTTACTATTATACCTTTCCAGAATTTGCAGAAAGGGATTCTACAGATATGTTAAGAGCAAAAGGATAGCAAGGGACAAAATTGGTCCTCTGGAAGATGAAAATGGTAATTCATATGTGGAGCCAAAAGAGATCATAAATGATTTTTTTCATATGTATTTACTCAGGAGGCAGACACAGTCTATAGAAGTGAGGCAAAGTGGCTTCAACTTCATGGACCCTCCAGAGATTGTTGGGGGGGGGTGGTGATTGCTGTGCTGAGGCAAATCAGGGTGGATAAATCCCCTGGGACTGACAAGGCGTTCACACAGACCCTGTGGGAAGCAAGAGCAGACACGGCTCTAACCCAAGCAGAGATATTTAAATCATCCTTCACAACGGGAGGGGTACCAGAGGATTGGAGGAATGCCAATTTTGCATTTCCCCCTCCCCCTCCTACTTTCAAATCTCTTAGTATCTTTCCTTTCAGTTAGCCCTGACGAAGGGTCTCAGCGCAAAACGTCGACGGTGTTTCTCCCTATAGATGCTGCCTGGCCTGCAGTGTTCCACCAGCATTTGTGTGTGTTGTGTGTGTTGTTCTACTATTTAAGAAATCCTCCAAACAAACCAGGAAATTATAGGCAGGTGAGTCTGACATCAGTTGAGGGAAAGTTATTGGAAGATATACTAAAGGACCAGACAAATTAGAATTTGGATAGACATGGACTGATTAGAGATAGTCAGCATTGCTCCATGCATGCTAGGTCATGTCTAACCAATCTTATAGAATTTTTTGAGGAAGTTACCAGTTTAGTGGATGACCACAAGGCAGTGGATGTTATCTACATGGGCTTTAGCAAGGCATCTGACAAGGTTCTGCATGGGAGGTTGGTTAAGAAGGTTCAGTTGCTCAGCATTCAAGATGGAGGTAGTAAATTGGATTAGATAATGGCTTTGTGAGCTTGGTTGCCTCTCTGACTGAAGCTCTGTGACTACTGGGGTGCTGCAGGGATCGATACCTTGTCTGATGTTGTTTGTCATCTGTATCAATGACCTGGATGATAACGTGGTTAACTGGATCAGCAAATTTGCAGATGACACCAAGACTGGGGTTGTAGTGGATAGCAAAGAAGGCTATCATGGCTTGCAGAGGGATCTGCATCAGGTGGGAAAAAATGGGCTGAAAAATGGCAGATGGATTTTAATGCAGTTAAGTGTGAGGTGTTGCACTTCAGTAGGACCAACCAGGGTAGTTCTTACAAGTGAATGGTAGGGCACTGAAGAGTGCGGTAGACAAAGGCTCCTTAATTCACTGAAAGTGGCGTCACAAGAGGATAGGGTTGTAAAGAGATCCTTTGGCAAAAGAGTTGGAAAGAGTCCAGAGCAAATTTATAAGCATGTTGCTGGGACTGGGGGACCAGCATTATAAGGACAGATTGAATAGGATAGGACTTTATTCGTTGGAATGAAGAAGATCGACAGGAAATTTGACAGAGGTAATCAAAATTATGAGGGGTATAGATAGGGTAAATGAAATCAGGTTTTTTGCACTGAGGTTGAGTGGGACTACAAGAGGGCATGGGTTAACAGTGAAAGGTGAAATGTTTAAGGGGAACATGAGGGGAAACTTCTACACTCAGAGGGTCATGAGAGTGTGGAACGAGCTGCCAGCACAAGTGGTGCATGCAAGCTCAATTTCAATGTTGAAGTAAAGTTTGGATAGGCACATGGATGGCCTGGTCCTGGTGCAGGTTGATGGGAGTGTGCAGTTTAAATGGTATCAGCATGGACTATGTTCCTTTTGTTTGACTCTATAACAGTAACAACTATAAATTTCAATAAGTACATATCTCTGTAACACCCTGGGAAAGGTCTCACTGCGAATGTAATGGTCTTTCTGTAGCAGCAGTGTTTGGATTTATGGTTAGAGATAACGGGTGCTTTGGAATGTGAGCCGTCCAATGAGGGGAGTAACACGTACAACACACTGGAGGAACTCAGCAGGTCAGGCAGCATCCGTGGAAACGAGCAGTCAACGTTTGGGCCGAGACCTTTTGTCAGGACTGAAGAGGGAGGAGGCAGGGAGTCTATAAAGAAGGTGGGAGGAGGGTGGGAAGGAGAAGGCTGGTAGGTGCCAGGTGGGAAACCAGTCAGAGGAAAGATCAAGGTGTGGGGGAGGGGAAGCAGGGAGAGGATAGGCAGGAAAGGTGAAGAAGAAATGTAAGGAGAAAGCACTGTGTAGTAGTAGAAGGCAGAATCATCAGAGAGGTGACAGGCAGCTGGAAGAGGAGGCAGAGTGAAAGTGGGATGCAGGAAAGGAGAGGGAGGGAATTACCGGATGTTGGAGAATTCAATGTTCATGCCAAGGGGCTGGAGACTACCCAGACGGTATATGAAGTGTTGCTCCTCCAACCTGAGTTTGGCCTCATCGTGGCAGTAGAGGAGGCCGTGTATGGGCATATCCGAATGGGAATGTGAAGCGGAGTTGACAGGAGTGTGTTTTTCCTGCTGTGTGCCTGACACCAAGGTGGTCTGCATCTTTTGTTCAGCGAGGGAGAAGACGCCAGAAAGGACAGGTTGTAGACACCAGAAAGAAGTGGAATTGGAGTGGGGCAAAACTCAGGAGTCGACGATACCCAGGGAAATCAATAGAGGACCAGCAGAAAGAAAACCGTGAGCTCCAACATGTGCTCATTAGATTTTCATTAAAATGGACCCATTTCTTTTTGTTTTACATTACTAATCCTTTAGTCAAATTTAGAATTATAAAGCTAAATCATTTAATTGCATATGGTGTACTATATGTTATTTTATGGTTCTGATTTGTAACAGGGTTCAAGCAGCATCCACACAAACAGGAGGTTTTGCACCCCAGTCTCACATGTTTTGTTGGGCCAGAAATCGTCTTTCCTAGACTTACACAGCGATAGAACCTGATGGTCACAATTGTGGGGGCTTGTCCAGGATGATTTCGTTGGATGCTGTGTGATTGCCCTGAGCATTGACCCAGTGGGCTTTGTGTTTAAGTCTGTGCTAAACTATTGTCCAGTAAAGCGATCACGATACGTGGGTATGGATGCTGCCGGGGTTGAGCAGTGATTTGCATCCACGGGGTTACCAGTAATTAATGCACGCGGGTTGAGTGCGGTAGATGTTCGTACTCCTGATTTTTTTTAATACTTTATTTTCAAAATAATCAATGAAATCAACAAGAACATACCAGCTCAAACACGTGTAAAAATGAAATAAGCAAAAGAAAAGAACATTAGAGGGATGCCTATTGTATAAAGTGCTCAAAAATATTAAACATTAAATCGCAAATGTGGTCCATGAGAAATCAGTTGGGGGGGGGGGGGGGGGAATTGTGCATCCGCCCCCAGCCTTGACCAACTAGGCAAGAAATGGATCCCAGATAGCTGAAAATTTTTTAATTGAATTGGTTCTCAGGAACCTAAGTATCTCCGTCTGTATGACTGAGATCATATCAGCCATCCATCTCCAAAAGGAAGGGGGAAAGGGTGATTTCCATTCCCTCAAGATAAGTCTTTTGGCAACAATCATCCCCAGCATCAGAGATCGGTGTATGGCTGTAGAGAAACAAATAGTAGATTGCGAGCAGCCGAAGATAGCGAGCCCAGCTTCCAAGGGGAAGGATCTTTTATAAGCCTTTGAGAACCAGTCAAATATTTTGGACCAAAATCCAGTCAGTAATGGGCAAAACCAAAAGGTGTGTGACAACGTGGCCTCCATCCCTTGGCATCTATCACACACTGGCGAGACAGAAGGGTAAATCCTGTGCAATCTAAGTTTAGAGTAGTGGAGACGGTGAACAACTTTAAACTGGATCAGTTAGTGTCTGCTGTTAACAGAGCAAGCCTGTATCAAAGACAAACGCTTGTCCCAGGCAGCTTCAGATAATTCAATGCTCAACTCCTCCCTCCAGGCATCTCTAATCTTCACAGTAGACATTACAATGTGATCATCAAACAAACATACAAACTTAGAAACGAGATGCTTGGAGTCAGGAGGGTTCTTTAAAATATCAAATGATATATGCTTCCCTGGAAGAATTTCAAAATTACAAATCTTCCATTGAATGTAATGTCTAATTTGTAAGTAATGAAAAAAGTGCGAATGAGGCAGCTCAAATTTCTCTTTCAGCAGACTAAATGTTGCAAACCGTCCCTCACCAGTGTATTGTACAACTTCAACATAACATCCCAACTCTACTACTGAATACTTCGATTTATGAAAGAGAATGTGCCATTCGTTTTATGGCCCAACCTAACTGTGACCTTATCTATCTGAAGGAGATTGCTGTTGTATAAACCAGACAATGCATGCAAATGGACGACTGACAGATGAAATACAGAATTTCAAAATCAGAACACAGTATTTAAAATCAATACCCTAAGCCAGAAGAGAATGATATTTACAAATCTGAGTGCTCAAAATTGCAACAGAGCAACGTAGAGACCACTGTGAAACATTGCAGATCCATTTCTCACCGAGAAGAGGGATTGATTCGGACTATCCAAGAGTTGCAGCCAGACAGTCGCGACCAAAAACATAAGGAGAGTCCAACTGCTGTGCCAAGTATTCCGATAATCAGCCCACAGATCAAAACAGCAAGCTGGCTTGTATCCATTTCTTCAGCACTATTTTGCTCTTCTGGTTCTGTGAACAAAGCACATACTCATGTTTTGAATGAGGAAATAGTTTTTAAATCAGTTTGAACAAAGATGATGTACCAAAACTAAATTGTCCTCTTCCCCTTTTCCCTTTCTCGGCTGAATATACTTTCCAATAGCAAAGGAGGTGTTCCAAAAGTTCCAGGTGTCCAAAGTATTCCTAAGATCAGCCCTGGACTGATTTTAGATGGAAAATTATGAGGGGTATAGATAGGTAAACGCAAGCAGGCTTTTTGACTGGGGCTATAACTAGAGGTCATGCATGAAGGGGAAACTACTTCGCTCTGATTGTGAGATTGTGGTGCATGCAAGCTCGATTTCAAAGTTTAAGAGAAGTTTGGATAGGTACCGTATATTCCGGTGTATAAGCCAACCCCCCCCAATTTCAAGGTTAAAAAATTGACTTTTTCATGTTACCTTTGTAGAGGTTTTTGATTTAACGAGAAACAATCACAAGATCTCACATGCCCCAGACGCTGAAAATTTTGTGAACTAGTACCTGCTAAGAAAACAGGCCCACACATTGTAGAACGTTATAGGTGAATTCTTAATAAATAAATCAGGGAGAGAAATTTTGGATTAGGTTTCCAATAGAAAAGAATCCTCTGAAATGTAACCCCCGTGAAACCATTTGGCGCCCATTGCAATCTCGTTAAAACATAACACAGGGTGGCGGGATCAGTACGTGTACTCAGTATTCAGTTTGCGACCACCATGTATAAAAAATTGAAACAAATGCGATACGATGCTGGCTTCAAGCTGAAGTTTGTTGATTTTGCTAAAGGAATGAATAATTCTGCAGCTGCTAAGAAGTTTAGTGTAAACGAGAAAGAAGTGAGAAAGTGAAGAAAGGCAGAGGACACGCTGAGGGAAATGCCAAAGACAAAATGTGCAAACTGCGGGAAAACATGCCAGTGGCCAGAACTGAAAGAATAAGTTTTAGAGTGGGTGAATCACCAGCGATCATCTGGATACATTGTTACCAGAGAAATAATTCAATTTCAAGCGTTAAAATAGGACAAAAAACACCGTGAGGTCAGCCAAAATTTCAAAGCTACACGAAGCTAGTGCACCCAATTTATGAATAGACGTGATCTTGTGTTGAGACAAAAAACAAAGATTGCTCAGAAAATTCCCGCGGGGTGTTGTTGATTACATTCAAGAACACTGCTGGATGGACGAAGTGGGTTGCTTGAAGTTGGTTAAGGAGGTGTGGTATCGACGTCCCGAAGGTGTCAGGAAAGAAAAGTCACTACTTGTCTGGGACATGTTCATGTGAGACAAAAGCAGCATTGAAAGCTGAAAGTACGGACATTGCAGTCATCCCCGGTGGTTTTATGTCCGTGCTTCAGCCTCTAGATGTGAGTTTAAACAAACCAAAGAATTCATGCGTCGACAGTGGAACCAATTTGACTCAAAAACAGCCAATAAATACGACCTGTCTTCCGTGTATCCATCTTTCCAAAGTTCGCACCCTCAGTTTAAACCGTCCCCCTAATTTTAGGACCAAAATTTAGGGCCAAATACACCAGAATTTATGGTATGTGGATGTAGGGGTTTGGAGGGTTATGGTCGAGGGGAGTAGGCATCTTAAATAGTTTGGCACGGACTAGGTGGGGCAAAGGTCCTACTTCTGTGCTGAACTTTTCTATGACTTTATGACTAAATAGCTATCAACAAACGAAAGCACAGTCCTGCGCAGGTTAGCACAATACTTTACAGTACCAGTAACCGCGTTCAATTCCTGCAGCTGTTTGTAAGTCGTTTGTATGTTCTCCTTATGACCAAATGGGTTTCCACCAGGTGCTCTGCTTTCCTCACACAGTTCAATGGCATACCAGTTGGTGGGTTAATTGGTCATTGTAAATTGTCCTGTAATTAGGCTAGTGTTAAAATTGGGGGTTGCTGGGTGGTGCAGATGGAAGGGTATATTCTGCGCTGTATCACTAAATAATTTAATAATGGCAGTATGGTTGATCAACGTAAAACCAAAATAGTCTCATTGCATCCTCACATTCCACTGGGAATTGCTGGATACTGAGTGTAAACAGGAACATGAGCTGGTTTTCCTCTCGCTGACCTAACAGAGCAACAAGAGGGTTAAAACCAATCTCGTCCAGGGTGGAGTGCTTCAGCCTTACCCCTCATCAGAGATTCTATGGCAAAATTCCAGATTGGATTGGAGTGGTACAAGGTGCTGCCGGGCTAGCTGAAATACGCTAGGGGTTCCTTGTATTTGCTAAGCTCCTGATCTCAACAACACTTCCACTGGAAAATACTGTCAGTCAGCACTACAGGCAATGAGATGGATTTCAGAGATTAGCTTTATTTGCTATTATGGTTTATTGAAAGATCAAAACATGCAGAGATATGCATTAAATCACAACAGTGAGGATTGTGCTGAGGACAGCTCGCAAATGCCACCACACTTATGGTGCCAACATAGCAACCCACAACTCACTAACCTTAACCCATACATCTTTGAAACATGGAAGGAAAGCGGTGTGCCTGGACAAACCCTATGCGGTCACGGACAGAACATACAAACTCCTTACAGTCAGCAGTAGGAATCGAACCTCGATCTTACAGTTGGTGCTGTAAACCACTGCGCTAACCGCCGTGCTACTCTGCTGCCCTGTATCATTTACCCCAGAGTATTTTCAAAGTTCAAAACGTAACTTTAGTATCAAAGTACCCATCATTTTCCTGTAGACGTACTCAATAAATCTATAGAATAATAACCATAACATTCTCTTACCCCAGTAAATTACTCTTTCCTCATTGATGATGCTATGGAACACTCTACAAGAGTATATGTCACCGTCTGCTGGCTGGATGTATGTGTAGTGGAGCACCTGAAATCGCCAATCTTTGCCAAATGAGACGTGTGAGGAGTTAACTTTGCCACTGACAGGCTGCCCGTTCTTCTGTAACGTTACGATCACGGCCGGTGGGAAAAAGCCGCTGACAAAACAGGTCAAAGTGTTTACCTCTCCGATGACAGCTGGTTTCTCTGAGTACAGATAGAGCTCACCGATTTCTAATTTAACAAATTAAAGATTTTTTTTGTCAGTTCCAGATGACAATTATCTATTAATTCGTATCAGTCATAGATGCAAAGTTTAAAAGTTCAAAGTAAATTTATTATCTATGTACATATATACAACCCTGAGATTTGATTTCTTGTGGGCATGCTTGGTAAATCCAATAAACATAAATGAATCAATGGTAGATCGCACCCAACAGGGTAGACTAACAAAATGTCTGTAAAACACAGCAAACTGTGCAAATACAGAAGGAAAAAAATAATATCAAGAAACAAATAAGCAATAAATAGGGAGAACATGAGATGAAGAGTCCTGGAAAGTGAATCCATAGGTGTGGGAACATTTCAGTGATGGGGCAAGTGAAATTATTACCACTGGTTCAAGAGCCTGATGGTTGATGGGCAACAACTATTCCTGAATAAGGTGGTGTCAGTCCTGAGGCTCCTGTACCTCTTCCTGATAGCAGCAGCAAGAAGAGTGCATGATCTGCTTTTCTCCAAGATTGCCAACTCACTGCTGGCAACACAACCATAGTGGGAAGATAGCCAGCCTAGTCCATGTAATTTCATTAGGCAATGCCAATTCAGTGTTACTGCAGAGAAATAAAGCAATCAGAAACATTTTGCTGCAGGCAGGTGAAGTGGGTTCCTGCTGATCTGCCATTGGACCCACTTTGACAATCAATGTTCACATCAGTCATCTGATGGAGCCATGGGAGAGGAACCAACTGCCAGTGTGATCCTGATACAACAAAGGATTAATTATGCCAGTGTGCCACAGTGCCAGCCAATTTTGTACACACTCTTAACTCAAAGATCCCACTAAAATATTCGGTCAAATGATTATTAAGAAGGCATTGTAATGTGTTGGCCTTTGTTAGTTGAGGGTTTGAGTTCAAGAGTTGCGAGGTAATGCTGAGACCACACTTGTTTGTGTTCAATTTTAGTCGCTTCATTATAGCAAGAAAGCAGAGCTTTAGAGAGGATGCAGAGGAGATTTACAGGATGGTGTCTGGATTAGAAAACATCTCTTATGAGGATAGGTTGAGTGGGCTAGGGCTTAACGCTTCAGAGAGGAGTACAAGATAATAAGAGGCATAGACAGAGTGGACAGCCAAAGACTTTTTCCCAGGGTGGAAATGGTTAATACAACAGGGCATAACTTTGAGGTGTTTGTTGGAAAGTACAGGGTGGAGGAGGGGTATTGTTGGATGGAGAGTTTTGAGTTCAAGAGCTGGGTGGTAATGTTGCAGCTCTGCAAAACTCTGGTTAGTGGGAGTGTGGAACACCCTGCCAGGGGTGGTGGTGGAGGTAGATAAATTAGGGACGTTTAAGAAACTCTTAGAGAGGCACACAGATGAAAGGAAATTTGAGGACTGTGCAGGTGAAAGGGTTAGATGGATCTTGGTGTAGTTTGAAAGCTCATCACAAAGGGCCTGTACTGTGCTGTACTTTGATCTAAATCCATTATGAGGACACTTTATTGGGCTGATGGTAGTCAGTACAGTGAGCTGCTCACATTTCTATCTTGACTCACCGTTTGGGGGAACAGAGCTTTTGATTAACACCTTTGCCTTATCCATCATTTTCTTTGCCTCTGCAATCACGTCATTCTTAACTTTTGCCAACTGCTTATCAATAATTTTATGGAATGGTTCTACGCCAGCCAAGTGAGACTGAATTCCCAATAACGTGGTGTCATAGTAACCAATGCTTCTATCCTGAGTCTTCAATTCACCTCTGACCACTAGTTGGCTGGGGTCATCTGTAAAGAAGAGGTTGACTGCCAATGTGTCTGTCTCTGAAAGGATAAAAAGATCATTGTAAAAAAAAGAATTTTAATCACATTATCAATTTTTGCAACTAATGTTTAAACAACACTCAGTGGCCATATTAGGTATATGTAGTCATTAACATAAATATCATTTATGCAGGCACAGGTAGCGGACCGGAACCCCGCCACCACTGCTCCCACAGACCAGCTAGCCAATGATGTGCCTGCGCACAGCAGGATCCCACCAGAGGAATAATGGCCAAAGTGAGGGTTTCCTCATTCCTCTTTGAGATCGGGGGGGTGGGTAGGAGGGGTAATTTCAGACCCCTTGGCCCCACCCCCAACCCACCTCCACAGCCAACACTACGGCACCCCCTCCTCGCTGCCCCTATCACAGCAAAGCCCCTAATCATATGGCAGCGTAAAAACATGCAAAAATGGTCAAGAGGTTCAGTTGGCACACGTCGTAAATGGTGTGGAGTATTCGGGACAGAGGGACCTCGGTTTACAAGGGTTGTACACAGAGTGAACGATGGGGAGTATCAAAGGATAGTGAGACTTCGCTGTACAAGGAAAAAAGACACAATCCATAAGTAGTGGGAAGCCAAGGGACAGGGGGACCTCAATGTACAAGGTTAGGACAAACACTGTTTATTACAGGGCGTGTTGAGGGATAGAGCGATCTCAGTGTACAAGGATGGGATACACATATTGAATGGTGGGAATTGTCAAGGGTCAAAGGCATCACAGTGTAAAGTGAAAGACACACCATGAGTGGTGGGGAGAGTCAGGGTTCAAGCAGACTTCTATGTACAAGGGTAGAAGAGACTATGTAAGTGGTGAGGAGTGTCAAGAGACAGAGTGACCTCAGTATTCAAGGGTAGGACACACATCATGAATGGTGTGGAGAATCAAGGGAAAGAGGGACCTCGGTGTACATGGGTAGGAGACACAAAGTGAACACTGGGCAGTGTTAAGTTTCAGAGGGTGTTGGCATTACAAGGGGAGAGCACACACCGTGAATAATGTGGAATATCCAGGGGCAGATGGTGTACAAAGGTGGGGCACACACCACAAATGGTGTAGAGTATCAAGGAACAGAGGGATCTCACTGTAACAGGGTTGGACACACACAGTTGCAGAGGGAAGTACAGAGGCCCGGATTTTGGGGCTTGTTAATTAGTACCGAGAACATGATGGTGTTGAAATCTGAGCTGTCATCAACAAACAGCAGCCTGATGTAGGTATTGTTGTCCAGGTGCTGCAAGACTGAGTGGAGAGCCACTGAGAATGCATCTACTGTAGACCTATTGTTGCAATAGGCAAATTGCAGGAGTTTCAGGCCAACATCCACATCCTTGAAGTAGATGAACTGCAGCAGCAGAACACCATGAACACTCAGTGACCTCCTTATTAGGTGCAGGAGGTACCTAATAAAGTGGCCACTGAGTGCAGAGTGCTTATTGTGCTTCACAGACCCAAACCCTCCCCAGACCTTATCAAAGCTGATATTGTCACTCAGCAAGGAAATCGGCTGGATGTTCACATGTGAGAGGGTCTCGTAAACTGCACCAATGTAATGTCTGCAAAATGCTGTTTGGTGAAGCTAACAGTGATTAAAAGTAAAGAACACAAATTAGTTTTATTTATCACATGTACATTGAAACATTAAAACATACAGAGAAATGCATCGTTTGTGTCAACTACCAACACAGCCGAGGATTGTGCTGGACAGCCACAAGTGTTGCCATGCTTTGGGCATATGTTCCTGGATCCTGCTTGCTCTTATTCTTGCTACCTTTGAGCAGTTTGATCTGGGCGATCTACGCAATCTGGGTCACTTAGCGGGCTAGCGGCAGGGCACTGAACTGAATACTACTAGACCCCTGGTTTGATGTTTGAAATTCTACGTGTTGTCCACTCACATTTTGCCACTTACACTATGTTCTTTCTGCACATTGGATGTTTGATGTTTTCTTGAACAGGTTCCATGTTGTTCCTGTGTCATGGAGGACAAATCTCAGTATTGTATTCTATATATACACCTTGATAATAGATGTACTTTGAATCTTAGAATACTTGCATTATACCGATGTTTTTTTATGATCATGCCTTCTTTGGCTAAGGATGATATGCTACTACAGATAGTGAATATTTTTTAACGTGGAGTGGCTCTTGTATATCATTTAACACATGATGTTTACAAGAGTGAGGTCTTGGTCAATGGTGAGGAATTCCAATGCAACTGGAGACCAGACCTTGGGTATGGACATTAAACACAAACACACATTAACACCTACTCGCACTCAGTGGCCACTTTATTAGCTATCTCCTGTACCTAATAGACAGTGAGTACATGTTCATGATCTTTTGCTGCTGTAGTTCATCCACTTCAAGGTTCAACATGTTGGGTGTTCAGAGATGCTCTTCTGCACACCACTGTTGGTACACGTGGTTATCTGAGTTAGTCGCCTTCCTGTCAGCTTGAACCAGTCTGGCCAGTCTACACTGACCTCTCATATCGAATGAAGCTAAAGACTTGAACTCGTGAATGAGGCAAGTGAAAACACAAGGTGTAAATCAATTGCCCATCCACCTTGTACAACTCTATCAAGTCATCTGTCGTCTTACTTGTCTCAAAAGAGAAAAGTCCTAGCTCGCTCAACCTATTGTCATAAGGCATAGAAACATAGAAAACCCACAGCATAATGCAGGCCTTTTGGCCGAAAAGCTGTGCTAAACATGTCCTTACCTTAGAACTACTGTCCCTAGGCTTACTATAGCCCTCCCTATTTTCCTAAGATCCATGTATCCATTCAGGAGTCTCTTAAAAGAGCCTATCATTTCCATTAAAGACCCTATTGTTTCCATTAAAACACACAATCGTTTCCCATAGTCCCCCACTACCACAAATTATGTAGTCGAGTATCCTGCATTTGGGGATATCACAGGCAACAGCTTACTCGAAGTGCAATGAGATAGCCTCGTCCTGGAACCTAGGCCCTCTTGATCACCAGCAGGCCCTCTTGATTTCCTGCCAGGTAAGTGTGGCATGCTCTCAAATTTTAGTAAAGTTCCTCTGCACCCCTTCTAAAGCTTCCACATCCTTCCTAGAATAAGGCAACCAGAACTGAACACAATACTTCAAGTGTGATCCAACCAGGGTTTCCTGAGGAACTTCACATCTAGAGTGCACGGCTTCAAATTAAGCTATTCCTCATTTAGAATGGAGATGAGGAAATCTTTTCAAGAAGATTGGAAGTTTCTGTACTCCAGAAAGCTAAGGAGCTGGGGCCATTGAATATAATTAAGATAAAGGTAGATGTTTGCTCTACAAGGAGTCATGAGTTATAGAGCACAGGCAGGAAAGCAAGAACAATTTATTCCTCATATATTATTATTCCTCATATATGCTGGGAAAGCACTATATCCTTTTTGAAAATCATTTGTTTTGGATGTTGATCATGAGATAAATATTGGCCCCAGGCTATTGAGAAAAATTTCCTGCTCTTTATGTAGTGTGTCTTATGACTCACCCATCTATATACATAAGGTTCCTCCATCGTCATCGATGAAGACCTCAACACCATTAGTACTTTTTACAAGGTCAAGTTACTAGCTCTACGCGAGAGTGTGCAAGGGAGCTGGCCGGATTCAAACTCAGGACCTCTTGCCCTGAAGTCCAGCGCTGATGCCACTTCACCACCAGCCAGCTTATTGCTGGTGTCAAGCACTTGATTTGGATTTAAGTGAGGGAGAGTTGTGCAGCGTCAGCCTCACTCTCTCTTCCCAATTCCCATCTGGATCCAGTGGCAAGACAAGAGTCAAGACAGCTGAAGATGGGACTAGGCGCAGTGGATGACCAGACAATCTGCTGTGACTTGTCGTGCTCTACGCGTTCCACGACGCTTGCAGAGACCGCCTTGACCGCTGGACCTTCCATTGATCTCGTCCGCTCAATCCGCCGGACTCTGTCTTCACATGCTGGGATAGACAACTCCCTGTCTCACTGAGGGGTTAAGACCTGTCAGCTACCGTCACCCGTCGGTTTAGCTGGCTTGTTGAGGCCATTACCTGGGGTGTGACATCTATTGCATGCGAACAGCTACGGGGAACCACAGGTGAGAGCTGAGTGCCAGGTGGGGACCAAAGGTTGTCAAACCGTCCTGAAAAGGATGCAACATGTCCCCCCACTAGAGGTGCTACCTCTCCTTGACACCCCATCTATATGCATGCACAAAGCACAAACACGATCTTACTCTGTGATAAGCTTCAACCTTGAGTTGGTGGCAAAATCCCACTCAACAGTTACACAACAACATCTCAACCAATCCATACACAATGGAAACAAGAGGGCACAGATTTCAAGGGAAAGGAATAAGTTATAAAGGGGATCTGAGGGGGATACGCTATTTTTTCTTACATAAAGAATGGTTGATATCTGGAATGAGCGGCCAGCGGAGGCTGTGGAAACGGGCACAATCACTAAGTTTAAAAGATATTGCAACAGACACGTAAAGGGGCAAAGTGTATAAGTATATTTAAAGTACATGTATCATTAGGATATGGTCCTAATGTTGTGCAAGGGGTGGTGGGATTAGCATACATGGGCAAAAACGTCAGCAAACACCTGGTGGGCAAAAGGGTTGTACTAGTTGTACAAGTCTGTAACACTACAACAACCCCCATCCAGTCTGCACGTGGCAAGCACCCTTGCAACACGGGCAAAGCACAATCAAACAAATTTCCTTTCAATCCATAGCACAGCCCCCACGCAACAAGTGCAGGGCAACATCCCACAACACAACTCCTCCCTCCCCATCCCTGCATGCCCACAGCAAGATCCCACCAACCATGTGCATGGAACAGTAAATCACAGTACCAGCCCTTCGGTCCACATTGTTGTGCCAACCCTTTGATCCACTCCAGAATCAATCTAACCCTTCCCTCACACACAAGCCTCCATTTTTCTATCACCCATGTACCTATCTAAGAGTCTCTTAAATGCCCCTAATAACAACCCTAGCTGTGCCAGGTTACACACCTGAATATAGTTTCTCTGACCCATACCTTCCTCTAATAACCTTAAAATTATGCCCCCTCATGTTAGCCATTGCCACACTGGGACAAAGTCTTCCACTGTCCACTCCATCCGTGTCTCTTATCATCTTGTACACCTTTATCAAATCACCTCTTATCCTCCTTCACTTCAAAGAGAAAAGCCCTAGCTTGCTCCTGAATTCTAATCCCGGTAAATCTCCTCTACATCTTCTCTAAAACTTCCACGTCCCAATTTAAATATCCTATATTAAACTTGGTTCTGATCCTTCCCAGAAGGAATACAATAACGTATTCCAAGTGTGCTGGAACCAGGTAGTTTAACACCAAGCCAGCAAGACCTGAAGTAGTATGTGCTTGGCAAGATCCAAACGCTACCGCCCTCCCCACGGTTGGTGACCCCAGCGACGCCTACTCAGCAAGATCCCACCCTGAGCAGCAACTTTATGGCAGGTTGACCGGGCGGCGATCGCAGCGACAGGAATCGACTCACCGGCCACCGAGTAGGCAGACCCCGAACAGGGGACGAGGAGCAGGAGGAGCGCCCAAGCAGCGGGATAACGACCCATGGCTGACACCGTCCCGAAAGCAAAAAGAGGAGACGCCGCCGCCACTCAACCCGCCCACCGACCTCACTCTCCTCCTCCTCCTCGACCCAACCCAAACCTGGTTTCACTTTTCCTCCGGCGGGAGCGCGAGCGGCCCGCCGTCGGTGACTGCGCGCGCCCGGGGAGCGCGAGCCGCCCGCCGTCGGTGATTGCGCGCGCCCGGGGAGCGCGAGCGGCCCGCCGTCGGTGATTGCGCGCGCCCGGGGAGCGCGAGCCGCCCGCCGTCGGTGATTGCGCGCGCCCGGGGAGCGCGAGCCGCCCGCCGTCGGTGACTGCGCGCGCCAGGAGGAGGAGGGGGGGGGGGGGGTGCCGGGGTGGGAAACCGCGGAAGCCAATCAGCGGCGCCTGGCTGGATCGGGGTGGGGCCAAGGGATGGACAGGTGTGGTAACACGCACAAGACGCTCGGTCGGGCAGTATCCGTGGAAACGAGCAGTCAACGTTTCGGAGCGAAACCCTTCGTCAGGACTGAAGAGAGAGGGGAGGCTGGTAGGTGCCAGGTGAAAAACCAAACATAGGAAAGATCAAGGGGTGGGCGAGGGGATAGGCAGGAGAGGTGAAGAAGGAATGTAAGGGGGAAGCACTATGTAGTAGAAGAAGACAGAATCATGAGAGAGGTGATAGGCAGCTGGCAGAGTGAAACTGGGATGGGGATGGGGGAGAGGGAGGGAATTACCAGAAATTGGAGAATTCGATGTTCATACCAAGGGGCTGGAGACTACCCAGACGGTATATGAGGTGTTGCTCCTCCAACCTGAGCTTGGCCTCATCATGGCAGTAGAGGAGGCCGTGTATGGGCATATCCGAATGGGAATGTGAAGCAGAGTTGAAGTAGGTGGCAACCGGGAGATCCTGTCTGGTGTGGCGGACGGAGCGGAGGTGCTCGACGAAGCGGTCCCCCAATCTGCGTCGGGTCTCGCCGAAGTGGAGGAGGCCGCACCGGGAGGACCGGATGCAATAGATGACCCCAACAGACTCACGTGAAGTGTTGCCTCACCTGGAAGGACTGTTTGGGGCCCCAAATGGTGGTAAGAGAGGAGGTGTAGGGACAGCTGTAGCAGTTACACTTGCAGGGATAAGTGGGATCTGAAATCTGTGGGAAGGGACGTGTGGACCAGGCAGTCGCGGAGGGAGCGATCCCTTCGAAAAGCGGAGAGGGGTAGAGAGGGAAAGATATGCTTAGTGGTGGGGTCCTGTTGAAGGTGGCAGAAGTTGCGGAGGATAATATGTTAAATTGCATGAACTGGTTCCGTGTCACGAGTCAAGGGGAACTGTTTGACACCCTGGCTGCTGAATTATGCATCCCCAATAATGTCTGCTTGGTTGGTAAGGTCAGATGAGATTGTCGAATTTCTGACGTGTTGTGATGACGAGTGCTCGCCGCCTGCTGAGCTGTGGGTCTTCCTGTGTCCCAGTGCCTGATCCTCTTTTTTTTGGAAGTGCCTACTCTACTAACGGTTGGTCAGGTCTCGAGCCTCAAGTTAGGGTGCCACTTACTGGCCTCCCCCCACCCCCAAGAATCTTGAACGCCCCCGGACAACTTCCATTTCCTCTAATGGCCTCCTAATTCACGTAACGGCCCCCGTTGGGAATCACTGCTGCAGGTGAATACTTTGCATCTTGTGATCACAATCCAATTAGTTTCAAAGTAAATATGCAAAATGAAAGCACTGGTCTGTGGGTGGAGATTCTAAATTGGTGAAAGGCCAATTTTGACAGGATCGGAAATGGACTGGGACAGACTGTTTTCTGGCACTGGTGCACTTGGTAAGTGGAAGGCCTTCACAAGTGAAATTTTGAGAGAACAAAGCTAGCATGAACGTGTCAGGATAAAAGGTAAAGGTAACGGGTGTAGAGAAGCTTAGTTTTCAAGAGATAATAAGGCCTTGGTTAAGAGAAAAAGGAGGTGCATGGCAGGTATAGGCAGGTTGGGACAAATGAGAAGAACACTAAAGAAATTAATCAGGAGGCATTAAGTTGCCCTAGCAGTCAAGGTGAAGGAGAATAGAAACATTAAAAACCTACAGCACAATACAAGCCCTTCGGCCCTTATAGCTGTGCTGAACATGTCCTTACCTTAGAAATTACCTAAGGTTACCCATAGCCCTCTATTCTTCCAAGCTCCATGTACCAGTCCAGGAGTCTCCTAAAAGACCCTGTTACTTTCCCCGTAACTGGGTCACTTACCAGCAAAGATAGAGAGGTCCGTTGAAGTCTGATGGTACTATTTTTAACAGTATTTATTGATAAAAATACACAAAAATAATATCAATGCAAACATACAGATAATATACATCGTCAATACTAAATCTAAAAGCGCGGGTATAATAATAATCAATAAGAAGTAGCTCTATCGTTGTCTAGGGGATAATGTATTGTCCGATGGAAATATAAAAGTCACTTCAGTTCATTCAGGCTGCAGCTTTTGGTTGGAGAAAGAGACGATGTTTTTAGAACTTGCCCGTTTTTCCTTTTTATGATGTCGATCCTTCGAAATGTCGTCGGTGGTGATCTCTTCCTTAGCTAAGCCATCTTCCGTGGTAGGGCCTCAATCCCGGGCAATGGGAAAGGACACACGTGGGCCCTCCACTGGCTGTCGCTATTAAACGCTGTCACGGGATTTCTAGCGTTTCTCCTGGTGCGTCTAAAGGGGTTGTTCCCCAGACCTTCTTTTATCCTTACTCACGGGGTCTCAGATGTCAATCAGGTTGGAATGATGCCACCCCTCAACCAGCCCACTTTTAGTCATTCCCTGAGGACTTCAAATAAATAGTACAGTATTCAATACACAATTCTGTCTCCAAGAGACAATGGCCGTTTCCTGTGGCTTTGTATCACTGAGGGGCCAGGACATTCCAAATCCCTTGTGGATTCTGCGTCTCTCTCTCTCTCTCTCATTTTCTGGGTCTCCTGACTTGAATTAATAGCGATCTTGCGATTCTCAAAAAGGAGGGGGCTACTTTGTACCCTTCGGCCCCTCAGAGTTGGGGCACAGGCGTAACAACCCTATTGTATCTGCCTCCACCATCTTCGCTGGCAGCCCATTCCACACACTCACCACTCTCTGCGTTTAAAAAAAAAACTTACGCCTGACATCTCCTCTGTACCAAGTACCTTAAAACTGTGACCCCTCATGCTAGCCATTCCAGCCCTGGGAAAAAGCCTCTGACTATCCCACATGATCAATGCCTTTCATCATCTTATACACCTCCATCAGGTCACCTCTCATCATCCGTCGCTCCAAGGGAAAAAGGGCCGAGTTCACTCAACCTGGTATCATAAGGCATGCTCCCCAATCCAGGCAACATCGTTGTAAATCTCCTCTGCACCCTTTCTATAGTTTCCATATCCTTTCTGTAATGAGGCGACCAGAACTGAGCACAGTACTCCAAGTTGGGTCTGACCAGGGTCTTATATAGCTGCAACATTACCTCTCGGCTCCTAAATTCAATCCCACAATTGATGATGGCCAATGCACTGTAGGCTTTCTTAACCACAGAGCCAACCTGCACAGCAGCTTTGAGTGTCCTATAGACTTGGACCCCAATATCCTTCTGATCCTCCACAATGCCAAGAGTCTTACCATTAATACTATATTCTGCCATCATATTTGACCTACCAAAATGAACTGCTTCACACTTATCTGGGTTGAATTCCAACTGCCACTTCTCAGCCCAGTTTTGCATCCTATTAATGTTCCACTGTACCTCTGACAGCCCTCCACACTATCCACAACACCACCAACCTTTGTGTCCCATCCCTCCACTTCCTCATCCAGGTCATTTATAAAAATCACAAAGAGCAGGGGTCCCAGAACAGATCTCTGAGGCACAGCACTGGTCACTGATCTCCATGCCGAAAATGACCTGTCTACAACCACTCTTTGCCTTCTGTGAGCAAGCCAGTTCTGGATCCACAAAGCAATGTCCCCTTGGATCCCATGCCTCCTTACTTTCTCATTAGGCCTTGCATGAAGTACCTTGTCAAATCCCCTGCTGAAATCCATATGCACTACATCTACGGCTCTACCTTCATCAATGTGTTCAGTCACATCCTCAGAAAATTCAATCAGGCTCGTAAGGCACGGCCTACCTTTCACAAAGCCAAGCTGACTATTCCTAATCATATTATGTCTCTCCAGATCTTCATAAATCCTGCCTCTCAGAATCTTCTCCATCAACTTACCAACCACTGAAGTAAGACTCACAGGTCTATAACTTCATGGGCTATCTCTACTACCTTGCTTGAATAAGGGAACAACATCCGCAAACCTCCAATCCTCTGGAACCTCTCCTGTCCCCATTGATGATGAAAAGATCATTGCCAGAGGCTCAGAAATCCCCTCTCTTGCCTCCCACAGTAGCATGAGGTACATCTCATCCAGTCCCAATGACTTATCCAACTTGATGCTTTCCAAAAGCTGCAATACATCCTCTTTCTTATTATCTACATGCTCAAGCTTTTCAGTCCACTACAATCACCAAGATCCTTTTCCATAGTGAATACTGAAGCAAAGTACTCATTAAGAATCTCTGCTATCTCCTCCGGTTCCATACACACTTTTCCACTGTCACACTTGATTGGTCCTATTCTCTCACATCTTATCCTCTTGCTCTTCATATACTTGTAGAATGCCTTTGGGGTTTTCCTTAATCCTGTCCGCCAAGGCCTTCTCATGGCCCCTTCTGGCTCTCCTAATTTCTTTCTTAAGCTCCTTCCTGATAGCCTTATAATCTTCTAGATCGCGTATCATTACCTAGTTTTTTAAACCTTTCGTAAGCTCTTTTCTTCTTGACTAGATTTACACCAGCCTTTTTACACCACGGTTCCTGTACCCTACCATTATTTCCCTGTCTCATTGGAACGTACCTATTGAGAACTCCACTCCCTGAACATTTGCCACCTTTCTTCTGTACATTTCCCTGAGAACATCCGTTCCCAATTTATGCTTCTAAGTTCCTGCCTGATAGCCTCATATTTCCCCTTACTCCAATTAAACGCTTTCCAACTTCTCTGTTCCTATCCCTCTCCAATGCTATGGTAAAGGAGATAGAATTGTAATCACAATCTCCAAAATGCTCTCCCACTGAGAGACCTGACACCTGACCAGGTTCATTCCCAAAACCAGCTCAAGTACAGCCTCTCCTCTTATGCTTATCTACATATTGTGTCAAAAAACCTTCCTGAAGACACCTAACAAACTCCACCCCAACTAAACCCCTCGCTCTATGGACATGCAAATTGATATATTGCTAAATTAAAATGTCCCATCACAACAACCCTGTTGTTATTATACCTTTCCAGAATCTAGAAAGGGATTCTACAGATATATTAAGAGCAAAAGGATAGCAAGGGTCAAAATTGGTCCTCTGGAAGATAAAAATGGTAATTCATATGTGGAGCTAAAAGAGTTCATAAATGATCTCACAGGTAGATAAGGTAGTTAAGAAAGCTTATGGGTTGTTAGCTTTTATAAGTTGAGGGATAGAGTTTAAGAGATGCGATGTAATGATGCAGCTCTATAAAACTCTAGTTAGGCCACACTTGGAGTACTGTGTCCAGTTCTGGTCGCCTCACTATAGGAAGGATGTGGAAGCATTGGAAAGGGTACAGAGGAGATTTACCAGGATGCTGCCTGGTTTCGAGAGTGTGGATTATGATCAGAGATTAAGGGAGCTAGGGCTTTACTCTTTGGAGAGAAGGAGGATGAGAGGAGACATGATAGAGGTATATTAAGAGGAATAGACAGAGTGTACAGCCAGCGCCTCTTCCCCAGGGCACCACTGCTCAGTACAAGAGGAAATGGCTTTAAGGTAAGGGGAGGGAAGTTCAAGGGAGATATTAGAGGAAGGTATTTTACTCAGAGTGGTTGGTGCGTGGAATGCACTGCCTGAGTCAGTGGTGGAAGCAGATACACTAGTGAAGTTTAAAAGACTACTAGACAGGTATATGGAGGAATTTAAGGTGGGGGTTATATGGGAGGCAGGGTTTGAGGATCGGCACAACAGTCTGTAACGTGCTGTACAATTCTATGAAAATTCTATGATTTTTTTAATATGTATTTGCTCAGGAGGCAGGCACAGAGTCTATAGAAGTGAGGCAAAGTGACTTCAACTTCATGGACCCTACAGAGATTATGGGGGGGGGGTGGTGTTTGCTGTACTGAGACAAATCAGCGTGGATAAATCCCCTGGGACTGACAAGGCGTTCGTGCAGACCCTGTGGGAAGCAAGAGCAGACATGGCTCTAGCCCAAGCAGAGATATTTAAATCATCCTTCACAACAGGAGGGGTACCAGGGGATTGGAGGAATGCCAGTGTTGTTCTACTATTTTAGAAATCCTCCAAACACAAACCAGGAAATTATAGGCAGGTGAGTCTGACATCAGTTGGAAAGTTATTGGAAGATATTCTAAAGGTCCAGACAAATTAGAATTTGGATAGACATGGACTGATTAGAGATAGTCAGCATTGCTTCATGAGTGGTAGGTCATGTCTAACCAATCTTATAGAATTTCTCGAGGAAGTTACCAGTTTAGTGGATGACCACAAGGCAGTGGATGTTATCTACATGGGCTTTAGCAAGGCATCTGACAAGGTTTTGCATGGGAGGTTGGTTAAAAAGGTTCAGTTGCTCAGCATTCAAGATGGAGGTAGTAAATTGGATTAGATCATGGCTTTGTGAGCTTGGTTGCCTCTCTGACTGAAGCTCTGTGACTACTGGGGTGCCGCAGGGATCGACACCTTGTTTGTTGTTGTTTGTCATCTGTATCAATGACCTGGATGATAACATGGTTAACTGGATCAGCAAATTTGCAGTTGACACCAAGACTGCGGGTGTAGTGGATAGCAAGGAAGGCTATCATGGCTTGCAGAGGGATCTGCATCAGGCGGGAAAAAAATGGGCTGAAAAATGGCAGATGGATTTTAATTCAGGTAGGTATGAGGTGTTGTACTTCAGTAGGACCAACCAGGGTAGTTCTTACAAGTGAATGGAAGAGTGGGGTAGAACAAAAGGTCCATAATTCATTGAAAGTGGCGTCACAAGAGGGTAGGGTTGTAAAGAGATCATTTGGCACGTTGACCTTCATAATTCAATGTCGTGAGAACAGGAAATGGGATGTTATGTTGAAGTTGGTGAGGCCTAATTTGGAATATTGTGTACAGTTTTGATCACCTGCCGACAGGAAAGATGTATGTAAGCTTGAAAGAGTTCAGAGCAAATTTATAAGCATGTTGCTGGGACTGGAAGACGAGAGATATAAGGAAAGATTGAATAGGATAGGACTTTATTCATTGGAATGAAGATGATTGATAGGAAATTTGACAGAGGTAATCAAAATTATGAGGGGTTTAGATAGGGTAAATGCAAGCAGGCTTTTTCCACTGAGCTTGAGTGGGACTACAAGAGGGCATGGGTTAACAGTGAAAGGTGAAATGTTTAAGGGGAACATGAGGGGAAACTTCTACACTCAGAGGGTCATGAGAGTGTGGAACGAGCTGCCAGCACAAGTGGTGCATGCAAGCTCAATTTCAATGTTGAAGTAAAGTTTGGATAGGCACATGGATGGCAAGGGTATGGAGGGCTCTGGTCCTGGTGCAGGTTGATGGGAGTGTGCAGTTTAAATGGTATCAGCATGGACTATGTTCCTTTTGTTTGACTCTATAACAGTAACAACTATAAATTTCAATAAGTACATATCTCTGTAACACCCTGGGAAAGGTCTCACTGCGAATGTAATGGTCTTTCTGTAGCAGCAGTGTTTGGGTTATGGTTAGAGATAACGGGTGCTTTGGAATGTGAGCCGTCCAGTGAGGACAGCTTGCTATGTGCCTGACGCCGAGGTGATCTGGGTCTTTGGTTCGGCGGAAGATGCAGTGAGAAGAAGCCAGAAAGGACAGGTCATAGACACCAGAAAGAAGTAGACCTGGGAGTCGATGATGCCGGGGGAAATCGGTGGAAGACCAGCAGAAAGGAAACCATGAGCTCCAACTTGTGCACATTAGACTTTCATTAAAATAGGCCCTTTTCCTTTTGTCACTGATCTTTTAGTCAAATTAAGAATTACAAAGCTAAATCATTTAATTGCAAATGGTATACAGTCTGTTATTTTATTGTACTGATTTGTAACAGGGAACAACTCAAGCAGCATCCACACAAACAGGAGGTTTTGCACCCCAGTCTCACACGTTTGGTGGGGCCAGAAATTGTCTTTCCTAGACTTATGCAGTGACAGAACCTGATGGTCACAATTGTGGGGATACCATTGGATTCTGTGTGATTGACCCAGTGGGCTGTGTGTTTAGGTCTGTGCTAAACTATTGTCCAGTAAAGCGATTACGATACGTGGGTATGGATGCTGCCAGATTGAGTCCGCGGGGTTACCGGTAACGAATGCACGCGGGTTAAGTGGGGTAGATGTTTGTACTCCTGATGAATTGTTAGTTCAACTCTTAAGTACTGTTAAAGCTGTAGGCAAAGTTACGATTGTGGGGCAGAGATCTGATAAAATTGTGGGCACAGACTTTGCTTTAGTTCAGACTAGCGTTGGCATAACAGTAGTGAAACTGCCTGGTACTCCTGGGGCCCCAGGAGAGGGGGAGCCGTGGACTGTCCTTACTTCCCGGGAGGAGGAGAGTGTGGGGGAGTGGGCTGAATTGCAAGTCGAGTCTCCCATAGCTGGAGGCGGAGACTCCAAAGACAAGGTTTTCTCATTTCTGCTCAGTGAGGGGAAGGATTGGTCTGATTTGGAATGTCTATTGAGTCCCCCAGTGAAGAGTGAGAATTCTGAGTTAGTATCCGCCCTCACCTCCCTGGTGAATAAATGGGAAAATGCCCAGCTTCAAAGTCCCAGCTATCATAGGCTCCCCCTATTCTCTGGAACGAAGCCCACCTCTAAAGGGGAAGAGGAGTATGAGACTTGGGCGGAGCAGACCAGAGTGGCAGTGCTCTGATGATGTAAAACATATATGTCAAACTCAAGGCCCGCGGGCCAAATCCAGCCTGCGGTGGAATTATCTTTGGCCCGCGAGATAATATCTAATTACTATTAAAGCTGGCCCCAGTAATCGAAGCGCCTATGGCGTATGATATGGCTAATGCTGAGTTTATTAAGGTACCAGGTTTTCAGGGATTTTAGTGTTTATTCGGCAGTCTTGCTCGGCAGTCTTCTTCATAAGAAACGGAATTTGTAAAGTGAAACACTTTGTAGTTATAGCAGAGACTGAGACACATGAGAGCAGGCTGAAAAAACGGAGGCAACGAAAGCTGCGTTCGCACGCGTCCGACTGATCCGGCCCACATGAAGCTGCATTTTGCTCAATCCGGCCCGTGACCTAAAATGAGTTTGACACCCCTGATGTAAAAGGACAGCGACTGGTTGAAAGTCTGAGCAGGCGGGCTGATAATTTAGTGAGAGCTGTAAGGGCACAGAACCCCCTTGCCACCTGCGGCCTACATGCAAGCACTAGAGAAGGTGTTTGGTGCGATGGGAAGCCCAATGGAGCTCATGACAGGATTTCGGAACGTGCGTCAGGAGAAAGGGGCACAGCTTTCTGCCTGCATCTTTCGGCTAGAGGGACAGCTAACTTGCTTGTGGCACAGAGGGACCATTCAGACGGCTGAGGTGGATCAGTTCAGATGGACTCCCCTAGCCCCACAATCGTGAGTAGAGCAGTGAGCTAGCCCCCATTCTTGTGTCGTGCCAGTGTTGATTGTCAGTGAGGAATTTTCAATCTCCCTGACTGTGGTCTCCCAGAGAGGAAGTCAAGGATCCGGCTGGAAAGGGAGATACAGAGGCCCAGGCTTTGAAGCTTGTTGATTTGTACTGAAGGTGTGATTGTGTTGAACGCTGAGCTGTAGTCAATAAACAGCAGCCCGAGATAAGTATTACTATTGTCCAGGTGATCCAAGGCCAAGTGGAGAGCCAGTGATATTGCATACACTGTAGACTTATTAGACAAGTTGTAGCAGGTCCAGGTCGATGGCAGGAATTCATCCTAGCCATCACTAACCTCACAAAACACGTCAACACAGTAGATGTGAGTGGCATTGGGCAATAGTTGTTGAGACAAACCACCCTGCTCTTCTTGGGCACTGATATTACTATAACCCCTCTGAAGCAGGTGGGTACCTACTGTATCTAATAAAGTGGCCACTGTTGTACCTTCATGATCTTCTGCTGCTAGAGCGCATCCACTTCAAGTTTTGACATGTTGAGCATTCAGAGATGCTCTTCGGCACTCCATTTTTGTAACGCGTGGTTACTTGGGTTACTATTGCCTTCCTGTCGGTTTGAACCGTTCTTCTCTGACCTCTCTCATTAACGAGGGTTCCTCCCGCAGAACTGCCGCTCACTGGATTTTTTTTTTCTGTTTTTTGCACCGTACTCTGTCAACTCTAGAGACCGTTCTGCATGCACGCCTGAGGAGATCAGCGGTTTCTGAGATTACTATTGCCTTCCTGTCGGTTTGAAACAGTCTGGCCATTCTCCCTCTAACCTCGCATCAGAGAAATATTTCCCAGTTATGCTTCATCTCCCTGTAAACCTTTCCTATCCATGTAGCATTTGATGGCTCTAGGCGAATACTCATTGGAGTTTAGAAGAACGATTGGGGTGAGGATTCTCATTGAATCCTATCGAATATTGAAAGGCCAGGATAGAGTGGGCATGGAGAGGGAGTTTCTAATAGTGAGGGGGGTCTAGCACCGGGGGTCACAACCTCCGAATAAGAGGCTTTAAATCAGAGATGAGAAGAAATTTCTTTTGCAAGACCATGGTGAATCTATGGAATTCATTTCCACAGTTGGCTATGGAGGCCTGGTCATTGGGTATATCTAAAGCAGACATAAAGGGCATAACATTTTATGGGAGGTAGCAGGAGAAAGGGGTTGAGTAACATAACAGTTAATAATGAATGGTGGAACAGTCTCAATGGGCTGAATGGCCTAATTCTGCTCCTATGTCTTATGCCTTATGTAGCTGTTCGTGTAGTTTAAACATTGTTCGTATATCTGCCTCAGCCACTCTATCCCAACCTCTGGCAGCTGGTTCCAGGCATGGACCACCCTCTCTGTGGAAAAGTTGCCCCTCAGGACCCTATTACATCTCTCCCCTCTTACCTAAACCTTTATCCTCTAGTTCTTGATTCCCCAATCATGGGAAAAAAGGGCTGTCTGCATTCACACAATTAATGCCCCTCAGAGATGCCACCCACCCCAGACATTCTCCTTTCTCCCCTTCCCAATGGGCAGTAGGTAAAAAAGACTGAAAGCACTTACCACCAATCCCAAGGGCAGCTTAGGAACATAGAAAACCTACAATACAATACAGGCTCTTTGGCCCACAAAGCTGTGCCGAACATGTCCTTACCTTAGAACTACCTGGGCCTCTATTTTTCTAAGCTCCCATGTACCTATCCAGGAGTCTCTTAAAATACCCTATTGTTTGCACCTCTACCGCCGTCGCCGGCAGCCCATTCCACGCACTCACCACTCTCTGCATAAAAAAACTTACCCCTGACATCTCCTCTGTATCTACTTCCAAGCACCTTAAAACTGTGCCCTCTTGTGCTAGCCGTTTCAGCCCTGAGAAAAAGCCTCTGACTATCCACACGATCACTGCCTCTCATTATCTTGTACACCTCTATCAGGCCATCCTCCGTCGCTACAAGGAGAAAAGGCCAAGATCACTCAACCTATTCTGATAAGGCATGCTTCCCAATCCAGGCAACAGCCTTGTAAATCTCCTCTGCACCCTTTCTATGACTTCCATGTACTTCCTGCAGTGAGGCGACCAAAATTGAGCATAGTACTCCAAGTGGGGTCTGACCAGGGTTCTATAACATTAAACTCAATTCCACGATTGATAAAGGCCAATGCACCATACACCTTCTTAACCACAGTGTCAACCTGCGCAGCTGCTTTGAGTGTCCTATGGACTCGGAACCCAAGATTCCTCTGATCCTCCACATTGCCAAGAGTCTTTCCATTAATGCCACCATATTTGGCCTACCAAAATGAACCAGCTCACACTTATCTGGGTTGAACTCCATCTGCCACTTCTACAGTGTGAATTTGAACTCCATCTGCCATTTGCCACACTACATCTACAGCTCTACCTTCATCAATGTGTCTAGTCACATCCTCAAAAAAATTCAATCAAGCTCATAGAATATGACCTGCATTTGACAAAGCCATGCTGACTATTCCTAATCATATTTTGCCTCTCCAAATGTTCATAAATCCTTCCTCTCAGTATCTTCTCCATCAACCTACCAACCACTGAAGTAAGACTCGCTGGTCTAGAATTTCCTGGGCCATCCCTACTCCCTTCTTGAATAAGGAACAACATCTGCAGCCCCCCAATCCTCCGGAACCTCTCACATCCTCATTGATGCTGCAAAGATCATCGCCACAGGCTCAGCAATCTTCTCCCTCACTTCCCACAGTAGCCTGGGGTACATCTTGTCCAGTCCCGGTGACTTATCCAATTTGATGCTTCCCAAAAGCTCCAGTACATCCTCTTCCTTAATATCTACATGCTCAAGCTTTTCAGTCTGCTGCAAGTAATCCCTACAATCGGCAAGGTCCTTCTTTGTAGTGAATACTGAAGCAAAGTATTCATTAAGTACCTCTGCTGTCTCCTTCGGTTCCATACACACTTTTCCATTGTCACACTTGATTGGTCCTATTCTCTCATGTCTTATCCTCCTGCTCTTCACATACTTGTAGGATGCCTTGGGGTTTTCAACCTCATGAGCTTCTACCTCATATCATAGAGTTTTAGAGAGACATAGAGCAATCCAGAATGGATACAGGCCTTTCGGCCCAGCCAATCCATGCAAACCATGGTGCCTGCTTAGCTTCTCCCAATTTCCTGAATTTGGCCAGTGTATCCTAACACTGTATTTCATCTGCCATTCTCTTAATCTAAGTCCTTTCGTAGCCTCTCTACTTCTTGAAAACTACATGCCCCTCCATCTATCTTCGTATCGTCTGCAAACTTTGCAACAAAGCCATCAATTCTGTCATCCAACTCAGTTACATATAAAGTGGAAAGAATCACACCCAACACAGTACCCTGTGGAATACCACTAGTCACTGGCAGCCAACCAAAAAAGGCTGCCTTAATTCCCATTCTTTGCCACCTGCCAATCAGCCACTGCTTTCTCCATGTTAGTGTCATATGCTGTAAGGTTTCGCTGCTAATGTAATGGTCTCTCTGTAATGTTTCACTGCTAAGGTAATGATTTCTCTGTAGCAGCAGTACTTGGGTTATAACTGGAAATACTGGGGGCTTTGGAACGTATTTCATCCAATGAGAGGCATGTTGTTTCTTTCATGTGGGGCTGAGAGAAGGTACAGTATTCATGGTTTTTTTGTTCAGCAGAAGATGGAGAAAGATGCCAGAACAGGGAAGTCGTAGACTACAGGACAGAGTGGACTTGGAATGGGATCAGGAGTTGATGCCCGGGGAGAAAATCAAGGGAGAACAAACCAACGGGAAAACCACGAGCTCCAACGCTGGCAAATAGACTGTTTCATGAGAATGGGCCTTTTTTTTTGTTTCTTTACTAACCCTATAATCAAGTTAAGAATTATGAAGCTCAATCATTTAATTGCATATTGTGTACTGTTTATTATTTCGAGGTCCTCAAGGAATACTTATTTTTGGTATTCACCAATGAGGGGGAACTTGATGACGGTGAGGACAATATGAGTGAGGTTGATGTTCTGGAGCATGTTGATATTAAGGGAGAGGAGATGTTGGAGTTGTTAAAATACATTAGGACGGATAAGTCCTCGGGGCCTGATGGAATATTCCCCAGGCTGCTCCACGAGGTGAGGGAAGAGATTACTGAGCCTCTGGCTAGGATCTTTATGTCCTCGTTGTCCACGGGAATGGTACCGGAGGATTGGAGGGAGGTGAATGTTGTCCCCTTGTTCAAAAAAGGTAGTAGGGATAGTCCGGGTAATTATGGACCAGTGAGCCTAATGTCTGTGGTGGGAAAGCTGTTGGAAAAGATTCTTGGAGATAGGATCTATGGCGTTTTGAGAATCATGGTCTGATCAGGGACAGTCAGCATGGCTTTGTGAAGGGCAGACCGTGTCTAACAAGCCTGTTAGAGTTCTTTCAGGAGGTGACCAGGCATATAGTTGAGGGTAGTGCAGTGGGTGTGATCTACCTGGATTTTAGTAAGGCATTTGACAAGGTACCACATGGTAGGCTTATTCAGAAAGTCAGAAGGCATGGGATCCTGGGAAGTTTGGCCAGGTGGATTCAGAATTGGCTTGCCTGCAGAAAGCAGAGGGTGGTGGTGGAGGGAGTACATTCAGATTGGAGGGTTGTGATTAGTGGTGCCCCACAAGGATCAGTTCTGGGACCCCTACTTTTCGTGATTTTTATTAACGACCTGGATGTGGGTGTAGAAGGGTGGGTTGGCAAGTTGGTGGTGTTGTGGATAGTGTTGAAGATTGTCGAAGATTGCAGAGAGACATTGATAGGATGCAGAAATGGGTTGAGCAGTGGCAGATGGAGTTCAACCCGGAGAAGTGTGAGGTGGTACACTTTGGAAGGACAAACTCCAAGGCAGAGTACAGAGTAAATGGCAGGATACTTGGTAGTGTGGAGGAGCAGATGGATCTGGAGGTACATGTCCACAGATCCCTGAAAGTTGCCTCACAGGTAGATAGGGTAGTTAAGAAAGTTTATGGGGTGTTAACTTTCATAAGTCAAGGGATAGAGTTTAAGAGTCGCGAGGTAATGATGCAGCTCTGTAAAACACTGGTTAGGCCACACTTGGAGTACCGCGTCCAGTTCTGGTCGCCTCACTATAGGAAGGATGTGGAAGCATTGGAAAGGGTACAGAGGAGATTTACCAGGATGCTGCCTGGTTTAGAGAGTATGGATTATGATCAGAGATTAAGGGAGCTAGGGCTTTACTCTTTGGAGAGAAGGAGGATGAGAGGAGACATGATAGAGGTATACAAGATATTAAGAGGAATAGACAGAGTGGACAGCCAGTGCCTCGTCCCTCTGCTCAATACAAGAGGACATGGCTTTAAGGTAAGGGGAGGGAAGTTCAAAGGGGATATTAGAGGAAGGTTTTTTACTCAGAGAGTTGTTGGTGCGTGGAATGCACTGCCTGAGTCAGTGGTGGAGGCAGATACACTAGTGAAGTTTAAGAGTCTACTAGACAGGTATATGGAAGAATTTAAGGTGGGGGGATATATGGGAGGCAGGGTTTTTGGGTCGGCACAACATTGTGGGCCGAAGGGCCTGTACTGTGCTGTACTGTTCTATGTTCTATGTACAGATTCGTAACAGGGGAACACAGAGCAGTATCCACCCAAACAAGATTTGTCAAGTTTGGACCGGGCCAGAGGTGTCTTTCCCGAGAGTAAATCACTAGCCGAAATTGAGGGTTACACGAGTATCTTTCCTGTAAAACCACAGGTTCTTGTCTTGTGAAGCAGCTTTATGTGTGGCACATTGTCAAAACCTTCTGAAAATCGAAGTACACAAAACCCACTGACTCTCCTTTCTCTATCCTGCCTGTTATTTCCTCAAAGAATTCCAATAGCTTTGTCAGGCAAGGTATCCCCTCAAGGAAACCATACTGACTTGGCCTATTTTATCATAGGCCTCCAAATACCGGCAAAACCTCTTCCTTAACAAACAGCTCCAAGAGTTTCCCAATCACTGAGGTCAGACCAACTGGCCTACCATTTCCTCTCTGTTGCTTCTCTCCCTTCTTGAAGAGTGGAGGGACATTTGCAATTTTCCAGTCCTCCGGAACCATTCCAGAATAGAGATTCTTGAAAGATCATGATTAATGTCTCCACGATCTCTACAGGCACCTCTTTCAGATCCCTGGAGTGTAGTCCATCTCAACCTTATTGCCTATCCCACAGAACATTCTCTGTTAGTGATATTTTATTCTGAATTCTTTTATTATTTTACCTTGTTCTACCTCAATGCACCGTGTGTTCTGCATGAACGCTTGTAATCTACTTTGGTACATGTGATAACAGTAAAACAACTTAAGATCAACTTTATACACCTCTACAAAGTCACCCCAGATTCTCACCACCACCCTTCTTACAGCACGTCCGCTTGCAACTGCCATGCGCCAGAAGAGACCATAAGACAGAAGAGTAGTGTTAGGCCATTCAGCCCATTAATTATGTTCTGTCTTTCCATCTTCCCATTTTCCCTCTCTGCCCCATTTTCCAGCCTTGTCCCGTAATTCTTGACAACCAAGAATCTATCAGCTTCCACTTTAAATTACCCATTGACTTGGCCTCCACAGCCGACTGCTGCAATGAATTTTACAGATTCACCACTAAAGAAATCCTCCTCATCTCTGTTCTAAAGTGATGTCCTATTCTGAAGCTGTGCCCTCTGTTCTTGGACTCCCCCACTGTAGGAAACATCCTCTCCACTATGTGCCTTCTCTATCTAGGCCTTTCACTATTTGGTAGGTTACAATGAATTTCCCCCCTCATTCTTCTAAACTCCAGTGGCTTCAGGCCCAGATGTGAGGACTAACACGATGACTGGAGATGAGGGAAGACGAGGGACCAGATCAGGGTCAGGGACCGAGGGATTAGGATTAGTGTTATAAATTGGAGTATGTGTGTGTGTCTCTCTCAGTCACTCTGTCTGCCTCTTCCTCTCTGATGCACCATCAATAACTCACTCTGAGACGTAAAAGCGAGGGTATCGGCTTTTATTGACTGGAAGAAGGAACAAGCAGTGAGTGACCACCATACTACATCCTGGAGACTGAGAGGCCGGGCTCAGACCTCCATCACCTTTATACAGGGGTCTGTGGGAGGAGCCACAGGAGCAGTCATCAGGGGCGTGTCCAGACAGGTATATGTAGTTCACCACACTCTCTCTCTATCTTCCCTGGTGTTCTGTCCACCCCAACCCCCGTCAGCTCTGTCTCCCCCATCACCCCCCACTCTGTCTCCCCTGCCTGCACTGACTCCCCCTCTCCATTTTCCCCTCCCCTCCATCTTTCTCTCTCTCTCTCTCCCCCCCCCCTTCCTGGTGGCCCTCCCTCCCTCCTTTTCCCCTCCCTCTCTGCTGTCCTCCCTCTCTTTCCCTCCTCATCTCCCTCTTTGCCCCTTTGTTGTTGGCCTCAAGTTCATGTTTCTGGCTCAGGGCAGCTACCCACCCCCCCCCCCACGGGTATTGATAAACTCACACCACTGGGTATGAAGCCACTGACACTGCATAGTGTTGTCAAGGTAACGATTGTTGCCAACTTCTACCTGTAGCCTGATCTACCTTGTTACCCCATTACTGTCCACTGAAAGGCCACTCCTCAGACAGGGTGACCATTTCGTTCACCTCTCGTTCTGCTTGGGGCCTGGCTTTTCGCCTCTTCGCGGTAGAACAATGGATGTGTCATCGTATGTTGTTTATTTGCTGCAGTTTGAGAGAAGTAGACGACTAAACCCTCTATTTAAACTCAAGGAGCCGGAGGAAAGGCACCCAGACCATGAGGCAGTACCCAGCAATGGGGTGAACGCTGGTGGGGAGCCCTCGCTGTTCCGGCTGCGGCCCTCGTGTTTCCTGGCAAAGAACCTCTATTTGCGGAGGTGCGTCGCCCTGCAGCCGATCCCCAGGGAGAGGAACTGAAGGTATCTGCAGGTCGATTTGCCCCAGTAGAGGTGCGAGCTGAAAGCAGGCCTTCCCGGGGTCGCCCCACAACCTCACAAGCACTGTGAGTGAGCACCTCACTCACACGCTGCTGAGGGTGAGGATTTTCTAAGCCCCATGTACCTATCCAGGATCCTCTTAAAAGACCCTCTCGTTTCTGCCTCCACCTCTGTCATCGGCAGCCCATTCCACACACTCACCACTGTCTGTGTAAAAAAAAAAAACAACTTGCCCTTAACATCTCCTCTGTAACTGCTTCCAAGCACCTTCAAACTGTGCCCTCTTGTGTTAGGCATTTCAGCCCCGGGAAAAAGCCTCTGACTGTCCACATGATCAATGCCTCTCATCATCTGGTACACCTCTATCAGGTCACCTCTCATCCTCCGTCGCTCCAAGGAGAAAAGGCCGAGCTCACTCAACCTATCCTCATAATTCATGCTCCCCGATCCAGACAACATCCTTGTAAATCTCCTCTGCACCCTTTCTGTGGTTTCCACATCCTTTCCTGTAGTGAGGCGACCGGAACTGAGCACAGAACTCCAAGTGGGGTCTGACCAGTTATTTGAGTTACTTTCACTAACAACGCAGGGCTGTGGGGAGAATGCGGGACAGTGGGAGCCCGGTAACTGACGTAGGTCTGTGGGAAGAATGCGGGTCTGTGCGAGCCCCGTGGCTGACACAGGGCTGTGCGGAGAGAGTGGGGCAGTGGGATTAGTTTGGGGACTGACAGGACTGTGGGGAGAGAGTGGGGCAGTGGATTAGTTTGGGGACTGACACAGGACTGTGGGGAGAGAGTGGGGCAGTGGATTAGTTTGGGGACTGACACAGGACTGTGGAGAGAGAGTGGGGCAGTGGATTAGTTTGGGGACTGACACAGGACTGTGGGGAGAGAGTGGGACAGTGGGATTAGTTTGGGGACTGACACAGGACTGTGGGGAGAGAGTGGGGCAGTGGATTAGTTTGGGGACTGACACAGGGCTGTGTGGAGAGAGTGGGGCAGTGGGATTAGTTTGGGGACTGACACAGGACTGTGGGGAGAGAGTGGGGCAGTGGATTAGTTTGGGGACTGACACAGGACTGTGGAGAGAGAGTGGGGCAGTGGATTAGTTTGGGGACTGACACAGGACTGTGGGGAGAGAGTGGGACAGTGGGATTAGTTTGGGGACTGACACAGGACTGTGGGGAGAGAGTGGGGCAGTGGATTAGTTTGGGGACTGACACAGGGCTGTGTGGAGAGAGTGGGGCAGTGGGATTAGTTTGGGGACTGACACAGGACTGTGGGGAGAGAGTGGGACAGTGGGATTAGTTTGGGGACTGACACAGGACTGTGGGGAGAGAGTGGGGCAGTGGATTAGTTTGGGGACTGACACAGGACTGTGGGGAGAGAGTGGGATAATGGGATTAGTCTGTGGAGAGTGGGATAGTGGGATTAGTTTGGGGACTGACACAAGAACGTATCCAAACACTGAGATGTTCCCCACACTAGGAGAGTGGAGTGCTGGGACTAGCGTGAGGACTGGCTCAGTGAGCTGTGACTTCTGATTCCTGGGTATTGACTACACATTGAGTGAGTCCAAATTGCCAACTCCAGAGTGACTTCTGAGGTGTGACCACTGCTCGTCCCAGTTACCCAGGTTAATTTGAAGGTTGAGTGAATGGTAAGGAAGGCAAATTCAACATTAACATCCATTTCCAGAGGGCTAGAATATAAAAGCAAGGATGTAGTGTTGAGGCTTTAAAGGCCTTGGTCAAACTACATTTGAAGTATTGTGAGTAGTTTTGGGCCCCTTATCTAAGAAAGTTAGCATTGGATTGAAAGGTTGTTCACAAGCATGATCCTGGGAATGAAAGGGTTAACGTAAGAGGAGCATTTGAAGGCTCTGGGTCTGTACTTGCTGGAGTTTAGGAGAATGAGGTGGGGAATCTTAATGAAATCCGTCGAATATTGTTATCTTCCTGTCCAGTCAATCAATACCTCTTATCATCTTTAACACCTTTATCAAGTTAATTCTTTGCTCTAAAGTTAATAGCCCTACTTTGCTCATCCTATCCCCCTAAGGCATTCTCTTTAATCCAGGCAGCATTCTGGTAAATCTAACCTGAACCCCCTCTGAAGCTTCCATATCCTTCCTGTAATGAGGAGATCAGAACTGAATACACCATTCCAAGCGTGGTCTAACCAGGGTTTAATATAGCTGCAACATCACCCTGTGGCTCTTGAACTCAAGTGCATCAGTCTGCGGTGTGTTTGGAGTGTGGCAGGAAACGAGAGCGTTCGGAGGAAACCCACGCGGTCATGGGTGAACTTGCAGGCAGTGGTAGGATTTGAACCCTGGTCGTGATCGCTGGACAAATGCACGTCATGTCCCTGCTCCTCTACAGCGTTCCCTGACTGCTGGAGGCTGGCATGCCACCACCCAGTGAGCATCCAGCATCGGCGACCCCTACCATCTTGGCCATGTTTGCTTCTCACTACCACCTTCAGGAGCCTTAAGCCCCACACCACCAGGTTCAGGAACAGGTATTACCCTTCAGCCATCAAGTTCTATGGTTTACATTGATATGAGAAATTCACACTCAGAAAGCTTTCATCCATGTCTTTTTATTGATCTAATGAACTAGTAGAGGTCATGCATCAACACAGTGCAGAAGTAGGCCCTTCGGCCCAACACATCTGTACCAACCACAGTGCCCATTAAGTTAGTCCCATTTGGTATGTGTCCCACAGAACCCCTCCTACCCATGTACTGAACCAGCTCTATTTAAGGGCCCCCCATCGCTCACAAAGAGACTGGTCCAAGAGTAGGAAGTTCAGCCTCACATTATTAGTCAACAGCTGTCATGGGTCGGTCAAGGAAAGCTGTCTCAGTATCTTAACGAGACACATTAGTTAGTTTGGATAGAAGACGGAGTATTCAGCAATTGGTGTCATGAGAGGAGTTGGCTTATTAACCTGTCGAAAGCTGCTTCTGCTCTGCTGGTCATTGATTCACCCATTCAAAGGATGAGGCAGTTCATTTCCATTGGTTACCTCGTTCCGGTTCTGGGAGGCTCGGGGGTATAAGAATAGCTCGTGTGAGAAACTTGTTCTCTTTCCTCTGTCTCTAGGGGCTCGTTTCAGGCTGAAGTCACAACCAGCACTGAAGGACCATTGGGAAAGAGTGTTGTAGACAGAGATAGGTCCCCACTTTTGTTTAGTTCAGTACTCATTTGTAGCATGCTTGGTTGGGGAGATTTATTGGAGTACCCGTTTAGCTAATAGAATTACTAAATGTTTCATATTGTGGTTCTATGTTGTTTAGGGTAGTTTAGACAAGCACTTGTTTAGCTAGATGTCTGGTTTAGTGTTTCACTGTCCATGAATAGTTAACATATTCACTCACAATCTGTGTTGCCTGGTTCACTCACTGGAACCTTGAATCTGTTATCATGTTACAATTGGAACTTTTAGGGTAATGAGCTCCCATGTTTTCTGACTTTTACATAACTGGGTTAAATATCTGAACTCCTGATCGAAAGGTCTGTTTATATATAAGGCTTGGCTCAAAATGTACCAGCAGCTTTCTCAGAAATGATGTAATTTCATAGCACAATGTTAGTGACTGATCTCAATCGCAAAGGTGGGGGAGAGTGGGGGGGGCGAGAAACAAACCATGGATGTTACAGAGATACAACGAGGAGAAAGCTTCCCCTTAGACAAGTTCAAAACAGGAAATTGGTCTTTTCATGGAAATAAAATTCATCGAACGTTCCCAATACATCGGAGTCCAGCTTCGCATTCTGTGAAGGGAGAGCGAATGAGGTTAAGTACTGAGATTACTCTGATGTTAAAAGAGGAAACATGAAATACTTCACAATTCTCAGACGGGGGTGTTGTTTAGGAGTTCACGGTCAGGGCAGGTACGTTGGCCAAGTTGTTGTGAGGTATTTAATGAGTAACTGGACAAAGAGGTTTGGTTTCAAGCTGATTTTCCATGTATAAGATCAGGTCAGGAGTCCACAAGGCTAGAGTCCATAACAGCAGAGTTTATGTTCCTCTGAGCTCAAAATACGTTCATTGTCGAGGTCCATAAACTGCACTGAGGCTCATTTCTGCAGAACAGTACTGCACAGGAATTGGCCACAATGATGTGCCAAACTTGCTAAAAAGCCAATCAAAGGCACCCAAACACATAGAACAGTACGGCACAGGAAAGGGCCTTCCTACACACATATATGGGAAAATAGGGATATAGTGGAATTTATGAAAAACTACACGTAACAACTGTTGTGCAAATGGAAATGAATGAATGTGTTGTAGAGTCCTGGAAGATGAGTGTGTAGGTTGTGGATTCAGTTCAGTGCTGAGGTGAGTGAAGTTATCCACACTGGTTGAAGGGTAATAACTGTTCCTGAACTTGGTACTGAGGGACTTAAGGCTCCTATACCTCCTGCCCAATGGTAGAGGCAAGAAGAGAGCATGGTTTGAATGGTGGGAGCCTCAGCTTTACAAGGCAGATGTGACTTTTTTTAAAACCAACTCTGAGGACCTAACCTGGTCCCAACATATTGAATCAGCTATAAAGAAGGCAAGACAGCGACTATACTTCATTAGGAGTTTGAGGAGACTTTGTATGTCAACAAATACACTCAAAAACTTCTATAGATGTACCGTGGAGAGCATTCTGACAGGCTGCATCTCTGTCTGGTACCGGCGTGGAGGGGGGGTGCTACTGCACAGGACCGAAAGAAGCTGCAGAGGGGTCATAAATTTAGTCAGCTCCATCTTGGGTACTAGCCTACAAGGTACCCGGGACATCTTCAAAGAACGGTGTTTCAGAAAGGCAGCGTCCATTAAGGACCCCCAGCACCCAGGGCATGCCCTATTCTCATTGTTCCCATCAGACAGGAGGTACAGAAGCCTGAAGGCACACACTCAGTGATTCAGGAACAGCTTCTTCCCCTCTGCCATCCGATTCATAAATGGACATTGAACCAGTGAACACTACCTCACTGTTTTTTTTAATATTATTTCTGTTTTTCATGATTTTTAATCTGTTCAATATACATACTCTGTAATTGATTTATCTATTATTATTACTTCTATATTATGTGTTGCATTGAACTGCTGCTGCTCAGTTAGCAAATTTCATGCTGGTGATAATAAACCTAACTCTGATTCTGAAAATTGCTTTGGGAGTGAACAAACTTGAGGCTGATAGAGGTGTAATTAGGCACATGGATTTAAAAACAATTGAAGGCTAGGCAGGAAAGAAGTGTTAGATTAACCATGGAGCAGGCTAAAAGTCAGCACAAAATTGTAAAACAAAGGGCCTGTACCGTGCACAATGAATTAATCACCTTCCATTTAGGAAATTCTGAGCTAACATTTAGTGAGACCTATTTTACACCAGTTTGTTCACCTTCTGGCCAAACTTGGGGTTTTTTTCTCTCTAACATAAACATCAGAGCTGAAATACTACATACAATTAGCAGGTTTTTTTTTACCTTAAAAGGAAGGTTTCGTCAGTTCATCAGCTGAAAAGAAGAACATAGAATGGCCAGTGAGTCAGAAACTCTTGTGACAGACTGGCAAGATACAAAGAGGTGGTGAAGCCTGGTTCCCTCAGCCACATACAATGTGCGGGAGGATCACAACTGGCTGAGCAGCATCTGTGGCAGGAAAGGAATCCATGGCGCATTGAGTCCAGACCCGAAACTTCGAGGAACCTCTTTCCTCCCTCAGATGCTGTCCCGCTCCTCCAGCAGATTATTTGTTGCTCCAGACTCTGGGACCTGCAGGCATTAAGGCCTCTTGCTCGTCCCAGCTCTCCCTCTCCTCTGGACGTTGGCACAGTGTGCCTTGGCCGTTGGACCGCACTGGGGGGGGGTGGTAGTGGGAACATTTTCCGCCTCTGACCCCTGACCATGACTACAAGTTGGTGGGGTGGTGGAGATTGCAGTCTGATCTAAATCCCCAAAGCAACCTCCATCACCTGCCCCCACTCAACATTCCCCCTACCCCACTCAGTCCTCCCAATCAGAGATAGAGAGCCACTCGTCCTCTTCCTCCACCTCTCCCCTCCCCTGCCCACCCAGCTTCCAAAACTCGAGGTAGGAAACCAGCTTCTCCCCCTTCTCCAACCCCCTATTCCATCCCCCAACCAACCAGCCCCACAGAGGTAGGAATCAAACTCCTCCCCTCCACCTCTCCCTCCCTCCACCTGTCCCCTCCCCTGTCTCCCCCTAGTTGCCATTACCTGAAGGAGGGAACAAACTCCCACCTCTCCCCACTAACCTCTTCCCCCTCCCGTCCACCTCTTGCCCCTCTGCCCTCTAACCCCACCCTGCCAGCTGCTACTACCTGCTCAGACAGCCCCCAACATCCGCCTCACCCCCTGTCACCCTCCCTCCCACCTCCGTCCACTGAACAACCACTACGTGAGAGAGCTCCTTCTCCCCCCGTTGCCTCCTCTCCCTTCCCTCCCAACCGCCACTACCTCAGGTAGGGAATAAGCTCCTCCACCTTCAACCTCCATTCCTCTCCTCCCCCCCCACTTTACAACCCCAATACCTGAGCAAGGAATCCAGCTCCTCCTCCTTCACCTCCTTGACCCTCCCTGTCCACTTCACACCCCCCCCACCCCAGCTGCCATAACCAGAGGTAGAAACCAGTTCCTCCTTCTTTCCCCTCATCTGCAACCCCCATATCCCCCCTCTCCGTCAACCTCCGCCCATCCTGAGAGCAAGATGACGGTGACGGTGGTTTGGCTGAAATGGAGGAGCTGGTCGCTGAGTAGGCTGGTTCACAAGCACACCGGTACCTGAACTGGCACTGGAATTGGAGTCACCGGACCGCACGCTCGCACTGCACGTGTTCAACCGGCACAGCCCCGCCCGGTTGTTGAACTTTGCTGCAGAGAGAGAGAGAATGGACATCTTGTGAGCGCTGCCTGCAAGCTCCAAACTTAAGTCAAAACTTTAAGCTCTATCTGAGGTAAGTATCCCCAAGATTCCTCTTGTCCTAGACTTGTATCATCCTGCTGGCCGGTGGTGTACTGGCATCAGCACTGGACTTCGAGGTGAATGGTCGTGAGATCGAATCCAGCCTGCTCTTTGCCCGCTTTTTATCTGCGTTGAGCCGCCAACTCTGCCTCGCAAAAAAAAAAAGTCAAATGCTATGGAAATGCCAAAAATACCGCCTGATGCACCACAGGGCATGAAATCAAACAACACCCTACCGTAAAACCATACAACCATAAGACAGAGGAGCAGAATTAAACCAATTGGCTGATTTTTATCCTTCTGAACCCCATTCTCCCCGTAACCTTTGACATTCTTACTAATCACTTACATTCTCCCCGTAACCTTTGACATTCTTACTAATAACTTACAAGAACCTATCAAACCTCTACTTTAAATATGCTCAAAGTTTGGTCTCCGCAGCCTCCACAGGTTAAATAAATTCCTATCCTTCAATCACTAGGCCGACATTGTTCCTTGCTTAGAAGAGGCTGAGCAAGGAATATTGGTTCAAAGTTTAACTTCATCAGTGACAACTCTTTGACCCTTGGAAGGGTCGTGCCGCTGTAGTAGAAGGCTCAGGTTAGCAATAGAACCACCTGAGCCCTGCAAAGTGAATCGTTCATTCATTATGTGCCGTGTCGGATGAGGTAGATCTTTCCATGATCATTCTTGCCAAATTTTTCTACAGAAGTGCTTTGCCGTTGCCGCCTTCTGAGCAGTGTCTTTACGAGATGGGTGACCCCCCCCCCCCCACCAATACTCTTCAGAGATTGTCTGCCTGGCATCAGTGGTCTTGTGATCTTGTGATCTGCACCGGCTGCTCGTATGACCATCCACCACCTGCTCCCGTGGTTTCACATGACCCTGATCGGTGGGGTTAAGCAGGTGCTACACCTTGTCCAAGGGTGACCTGCAGGTCAGCGGAGGGAAGGAGCCTTTGGTAGAGACATATCTCCACCCCAGCACCCATGACAATTGAATTAAAACAAAGAACGCAGGTAGGCCACTCGGCCCCTCAATTCCACCCTGTCAGTCATGGCTGATCTGCCCTGCACCTCCTCTCCTCTTTTCCGTGCCAGTTCAAAACAAATTTATTATTATCAAAGGACGTAAACTCTTCGTCACCTTGTGCAAGTCATGCATATATTTAATATGGAGGTCAACAGGTTTCTGATTAGTAATGGCACCAAAGGTTATGGGGAAAAGGCAGGAGAATGGGATTGAGAGGGATAATAAATCAGCCGTGATGGAATGGTGGAGCAGACTCTCAATGGGCTGTATGGCCCTGATTCTGTTCCGTTGTCTTATGGTCTTATGCCTCTGTCGTATCTTCTCCTTTCATAACTTTATACGCATGTTTCTATAAGATTCCCTCTCATTGTTCTGAATTCCAGCGAATGTAATATTGATCTAAATTCCTTCACCACAGAGACATTTTGAAGACCAGCGTTGATTTTTCTCACCTGCCTGCTGAGGGTTCAGCCCTTTAGCCCCTGTGGGAGAAACAAGAGGTCAGGTAGATGACAACAAACCTGAAAAGTAAAATCAGAGTAGTTCCAGCAGAAAAACAGGCCTTGCCACCCCATCGTGTCTTTGACCGTCCTCTGCAGGACAACTCCACCCCATCTCCCCACAGCACATTTTTCTAACACATCCTCATCCAATTCGCCCTCAAAAGTCACAGTGGTGCGCATCTCCACCACACCTGCTGACAGTGCCTTCGAGATTCTGACTGCACTGCGTGGAAAAAATTCTCCTGAATTCTCTTCTCCTTACGTTGTACTCCTGAACTTTGACCCCACTGACAATGGGGAAAGCCCTCCCACTTTGCACTCTGTCTGGGTATCTCTTGTTTTGTTCACTCCTGTAAGCACCTGTACTGTGCTGCACTGTTCCATATTCAGTACGTCAACCAAAAATGTCTGTTTCTTTCATCTAAATTATTACTTTTTTAAAACTTTCCTACCTTTAGCACTAAAAATACGAAGCTCTTTGCTACACTGGAGTGGCACAGTGGCATAATGGTCAGCGTAATGCCATTACAGCACCAGCAGCCCGGGTTCAATTCCTGCCACTGTCTGTAAGAAGTTTGTACCGTCTCCCCATGACGGATGGTTTTCTCCAGGTGCTCAGGCCTCCTCTCACAACACAAACTGATACAGGTTAGTAAGTTAATTGGTCACTTGGTGCATTTGGGCAGCACAGGCCTTGTACCATGTTGTATCTCTAAATGTAAAAAAAACATACATTGATAAGAGTCGTAGATTTATATCACATAGAAATAGGTCCTTTGGCCCAACTCATCCAAGCCAACCAATTGCCTATGTAAGCTCGTCCCACTTTTCCTGTGTTTGGCCAGGCGATCCAAACCTTTCCTGTCCGTGCACTTTAGACATTGCGAATGTATCCACCTCTACAGCATCACCTGGCAGCTCGTTTCGTATACCCACCACCCTTTCTGCATGGAGAAGTTATACCATAAGGTATAGGAGCAGAATTGGGCCAGTTGGCTCATCGAGTCTGTGTCACCACCCCATCATGGCTGATCTATTATCCCATTCTCCTGCCTTCTCCCCGTAACCTTTGATGCCCTGATTAATCAAGAACCCATCAACCTCCATTTTAAAAATACCCCATGGCATTCTCCACTACCATCGGTGGAAATGAATTCCACACATTCACAACCCCTTGGCTAAAGAAATTTCTTCTCATCTCTGTTCTAAAGGGACTCCCTTCTATTCTAAGGCTGGGCCCTCTTGTCCTAGACTTCCTCACTACAGGAAACATCCTCTCCACATCCACTCTATCCACACCTTTCAATATTCAGTAGGTTTCAGGGGAAAAACCTGTGACAATTTCTGTTTCTTCCAGTATTTGTCTTGATTTAGCCTGTCATCGTCATAATTTTCCTTACACAATGTGAACCTCATAAAGGTGTAACACACATAAAATTCTGGAGGAAATCAGCAGGTCAGACGGCATCTGTGGAGGAGATTAAGCGGTTGATGTTTCAGGCCGGGACCCTTCATCAGGACTGGAGCAGAAGGGGAAGAAGCTAGAATCAAGTGGGGGAGGAGAGGGAGGAGTGCAAGCTGGCATGTGAGACAAGGTGAGGTGGAAGGTGGTTGGCGGGGGGGGGGGGGGGATGGAGGATGAAATGAGAAGCTGGGGGGTGACAGGTGGAAGAGATAAAGGACCGAAGAAGGAATCTGATAGGAGAGGAGCGAGGACCATGGGAGAAAGGGAAGGAGATAGAGATGATGGGCAGGTGAGGAGAAGGGAAGAGGAAAGAGGGGAGCCAGAATGGGGAATGGAGAAAGAGAGAGGGAGCAAAGGGGAGAAATTACCAGAATAAGAAGGTGGGGGGGAGGGGAAGCAGGTGATAAGTGAGACCAGGTCAGAGGGATGGTCGGTGGGCAGAGGAAGGGGGATGAAGTAAGAAGCTCGGCGGGGAGAGGTAAGGGGTTGAGGGAGGAAAGGAGAGTGGGCCATGGGAGAAAGGGAAGGAGGAAGGACACCAGATGATGGGTGAGTTGGAGGAGTGAGGAAAAGAGAAGGTTAATAGACCCAGAAAAAGAGAGAAGTGGGGGGGGGGGGGAACTGATGTTGATGTCATCAGTCTGGAGCCTACACAGATGAAATACAAGTTGATGCTCCCCCACCCTACGTGTGGCCTAGAGGCGGCCACGGTCCAACACGTTCAAAGTTAATTTGTTATCAGAGTACTTATTTGCCACCGTGTATTGCTGCTTATTTGTGGTTGCACTCCTTGTAAATGTGTTCGATGCTGGGGAGGGCTTATCCTGCAATGGACTGGGCTAATGGGAGGCCCTCATTTGTTTGGGATCGACCATTGACTTTGTGTCCTAGATGGTCAAGCCAGGGCGGTACGATATGGAGAGCTGTGCAGCAGGCTCATGCAGCTGATGAATCCAAAGGAACAGTAGAGACCGAGATGTTCTGGCACCGGTGGTATCACAGGAGTTGCAGTCAGCACTGAACTCAACGTAGGACTGCCGTGGTGATCTTTCCTCGGGAGTTTACTCCCAAAGCCTTCCTTCCCAGTGAGTGGGTACAGCAGCTGTTTAAGATCAGAGTTTTCCTCCTCCTCGGTGAGCTAGCTGCCAACCGCGGCGGACGAGCCTAGAGCAACCAGTGTTCAGGCTCCAGCAACCCGCCTTTGCCCCTTCTCCAGTGGAAATAGTTCCACCGGGCTTAGTAGCTAAGCCACACAGGAAGGCCAGGAGCTGGAGTTGAATGTCAGAGGCTACTCGAGACACACGCCACTGGGAGCATCTCAAGTTCAAGTTGAATTGTCATTCAACCATACATGAATACAGACAAACAAAACAGCGTTCCTCTAGATTCAGGGTGCAAAACCGAGCACCGACAGTCTTACGCAGCCCAAGGCAATATAACACATATACAGTACTGTGCAAAAGTTTCAGGTAAATGGGTGATTCCTTAATTAGAGTAAATTTTCTGTCCCTGGGGTAGATTTTCAAGAAAAAAAATAGTTAAAAAAAAAACGAGTGCTGTGGTTTTAAAAGTTAGATGATAGTAATTCTAACAATTTTCAGTATGCTTCCTAAACAATATTTTCTTAATTTTTAAGCAAGTTAAAATCTTGAATGTGTCAGAACTTCACTATTTTGGACATGTCCCCTACCAGACTTTGCAACCTTGTCTTCAAAATAAAGTGATAATACGTATTAAATTCTTGAAACTTTTAGTTTGTATTTTCTCACCAGAACTTTTAAAACAGATGTCAAATTCATGTGGGTTATTCTTTTATACAATTTGTACATCTTTTATGACAAAGGACAACTGTCCCCAACACTTCTGTCTTTACCAACGCGCAACACATTTTAGAGACCAGTCAAGTTCTTTCAAACAAATGCTTGTGTGGTTGTCATGAAAATGAGAAGTGACTGTCAAGGCGGAAGACAGACATTTTGATGTTCAGAAATGTGACTAATTTAAAGATTTATACCTCCTGATCTGAGAGTATTTTTATTATGTGTCATTACCAAGCAAGTTACTATTTGAGTGTTTTAACTGAAAAATAAAAGACTTCATTTATTTCTGTACATTTACATTACATTTACATGCTATCTATCCAATCAAGTTAGCAAGTGCAAGACTTGGTCAACTTTTTCTTTAGAAAGTGAGAATCGTCATTACCACCACGCAGCTGGCGGTGAAGTTTTCAAGATAGCCTCAAAATCATCAGCAGACCAATCAAAAAATAATACAAGAGACAACTAAAGATCCAGTGACATATCAGCAGTACCTTGAAAGAGAAGGAGACAGATACAAAAAAAAGGGAGACAGCAAAACTCACAATCATCTCACAATTACCAAAGCAGAGACTGAAGAGACAACAGTGGAGAGTTAATCAAAGATTCAAAAGGGCTGCTGATAAGAAAAGACAGGCAGTTCAAAGTTTTATTGCAGAGAATACCCTGCCAAAATCTCCAGTAGGCCAGCAACAAAAACAAAATTACTTCCGTCTTCCTGAGGCTTCATGTATGCACTAATGGAGACTATGAGAGGATCCTTTAAATTTCAAGTGTTGCTTTTTTTCGGAGCTGTTGAAATTTCTATGAATATTTCATAAGTCTTATTGATAAAAAGAAGTGCATAGAGGGTTGAGTAAATGTTTTGTCAATGTTAAATAAAAGTATTCTCTCTTATGGCCAGTTGAAAAATAATGATCTGTATAATCTGTTTGAACTTTGAATTGTTGCGTAATCCAGAGTTAGGGAGAGTTCGGCAGATGTTTTGTAAGTATTATTGTGGTTTTTTTTAAACAAGACCTAACAGTTCCTGGTTTAGCTGGGCTGCCTATGCTCGTTTTTCATGTGGGTGTTTTTAACAAATTTCTCTAGCTGTCTGCCTTAGAAACTGATCTCTTATGTAATTTTGTTAAATAGTGCAGACTGTAAAGATGTTGTTTTAATTATGTGTTGTTTCTTCCGGTTGTCAGAGTTAATGACCATCACAGACAATATTTTGATATGGAAATAAAGTTTTGTTTAGTAACTGAGTCAAATTGGAGTCAAGTGCATTGCTGCCAAAATCATCATTCTGTTAAATTTCCAGAAGTCTAATTAGTGAACAAATGTTTCGTTGTTCAGTCAAGGTAAATATTGACACGTTTAGGAAAATGTATCTCAAAAGTATATACTGAATGTAGTTAGGAATGAATTAAAACAAACTTATTAAAGGACATGTTTTTTAGGTGCAGGATTGACCTTGAAATCTATGTTTGTCATTTTGTTTTAAATTTTGAGGGTGTGATGGGAATAACATGCATGCATGAAAACTGCAAAAAACCCTTAAAATATAAAAGTTCTCTTAAAGGCTGATCAATGCCAAGGTCAGGTCTTCATTCCAGAGCCTAAAATAAAGATTATAATATAAACCAAACTGAGTTTCCAGAAATTTCATTTTTCAGAATTTCAAGTAGTCAAAAGGGCCACTAATTCAAGAATCACTCACATACATATCGCTAGAGAGCCTAAGACTTTTGCACAGTACTGTAGTAATTTTATACATTGCTGCAAAAAAACAATAATTTCATGACATGTTTTCATAATTCTGATGTGGATCTCTATTGTGCGCTGAGAGTGGGAAGGGGGCAGGAAGAGGGGAATCATGGTTGGGGAAAAGGGGAAGGGAGAGGGGAGGGAGCAGGAAGCACCAGACAGACATTCTGTAATGATCAATAAACCAATTGTTTGGAATCAAATGACCTTGTCTGCATCCACGCCACCCCTCCCCCTCCCTCGGCACTCCTTCTCTGCCACCTGTCCCACACCCCACCCTCACGACCCCCAATGTCCTTTGCTCCCACCAGATTTACAAACTCGCTGTCCACTCCACGTTGACAAATACGGCTCTGTGCAAAAATCCTCGGCATCTCTACATGCCTAGGGCCTTCTCACAGTGCTGAAAGACAGCAGTAAAATACAATCACACGAAAGAGTCCCTGAGTCCGTTAGTGTTGCAGTTGAGTACAGTATGGTTTGTCTTCCGTCCATCAATCACGGCGGATATGCGGGAGGGGTGGGGAAAGGGGGAGGAGGGGGGGGAGACAGCCCTGACTCCATCCAGCCCACCATCCCATCATGGACTCTCCCCCTGGGCAGCTGCTAACAGGTGACATTATGGCTTCAGGCCCCCTCCTCGCCATGACTGAGCCCATTTAATAGGCAGTGGGAGCTTATCCCCACCATGGCCCACCCCGGCTATGACAACCTTAAGGAGCCACTGGGCTGTATCCTCCTCATTCTGTAGGCCTTTCCATTTCTGGGCATTGGGGTTTCCATATCAGGCCATGATGCAGCCGGCCAGCTCTCCACTCCAGACGAGAGGGCGTGGGAATGGGGAGTGGAATTGAAATGGGGGCCACTGGGAAACCCTGCCTCCGGTGATTGACCCAGAGAAGGTTCTTTATGGGTGTGGTTCCCTGCTGGTGCATCAGAAAGAAGTTTGATCCTTTCTTGAAGCACTTTGGCAGAAAACAGTCCAGTAACTATTCCCTGAGTCTCTCTGTAAGCCTCGCAGCCACTTACCCTCTGAGGTGCAGCAGTACAAGATTCCAGTCACCACCATTGTGCAGAGCCCGAGTATCCCCAGAACAGCTCCAACAATGATCAAAGCTTCATTCTCAACCAGTGCCTTGTGTTCTGAGGAGAAAACGTTGGAGGTTTTGTGATGTCTGGGTAATTTTTTCTGAAAATCTAGCAGCACTATTCCCCAATGTATCGCCTAATGCCACAGACTGTGTAAAATATTTCTGATGGGAGTGCCTGTTGGTTATGTGCCATGTTGTTTGACGTGGGCGATCATGGCCACGATTGCCCTTGGCAAGTATTTCCACAGAAGTGGTTTGTCACTGTCTTTACAAGATGGGTGACTCCCAGCCATTATCAATCTCTTCAGAGATTGTCTGCCTGGTGTCGGTCATCGCATAACCAGTATTTGTGATCTGCACCGGCTGCTCAGATGACCATCCACCACTTGCTCCCATGGTTTCACATGACCCTGATCGGGGGCTAAGCAGGTGCTACACCTTGTCAAGGGTGACCTGCAGGCTAGCAGAGGGAAGGAGCACCTTACACCTTACACCTTACACCTCCTTTAGCAGAGTCATACATCCAGTCTAACACCAGTCTAAAACAATTGCACAGACAAGGGGATTAACAGGTCCACTGTGACTCAGTTCAATATGATGCATAATAATCTTACTTTTGGAGTATTGTGTTCAGTTCCAATCACTGAACACTGAAGGATGTGGAAGCTTTGGAGAGGTTGCAAAGGATGCTGCCCGGATTGGAGAGCGTGCCTTATGAGGAGAGGTTGAGCAAACTCAGGGTTTTCTCTTTGGACCGAAGGAGGAGAAGAGGTGTCGAGACATATATGGTGATGAGGCCTAGATTGAGTAGCCAAGGTGGAACTGGCTACTATGAGGAGGCACAAATTTAAGGTGATTGGGGAAAAGTATGGGGGGGGGGGGTCAGAGGTGAAACTTTTTACACAGAGGGTGTTTGGTGCATGGGGTGGGAGTAGAGACAGATACATTAGGAGCATTTAGGAGTCTTAAATCGGCACATAGATGATAGAAAACTGGAGGGCTCTGTGGATTGATTTTCTAGGTTCTTATTCTGCTGACAAGATGGCTGATGTAGTAGACGTGTTTGAGTTAGAGAGCGCAGAGCAGGAGTATTGTCCATTTCCATTTGGTGGGGGGGGGGGAGGATTATCCAGTCTCCAATGAGACCGTCATAAAATTTAATTTCCCTAGTTCGCAAGGCAGGAGGGATTGGCCCGTTCAAGTGACAATAACTTTGTACCAGTTGCATTTGAGTCACCAAGGCATAGGAGGCTACGAACCAAGTCCCGGTAAAGAGAATTGGTAGAAGAGAACAACCACTCGAGTCGAGTAAGACATTCCCTCGAGTGGTTGTTCTCTTAAAGGAGATCATCTGGGAGTGGCTTTGCACGGGGAGGCTGAGGCACTGGCAGGCACCGTATGGTCCTTCACAGATTGGGGTTCACGGTCCAGTGGCCTGGAATGCAAGGTGGCTGGGGACCTTCACTGCTGCAGCCTTCCCCCGACTTCCCCGACAGCTGCTGTGATGTGCTGTCATCTTCCGCCAGCCCACCGTTGAGATCTCAGTTGGAACACTCTTCAGAACATATAACCATATAACAATTACAGCATGGAAATAGGCCATCTCGGCCCTTCTAGTCCATGCTGAACACTAAACCTCACCTAGTCCCACTGACCTGCACTCAGCCCATAACCCTCCATTCCTTTCCTGTCCATATACCTATCCAATTATTTTTTTAAATGACAATATCAAACCTGCCTCTACCACTTCTACTGGAAGCTCGTTCCACACAGCTACCACTCTCTGAGTAAAGAAGTTCCCCCTCGTGTTACCCCTAAACTTTTGCCCCCTAACTCTCAACTCATGTTCTCTTGTTTGAATCTCCCCCACTCTCAATGGAAAAAGCCTATCCACGTCAACTCTATCTATCCCCCTCATAATTTTAAATACCTCTATCAAGTCCCCCCCAATCTTCTATGCTCCAAAGAAGAAAAACCTAACTTGTTCAACCTTTCTCTGTAACTTAGATGCTGAAACCCAGGTAACATTCTAGTAAATCTCTTCTGTACTCTTTCTATTTTGTTGACATCTTTCCTATAAGTCGGTGACCAGAACTGTACACAATACTCCAAATTTGGCCTCACAAATGCCTTGTACAATTTTAACATTACATCCCAACTCCTATACTCAATGCTCTGATTTATTAAGGCCAGCATACCAAAAGCTTTCTTCACCACCCTATCCACATGAGATTCCACCTTCAGGGAATTCCTATATCATTCTGTTCTACTGCATTCCTCAATGCCCTACCATTTACCATGTATCATAGAACAGTACAGCACAGTAACAGGCCATTCGGCCCACAATGTTAGGCCGAACCAGCTAAAAAGCAAATGAAACACTGATCCCTCCTACCTATACCATGTCCATATCCCTTTATCTTCATTACATCCATGGGCCTATCCAAACATCTCTTAAAAGCCTCTAATATATTTGCCTCTACCCCCATACCAGGCAGCACATTCCAGACATCCACAACGCTAAGTAAAAAAACTTACCCCTCACATCCCCCTTGAACCTACCCCCTCTCACCTTCAATGCATGCCCTCTGGTATTAGACATTTCAACCCTGGGAATCAGATACTCCCTGTCTACTCCGTCTCTGCTGCTCATAATCTTATAAATCTCTATCAGATCTCCCCTCAGCCTCTGCCACTCCAGAGAAAACAACCCAAGTTTTACCATGCTTTCCATGATAACATGTGCCCTCCAAACCAGGCAGCATCCTGGTAAAACTCTTCTGCACCCTCTCCAAAACCTCAGCATCTTTCCTGATGATTGGATCTGTATGCAATAGTCCAGATGTGGCCTAGATAGAGCTTTATAAAGTTGCAACATAACTTCTTGACTTTTGAACTCAATGTCTTGACTAATAAAAGCAAGCATTCCATAAGAAAGTGCAAATGTAGTCACTTTCAAAGTGCTATGAACTTGGATCCCAAGATCTCTCCGCTCAGCAACAACGGTGTACTGTTGCCTCACATTTGCCCTACCAAGATGCAACACCTCACATCGAGCTGGGTTAAACTCCATCTGCCATTTGTCTGGAACTCACTACCTCACTACCGAGGGTTACCAGCTGGCATTGCTCTAGGAATCTCAGGATCTGACAAGACTCTCCGCAATAAGCCTCAGAGAAGAGAGTTGCTGTGTATGGTTGATTGGTAGTTAGTATGGATGTGTTGGGCCAAATGGCCTTGTACTGTGCTCTATAACTTGACTCTAATAATTGCCAGCAACAGAGACAATGAGAGAGGCCTCAAGTTATTGGGACTTGCTTGGGGACAGAAAGGGACGAAGAGGGATTCTGCGTCATCAAGTAGATATCAATGTTTTTACTGCATCGGACGACATTTCCCCAACTCGCTGTTCTTACCAAGAGGGATCTGCAACTTTCCATCAACTGCCTCGTGTTCCAGCTGACAGATGTACCCCCGGCTGTCTCCATTCAGGGGACGGACGCTCCTAACTTGAAAAGTCCCATCGCTTTGAGGGACAACATTGGTCACATCTGATCCATTGTCAGCGACTTTCCCGTTTCTGACCCAGCGCGCTTTAATGTCCCGGGGGAAGAAGTTCTTGGCCGTGCACACCAGGTACATTTGGCCCTGTTTCTTCTGCATGAAGGCTCTGGTATGGGTTGGAGCTGTGAAGGAATTGGACAACAAAACACTGCAAGTTATTGGATCACAAACAAGAGAAAATCGGAAAGTGCTGGAAATCCGAGCAACACACACAAAATGCTGGAGGAACTCAGTAGCCCAGGCAGCATCTGTGGAAAAAAGTACAGTCGACATTTCTGGCCGAAACCCTTTGGCAGGATTGGAGAAAGGGTTTCAGCCTGAAACCGATGAAATATGACTAGACTTTGGAATGTAGATGAGACTTTTGCAATGTGGATTAGCCTGATGGAATGAGGATGAAACTGATGAAACGTGAGACTGATGGAATGTGGACTAAATTGACAGGCTCGAGAGAGAGAGAGTTTTACATGTTTCCTGATACTATCTTTCACATGAAAAACCAGCTTGAAACCAAATACCTGAAAATATTGTGAGTAACAACAGAATCTCCTAGGGAACTTGGACAACATTCCTTCCTTGATCGGGAACTTTAAATCGGCACTCCTCACCTGAGAATTCTTGTTCAGCATCTTCTCCGTCAAACACATTCTGAAATGTTTCATGTTTTTTTTAAATCACAGTAACCTCAATATTTAATCTCATTTGTTCTTCCTTCACAGAATGCAAAACTGGACTCCACATCTCGGGAATGTTCGATGAGTTTTATTTCCATGAGAATCCCAACAATTTTCTTTTAAATGGAAGTTTTCCACTCAACATATCTCTGTGACATCTGGGGGTATTTTTTCCCCCAGAGTGAGTATGTGAGCCAAAAGACCCGCTCGATGTTTTATTTACATCCTCGGCTCCTGCAGCTCCTCCCCAATGGCAGGAGACTCGATACTCACTGCCTTGGTGAAGCAGCCAACATAATCAAAGACCCCACCCACCCTGGACATGCTCACTTCTCCCCTCTCCCATCAGGCACTCCATCCCACTGCACTAAGACTAATGACCAAATCCCTAGTATGATAAGATGGACTCTTGACCTCACAATCAAAGCCTCATCATGGCTTTGCACCTTATTCTTTCTTTTTTAATCCTTTTATCAAACTTTTCAAGACAAATATGTAACAGTCATAATAGTGCAAAGGGAGTGGGATTACATTGTTGGCAATTAACACATGAGTAAAAACTATAAATAGCACCAATATAATTGACCTCCCAAACCCTTAATATAAACAAGATACAAAAAAAGATGGGAAAAAAACCCAAATTGAAAAATCAAAAAACAAAATAAACTAAACTAAAACTAAACCAACCAAAGCTGGGCTATTCAATTATATCAAATAAAATCATTAGTGTCATCAACTCCGCTCCTCTACTCAAATCAATGAAAGACATAAAGGAATCAGAAAAGGTCAGATTGCATTCTATGAAAGTATTGAATAAAAGGCCTCCAAGTTTCTTCAAATTTAACCGAGGGATCAAATGTACCACTTCTAATTTTTTCTAAGTTTAAACAGGATATGGTTTGGGAAAACCATTGAGATGTCGTTGGAGGATTCATCTCTTTCCAATTCAATAAAATACATCTTCTAGCCATTAAGGTAGCAAATGCAATCATCCGCCGAGCTGCAGAGGGCAGATCAAACATTGGTAAGCCGAAAATTGCAGTAACAGGATGAGGTTGTAAATCCATGTGCAAAACTTTAGAGAATATATCAAAAATATCTTGCCAAAATTTTTCCAAAAGAGGGCAGGACCAAAACATATGACTCAGAGAGGCTACCTCAGAGTGACATCTATCACAGATCGGATTTATATGAGAATAAAATCAAGCTAATTTACCTTTACACATATGAGCTCTATGAACCACTTTAAATTGAATCAATGTATGTTTAGCACAAATAGATGAAAAATTAACTAATTGTAAAATTTTCTCCCATTTCCCTATAGGTAAAGAAAGTTGAAGTTCCTTCTCCCATTCATTTTAAATTTTATTAGATACATCTGGCTGTATATTCATAATCATACCATAAATGATTGCTATTAAACCCTTTTGATAAGGATTTAAGCCTAAAATTTCTTCCATGATATCAGCTGGATATGAAATGGGAAAAGTCGGTAACATCATAATTAAAAAATCTCTAATCTGTAGGTATCTGAAAAATGGGATCTGGGAAAATTATATTTATTAGACAACTGTTCAAAAGACATGAAACAGTTATCCAAAAATAAATCACGAAAACATATTACAGTACACCCTTTGTTTTCCAAACCAAAAAGGCTTGATCCATGACAGAGGGTTGAAAGAAAAAATTAGATATAATAGGACTTGATAAAATAAATTTATTCAAGCCAAAAAGTTTACAAAACTGAAACCATATTCGTAATGTATGTTTAGTTATTGGATTAACCGTTTGTTTATTCAATTTAGAAAGAACCAAGGGAAGCGAGGTCCCTACGATGGAAACCAATGATAATCTTTGTGCTGAACTGCATTCAAGATTAACCCATTGTGGACTGACATTCATATCCATGTCTTGTGTCCAAAATATTAAATATCAAATATTAATTGCCCAGAAATAAAATCTTAAATTTGGCAGTGCCAAGCCACCATTCTTTTTGGATTTCTGAAAGTATTTTTTACTTAGCCTAGGATTTTTATTCTGCCATATGTAAGACGTGATTTTAGAGTCAATAGTATCAAAAAAGGATTTAGGAATAAAGATTGGTACCGCTTGAAAAGATATAAAGATTTAGGTAAAATAATCATTTTAATAGTATTAATTTGACCAATCAATGATATGGACAGTAAGGACCATTTAATAAGCGATTGTTTGACCTGGTCAATTAAAGGTAAATAATTGATGTTAAATAAATCCTTATGTTTTTCAGTAATTTTAACACCTAGATAAGTAAAAGAATTTGTAACCAATCTAAATGGTAAATGTCTATAAATTGGAACTTGCACATTTAAAGGGAAAAGTTCACTCTTATTAAGATTCAGTATGTAACCAGGAAAGTTACTAAACTGAGCGAGCAAGGATATAGCAGCAGGAATGGATTTCTCAGGATTTGAAATATATAATAACAAATCATCTGCATATAATGATAACTTGCGTATCACATTCCTGCGGGAAATGCCAAATTTAGAAGGTGGGTCATGAATAGCAATAGCTAAAGGTTCCAGGGCAATATCAAATAACAGTGGGCTAAGAGGACAACCTTACCTAGTGCCACAAAACAACTGAAAAAAGGAGATCTTCTGTTATTGGTAAGTACTGAAGTCATGGGGGCATAATATATCAATTTAACCCAAGATATAAATTGCGGGCTAAAATTAAATTTCTCAAGCGTACTAAATAAGTATGGCCATTCAATCCTATCGAACGCTTTCTCGGCATCCAATGAGATGACACATTCTGGAATTCCAGATGAGGGAATATAAACAATATTCATCAATCTCCTAATATTAAAAATGAATAGTGGTTTTTAATAAATCCGATCTGGTCGACCGAAATAATTCGAGGCAATACACTCTCCAATCTAGTTGCCACTATTTTTGAAAAAATCTTAGAATCTGCATTCAATAATGATATAGGCCTACATGATGCACATTCAGTGGTAGCTTTATCTTTTTTAATAATTAATGAAATAGAGGTACCATCGAAAGGTTTTGGTAATTTACCTATAAATAGTGCATCCTTAGAGATTTTAGATAGCCAGGGAGAAAGTATAGTGGAGAAGGATTTAAAAATGCTACTGTATAACCATCTGGGCCAGGTGCTTTACCTGAATTCATCGAAGAAATAGCATCTTTTATTTCTAGTTCCATAATAGGAGCATCTAATACTAAACATTCATTCGGTGATAGTTTTGGAACATTCAATTTCCTTAAGAACCCATGCATTATAGTGGGATCATCAGGAGATTCTGATTGATATAAGGAGGTATAAAATTCTTGAAAAGATTTGTTTATCTCATCATGATCAACCGTCATAGTTCCATCTTGTTTACGAATTTTAATAATCTGACGTTTAACTGAAGCAGATTTCAATTGGCTAGCTAATAGTTTACCAGATTTATCACCATGTATATAAAATTAACTCCTAGACTTAATTAATTGATTTTCAATCGAGGATGTTAAAAGTAAACTATGCTCCATTTGAAGTTCGACTCTATTTTTTATATAAAGCTCCTGACTAGGAGCGATAGAGTATATCTTGTCAGTTGCTTTAATCTTATCACCCAACATACAAATCTCTTTATTAATTCGTTTTTTTCAGACCAGCAGAATATGAGATAATCTGACCACGGATGTATGCTTTAAAAGTATCCCATAAAACCCCGCTGGAAATTTCATCTGTAGAGTTTGTTGAAAAGAAAAAAAATCAATCTGTTCCTTAATAAAATTCATGAAGTCTGAGTCTTGTAGTAATACAGAATTGAATCGCCATTGTCCAAAACTAGAAGGCGTATCCATTAGTTTGATAGAGAGTTCCAGGGGCACATGGTCAGAGATGACAATGAAATCATAATTGCAGTCAGTAACAGAGGGAATTAAATGAGATTTAATAAAAAGTAGTCAATTCTATAATAACTATGATAAACATGGGAAAAGAATGAAAACTCTTTTTCCTTTGGATGTAAGAACCTCCAAATTTCTGAAATTCCAAAATCAAGCATAAAGGAATTAATAAAGGTAGCCAATTTATTCTGAAGTGCCTGATTAGACTTAGATCTATCCATTGAATTATTTAAACAGTAATTAAAATCTCCTCCTGTTATCAACATATAATCATTTAAATTGGGAAGGAATGTGAATAAGTGTTTAAAAAATGCAGGATAGTCAATATTCGGAGCATAGACATTAACCATCACCACTTTTTTTATTACAGAGTAGGCCAGTGATTAATAAAAATCTACCATTCAGATCCAAAATAGTTTCCTAATGAACAAATGAAATAGAAGAATCTATAAAAATAGAAACTCCTTTCACTTTAGCCTGGGAATTTGAATGGTACTGCCAATCCTTCCAAAGCCTAAAAAAAAACACTGATTATCCTCTTTCCCCACATGAGTTTCTTGTGCAAAAATAATATGGGCATTCATTCTGCAGAATACCTTGAAAAGTTTTTCTTCCGTTTAATCGGATAATTTAAACCATTTGTATTCCACGAAACAAAATTAATAACCTTATCCATCATAGTAAAACCAGTAATATGGTACGTAAAGGGCTAACCAGAATACAAACTCATGAACTCGGAAGCGGGAAAAAGGTTCAAAAAGGAACTGGAAGTTATGACATATCGGACATTTTAGTAGTTTCGAATTAGCCCAGGTGAAAAAATCTAATCTAAAAAGAAAGAGAACCCCCTCTCCCCACCCAAAAAGGCCCAGAAAAAAGCCAGAGATTGGCCAAGAGATAAGCTAAAGCTAATTCTACCCCCATCTCCCCTGATGGCAGCCCAAAAGATAAAAGTTGTTAAGAAAAGCTAACCCTAATCCAGGAAATATACCACAAAAAACTATCAAAAAATAGCAAGAAAAAAATACACCATGATTTTTAGAAAACGTTTAAATCATAGAATAGAGTACTAAGATACTAGTATTTCAGAGAAAAGAGAAAACAAGCACCAGTTCATGTTATTGACCATTTCCACGCATAAACAATTGAAAATGATGCAGCAAGAAAATAAGGTCTTATGGGAAGAAGAAAGCAGAACATCTTAAAATGTAAAAAAAGAGAACGAATGTATCTCCATTCAAAAAACAAATCAAACACCGAAACCTCTACTAAATAGTTTCAAAAAATAAAAAAAAGCAGAATCCCAAAAAGGGAACAGAAAAGTTCATCTAGAAATACTAAAAATACCTACAGTACAAATCAAGAAAGAGAACCCTCGCACTCTAACTGACCCGATCGCTTAAAAATTTAAGTAAAAACCAGAAAAAACAGAACCCCAATTAGGCCGTAGCAGAGAAAGTTGGCTGGTCAAAAAATTTTTGAGCTTCTTTTAATGTCTTGAAGAGACAACGGAAATTATCAGAAAGAATAATCCTCAATCTGGTGAGTAAGAGCAGAGCTGGTTGAGAAAAAAATTCCAACATCAGAGGCTTAAACGCCATTCGTTCCTTCAGAATCTCGGGGCTAAAATCTTCAACGAAGCAGAATTTAAAACCTTTAAATTCAAACATGCCTTTTCGCCGAGCAAAGTGAATCAAACATTCCTTGATATGAAGAGAATGGAGACGAACAATTACTAGGCGTGGATGATCAGATCAGTTCCCCCTCGTGTTACCCCTAAACTTTTGCCCCTTAACACTCATGTCTTCTTGCTTGAATCTCCCCTACTCTCAATGGAAAAAAGCCTATCCATGTCAACTCTATCTATCCCACTCATAATTTTAAATACCTCTATCAAGTCCCCCCTCAACCTTCTATGCTCCAAAGAATAAAGACCTAAGTTGTTCAACCTCTCTTAGGTGCTGAAACCCAGGTAACATTCTAGTAAATCTCCTCTGTACTCTCTCTATTTTGTTGACATCTTTCCTATAATTTGGTGACCAATTTCTCAAACTTCCTCACCACCATTTTCCATTCCAATTTCCCTCTCTCATCTCATCTCCTTACCTGTTTATCACCTCCCCCTGGTGTTCCTCCCCGTTTTCTTTCTTCCATGGTCCTCTGTCCTCTCCTATCAGATGTCCCCCTTCTCCAGTCCTGTATCTCTTCCCCCAATCAACTTCCCAGCTCATCCCTCCCCCAACCCCGCCGGTTTCACCCATCACCTTGTAAGTCTTCCTCCCCCTCCCTCCACTTTTTTTCTCTGACGCCTCATCTTTTTTCCCCAGTCCTGATGAAGGGTCTCGGCTCAAACCGTCGACTGTACTCTTTCCCCTAGATGCTGCCTGGCCTGCTCAGCTCCTCCAGCATTTTGAGTGTGTCATTTGTATCATGGGAGGATTTGCCACAACAATAATATTGTTGGCTTTTTGCACGATTCAGGGACATGTTATGCATTTCACATTCTAAACTCCTTCGCTGCAGACTCTAACGGGATTGCAATGGTCAATGCCCGTTCTGAGGCTAGGTCCCTTTCTGCAAGTAGCTTCATTTCGGTGCTTTGACTATGCATGCCACAGACAAACCTGTCCCTTAATGCAGCAGAAAGTCACGGTACTGGGAAAGTTTGTGCAGGTCTGCAATGTATTCAGAAAGGCTTTCATCTTTTAACTGGTTCCTTTTTGTGAAATCTAAATCTCTCAGCTGTCACCAGTGGCTTAGGCCTCAAGTGAGTTTGTAAAATTGTAATTTGGTCGAACATCTCGCTTGCTGGCTTTGCTGGAGTTACTAAACAGCGTCACAGACCTTCATTAGCGCGATCAAATTCATCATCTATCCCGGCTGAAGCCATCGTCACGTTATTTTCACTTTAAATTCAGCGCGTCCTTCACTACCACGCGTTTGTTAGCGTCTGTGACGGACTTCTTGCGTCGTTTAACTCTCGCTGCTTCGTCCCTATTGGTGCAGTTCGGGACATTCTCTGACATTCAGGTGCACGCGTGTCTGTGCATGTAGAGTAAATGAAAGCACGCCCGCAGGATTCACAATACAGCGGGGCTGCGGGAGCTCATTGGTCTAAAAGAAATAGATCCATACATTACGGATCCCACTTGTCAGGAAAGTCGTTACCCCACAACAGTAAGAAATCCCCCACAGAGATGAAATACTTAGGGCTGAATGCGGCAGTTTAAAAATTGTATATAAAGTCTGTATAGAGTAATTGTATAATTTAGTATATGGTGTATGTCATTGAGACGCATTTTATCTTGAGTTGGAGTATAGCTAAACAGGAAGTGTTGTGTATTTAACATTTTTAGTAATATTTAAGTATCTTGTATGTTTGATTAAGCATTCTTGTTCGTTTAAATAATTCACTACGGTTAACGTACAAATACCTGCGGTGCTTACGTCATCACGCTACCACGTGATACGTGTGCGCCTTGCTTGAGGTTAAGTCTAAGTTAGACGCGCATTTCGGGATCCTGTGAATTAGTTTAACGTTTCGAAGTTACAGAACATCCGATGTATAGGTGACTGAGAATGGGATTAGTATAAACAGGGACTCGGTAGTCAGCACAGACTCACTGAAGACGCACACTCAGCTTCTTCCTCTCGCCCGACAGATTTCTTAAAGCGTCATGAACAAACACTACTTCCCTATTTTGCTCCCTTCTTTCATACTAATTACTTATTTTAAATATTCCCCTTTCAAGTCACTCAAGCATAAACATTAATACAGCCAAAGGAGATAACTACACCACATTTTACGTTTTGCACCGCCCCGAAACAAGTCCCGGGACCCCGGCAATGAAAGGGTTAATGAATGAGGAGCGTTTGGCGGCCCCTGGGCCTGCCGTTATCAAATATATGGGAAGGTCTAGATAGAGAGGACGTGGGGGAGCACGTTTCCAATAGTCAGACTGTCTAGGGCTAGAAAACACGGCCTCACAATAGGAGGACTGAGCTTCAGAACAGGGTTGAGAGGGGTAATAAATCAGCCATGACGGGATGGTGGAGCAGACTCGACGGGCCGAATGGCCTGGTTCTGTTCCGGTGAGCATATAATAAATCTGAGCTATAAGGCCAGTTTCTGCGTCGTAGAACCCTAAAGGAGTTTTCTTCCAAAACTTGTTCCACAATTCCACCCTGCGAACCTCAAAACTCATCTTTCCCTGAATCACTTTGCCACACTGTGTTGTACAGAGCTGGAGTTCTGTGTACAGTTTTTTTTAAAATTAAATAGATTAGCTTATTTATCACGTACATCAAAATGCATTTTGCCTCAAATCAAATTGTGGAGAAGCCTGCTGGAGCTGCCAGGGAACATGCCCACAACTCACTCACCGTAACCCGCACACCTTTGGAGTGTGTGGGGGGGGGGGGGGGGGGACCGGAGCACCTGGAGGAAACGCACATGGTCATCAGGAGAGCGTACAAACTCTTTGCAGACAGCGGCGGGAATCGAACCCCGACCGGTGATTGCTGGCGCTCTAAAACGGCTGCGCTAACTGCTATGCTAACGTGCCTGCCGGTTATTTAGCTGACATGCAATTAAACTGGAAGGGGTGCAGGGAAGAAATGTGAGAACGCTGTCAGGACTTGAGGACAGGCTGGGCGGGCCAAAACTTCCTGCCCTGCAAGGTAGGTAGGTACATGGAGCTTGGGAAAATAGAGGGCTATGCGGTAGGGAAATTCTGGGCGGCTTCTAGAGTAGGTCACATGGTCGGCTGGACATTTTGGGCAGAGTGCGTATAGGGAAATGGTCAGCCAGAGCAGTGCTTGAGGCTGTTACAGTAACAGTATTCAAAGTCAATTTATTACAAAAGTTCTAACTGTATATGTCACCCTGAGATTCCGAGTTTCGCAAGACCCTGCAGTGGATAGTGAGGTCAGCTGAGAAGATCATCGGGGTCTCTCTTCCCGCCATCACGGACATTTACACTACACGCTGCATCCGCAAAGCAAACAGCATTATGAAGGACCCCACGCACCCCTCATACAATCTCTTCTCCCTCCTGCCGTCTGGGAAAAGGCTCCGAAGCATTCGGGCTCTCACGGCCAGACTATGTAACAGTTTCTTCCCCCAAGCTATCAGACTCCTCAATACCCAGAGCCTGGACTGACACCTTACTGCCCTACTGTCCTGTTTATTATTCATTGTAATGTCTGCACTGTTTTGTGCTCTTTATGCGGTCCTGGGTAGGTCTGTAGTCTAGTGTAGTTGTTGTGTGTCTTTCTTTTTTACTTAGTTCAGTCTAGTTTTTGTACTGTGTCATGTAACACCATGGTCCGGAAAAACGTTGTCTTGTTTTTACTGTGTACTGTACCAGCAGTTATGGTCGAAATGACAATAAAAGTGACTTGACTTGAGAAGACATTTAGATCAGTGCAAACCTCCAAGAGGCCCAGAACCTTGCCTTTGGGTTTGTGGGCTTGTGTGCCTCAATGACCCGGAGAACTGTGGTTGGCTGGAGTCAGGGCTTCATGCTCTGGCTCTGGGTGACACAACCACTGAACCGGCAGCACGGCAGATTCAGCATTTGCCCCGTGAATCTGCACGTGTCAGCTAATTATTATTTCATTGTGACGGTGTTTAACACCGCCCTTTTGGTCATAGCGCATATCGAGACTTGAGCAAAGCACCGCAATGTTTAGCTGCCTTATCTTAGGGCCCCTCGTCTTAGAAAAGATGTGCTGGCATTGGAGGGGCCCAGAGGAGGTTCACAAGGATGATTCCAGGAACGTTTGATGGCTCTGGGTCTGTACTCGCCGGAATTCAGAAGGAAGAGGGAGGAATTTCATTGAAACGTTTCAAATGTTGAAAGGCCTAGACAGAGTTGATGTGGAAAGGATGTTTCCCATGGTGAGGGAGTCTTGGACAAGAGGGCACAGCCTCAGGATAGATGGGCGCCCTTTCAAAACAGGTGGAGAGAAATTTCTTTAGGCCGAGGGTGGTGAATTTGTGGAATTTATTGCCAGATGCAGCTGTGGAGGCCAGGTCGTTGGGTGTATTTAAGGCAGAGATTGATAGATTCTTGATTGGACATGGCGTCAAAGGTTACGGGGTTGAGGAGGAGTTAGAAAAAAGGACCAGTCATGATTGAATGGCGGAGCAGATTCGATGGGCCAGATGGCCTAATTCTGCTCCTATGACTTACGGTTGTATGGACCCGCTTCAGTATCTCTCTCTCCCTCCCCGTACTTGGGCTGTATCCAACCATAGTGACATTTGGTAAGGTCACCAATGCTAAGCAGGTCAAAGGCTAGAGCCCAGACCATGACTGGTCCACTGGTCCTCCAGGTTTGGGGGTTCAACTCAGGGTTGACTGGTTAAACAAAACCATTCAGGAAACAGCGATGAAGAACGCTTCTGCATCTGAGTGCGGCGGTATTCCTGCGTCAGCGCCCAGGACTTGCGTGACTGACAGCTGTGAAAACCGAGAGGGAGCTACTGACATGACGAAGGACTCCAGAGATGGAGGACCATCAGCAACGATGCCAGCGGCATAATGGACAGTCAGTCAGCTAACATATCAAAGTCTGCAGATGCTAGGAATACAAGGCCAAACTGAGGAACTCAGAAGGTCAGGCAGCATTGATGGAAAAGACTAAACAGTCGACGTTTCAGGCCGAAATCCTTCTTCAGGTCTGAGAAGGAAGGGGGAAGATGACAGAATAAAAATGGTGGGGAGGAGGGAGTGGGATAAGAGACTAGCTGGAAGGTGATAGGTGAAGCCAGGTGAGTGGGGAAAGGGCTGGAGAAGGAATCTGATAGGAGAGCTGAATAAAAAACAGGAGAGAGAGAAGGAGGAGGGGCAAAAGGGGGGGAATTGCTAGGCAGGTGAGAAGAAGTGAAAGGTCAGTGGGGAATAGAAAAGGGGAGAGATAGAAATTTGTTCACCAGAAGGGGAAATCGATATTCATGCCATCAGGTTGGAGGCTACCCTGATGTTGTTCCTCCACCCTGAGGGTGACTTCACTTTGGTACAAGAGGAGGCCACGGACAGACACGTCGGAATCGGAATTGTAATGTTTGGCCACCGGGAAATCCCGCTGGTGGCGGATGGTGCGGAGGTACTCAACAAAGCAGACCCCCAATTTACGGTGGGTCTCAGCAATGTCGAGGAGGCCCAGGCGCAGTAGAATGACCCCAGCAGGTTCACAGGTGAGGTGTTGCCTCACCTGGTAGGACTGCTTGGGGCCCTGAATGGAGGTGTAAAGCTTTCGAGGGATAGGGACCAAAGGCTGCCAAGGGCGTCTAGCTTGATTTTGGCCCCGTAGTGGGTGGGGAAAGTTGGGTCGATAATCCTTTAGTGGTGCTGTGCTTGACCTATCTACTGATGTGAAGCTCGAAGACCAGCCATGCAGACGTGGTCCAGAGTTCAAGGTCCCGTCATTGGCAAGTCTGGATTTCGAGGCCTGGTGTTCAGTGATTAGCGTGTCCTAGGGTCGAGGGTTGAAAGTCAAGGCCCGTCCGCAGGAGCCGAATCTGTGAGTCCATTGGAGAGGTCAAAGCCCAATGGTGTCCGGGTCCGCTGGAGTATTGTAGGCATGCTAACTTGGCAGGGGATTGTGTGGCAACCCTGGCGGGCTGCCCTCAGCACCCGCTGGGATGTATTGGTGGTTAACACGCATGAGGTGTTTTGACGTACACGTGATCGTGAAATTTAAACTATCTTACCCTTGTTTTCCAGGGTGGTGTTGCTTGATCTGGCCGCCTGTTTGATCTCATCGCAGATGCTCTCTATTCGGTGAGGCACCGATGCAACAGAGTCGTGGTCCGAGTTCTGCCTGTCTACCCAAGCCTGCGCCGTGGGCTGGACTGCGACATACCTTTTAATCATTGTGTCGTAGTACAAGACAGTAACACCGTCATAGGCGTAACGCAAGCGTATGTCGTCCACTTCAAGGCCACGGAAGAGGCACTCGCACTGGGCGTGAAAGAGGTGCGTATCTGAAAGAAGCAATAACAACCTATTGTTAGATGCTTTGCGTCATCATTTTACCCAGAGGGTGGTCCCACATACGCCATGGGATCATTTTACCCAGAGGGTGGTCTGTACACACCAACAGGCACTATTTTACCCCGAGGATAGTCCCACATATCCAACAGGCTGCAAGAGGAAGCCATTGAAGAGGGTACGTTAACAACATTTAAAGGGCACTTGGACAGGTCTGTGGATAGTAAAGGTTTGGAGAGATGAGCTTATATGACAATTTTGGTCAGCCTGTACAAGGTGGGCCGAAGGGCCTGTTTTGCTGCTGTAAGGACTCTATGTCCCTAATATTGTGGATCTGCCATATGTTAGTATGTTGATTAAAATGACTTTTTTTATGAGTGAAATACTTTGGAAACATTTAGAAATAAGCAGCATGCTATGATAGTGGCTAGTAAAATGCTGCTTTTTTTAACAAAACTACACAAAGTACAAACATCAAGTATTTACAAGACCGTGAACAAGTTCAAATTAAAATAAGATTATTACTGTCTATCAAATAGTCAATTCCCTGGGGTTCCACCGTTCCCGGAAATCCCCCACTGTACCCATGGAAGAGCAGTCCCTTCAGACACTCAAACAGCGGCTGCAGCTTCTCACGTTCCATGTCAACGTGACACACTGACTCCTGGCCACAGAATGGACAATTGGACCTGGTGTTAGTGAACCAACTTAAAGACGTGCTGCATGAAGACTTGAAGGCCCTCTGCTACACCTTCCAGCCCAGGACCGCAATATACAAGCAGCAAGTCCCCGAGCATAAAGAGATTTCCACGAGAAAGCATAACCCTATTGCAGCACCAGCGATCCGGGTTCAATTCCCAAATTTCTACGTTCTCCCCATGACTGCATGGGTTTCCTCCAGGTGCTCCCATTTCTTAGTAAATAGAATGTACAGGAGAACAGTACAGGCCATTCGGCCCACTCCATGATCAATCTAACCCTTCCTTCCTAATGTGCCTAATGAATCTGCCTCTACCACCACCCCTCTTAGGGTATTTTGGTGTTTAACAAAAAAAAACTACCTCTGACATCCCCCATTTACTTTCCACCAATCACCTTAAAATTCTGCCCCTTCACATTAAGCGTATCTGCCCTGTGGAAAAATGTGGGTTTCCTCCCTCATTCCAAAGACCCGGGTTCAATTCCCACCGCTGTCTGTAAGGGGGTTTGTGCGTTCTCTCCCTGACCGTGTGGATTTCCTCCAGGTGCTCGAGTTTCCTCCCACGGTCCCAAGCTGTGCGGCCCAGTAAATTATTTGGTCTGATGAATGTAATTGGGCAGAACAGCCTGTTACCACTTTGCGTGCCTGAACAAAAATACCTGTATAAGAAAATATTTGCAGTGATCATATCTTTCTCTATAATCGTGCTATGAACCCCATGCAGCATCGATTCCACGCAGGAAGATGCGGGCGACTGGAGAAAGCAACGAGATGCTGGAGGCACGCAGCGGGTTGGGTGGCATCTGCGGAGGCGGAATGAGCGGTTGACGTTTCGAGTTTCGACACCGGTTTAGGGGCGTGTTCCTGAAGGTGATGGGATCTGTGACAGGGTGGCCCGGCGTTCACTGGTGGGGTCATCGTCAAGGGGTAGGTAAGAGGAGATGTCTGGTGTTCAAGGTTTTAGGATTGTGCTTGTTTCTGGTCACCAAAATTTAGCTCAAAATGGCGCCAAACTGTGCCCGCCATTGTTTTTTTGGTTCTGTTGGGATGTTTTTTGGGGACAGACATGGGAGTTAGGGGGTCAGGTTAGGGTTTTAGGGTAGTGATGTGTCTGTATTAGAAGTTGGCAGAGTCTTAGGGTGGTGACATGACGCTGATGTGGGATATCCACAGACTAGGCCGGGGTGATTGGCTGACAGACAAAATGATGGATTCTCTCCCCCAGGATCTATGAGTTGTTGGCAGGTTCTAGTGTCAGAGCTCTAGGGTCTAGCTGCCGAACGGGGCAGTGATTTCTGCTCTTAGCTGCACCGGTGACGATAATCTCAAGGACGCACTGAAGCACATCCCGGTGGGGAAGGGGTGCGGCCCAGGGTCCTGAACTGAGCTCCGGGGGCATATCAGCCTCTCAAATGCTTCACGGGTTAAGAAAGCAACACGAGTTTCCTCATCTCCTTCAACCTCTCTTCTCAATCTCACTTCCCACCAGTCCTTTGGAAGGCCATTAGACATAGGAGAAGAACTAAGCCATTCAGCCCATCAGGTTTGCTCTGCTATTCCATCATGGCTGATTTATTATGCCCCTCAAGCCTATTCTCCAACCCTCTCCCCGTAAAGTTGGATGCCCTTCAAGAACCTATCCATCACTGCTCTAAATATTCTCAATGACTTGGCTCTATAGCCGTCGGTGGCAATGAATTCCACAGATTCACCACCCTCTAGCTAAAGGAATTCCTCCTCTTCGCTGCTGTAAAGAGATGGCCTTCTGTGTCCTCTGGTCCTCGACTCCCTCACTATAGGAAACATCTTGGCCTTTCAGTACCACTAGGCCGAGCCATAAGACATGGGAGGAGAATTAGGCCATTGGGTCCATTGAGTCTGCTCCACCATTCCATCATGGCCACACACCCAACACTGGGACAGTCCTCCCTCAGGCCTCCAGTCTCCACTGGACTCATAGACATTGGAGACATTGGCACAATAGCCATGATAAACCAAAGTATTGCGTGCAGGAGATGGAATCTTATGTTGAAGTTATATAAGGTGTTGGTGAGGCCTAATTTGGAGCATTGTGTGCAGTTTTGGTCACCTACCTACAGGAAAGATGTAAATAAGCTCGAACGAGTACAGAGGAAATTTACAAGCATGTTCCCAGGATTGGAGGACTGAGTTATAAGAAAAGATGGAAAGGTCGAATAGGTTAGGAATGTTTTCCTTCGAACGTAGAAGACTGAGAGGAGGTTTGATAGAGCACAGATAGGGTGAACACAAGCAGGTTTTTTTTCCCCCTGAGATTGGGTGGGACTACAACCAGAGGTCATGGGTTAAGGGCAAAAGGTGAAAAGTTAAAGGGGAACATGAGGTGAAACTTCTTCACTCAGAGGGTGGTGAGAGTGTGGAATGAGCTGCTAGCACAATTTCAACATTTAAGAGCAGTTTGGATAGATACATGAATGGGAGGGCTTTGGACCCAGTGCAAGCCAATGGGGTTGGGCAGTTTAAATGGTGTGGCATGGACTAGATGAACCAAAGAGCCTGCTTGAGTGCTGTGCTTCTCTGTGGCTCTTAAAAGAGATAATGTGTGCGATACTGTTCTTATTTAAGATGCGATGGAACGTAATCAGGGTGAGGAAAGTCCATCTCCCACCACCCCCCATCCTCATCACATTCTACAGGGGTTGTATTGAGAGCATCCTGAGCAGCTGCATCACTGCCTGGTTCGGGAATTGCACCATCTTGGATCGCAAGACCCTGCAGTAGATAGTGAGGGCAGCTGAGAAGATCATTGGGGTCTCTCTTCCCACCATCACGGACATTTACACCACACGCTGCATCCGCAAAGGAAACAGCATTATGAAGGACCCCACGCACCCCTCATACAATCTCTTCTCCCTCCTGCCATCTGGGAAAAGGCTCCGAAGCATTCGGGCTCTCACGACCAGACTATATAACAGTTTCTTCCCCCTAGCTATCAGACTCCTCAATACCCAGAGCCTGGACTGACACCTTACTGCCCTATTGTCTTGTTTATTATTTATTGTATTGCCTGCACTGTTTTGTGCACTGGGTAAGTCTGTAGTCTAGTGTAGTTTTTTTCCTGTGTTGTTTTTTTACGTAGTTCAGTGTAGTTTTTGTACCGTGTCATGTAGCACCATGGTCCTGAAAAACATTGTCTCATTTTTACTGTGTACTGTACCAGCAGTTATGATCAAAATGACAATAAAAAGTGACTTGACTTGGTTTGATTCATCACATTCGCAGCAGCATTTTCTAAACAGTTGTACTTATTTTTTTATATATTACCCTGACGGGTTTAAAGACCTGTTCCATCTCCTCATATTTCAAGCTTTCTCCAAGCTATTCCCCAGTGTCACTTTTCAGAACTGATCTCAAAGCTTTCCACATTACATCTTTTCAAAAAAAAAGAGTAATATCTTGGCGGATGACCAGTCGCCAAGTTTTAATCTGCAGGTTGAGTCGGTGGTGAGGAAGGCAAATGCAATGTTTGTTTTCATTTCGAGAGGACTAGGATATAAAAGCAAGGATGTGATCTTGAGGCTTCATAAAGCCCTGCTCACATTCCACTTGGAATATTGTGAGCTGTTTTTGGCCCCTTGTCTAAGGTGGGCTGTGCAGGCATTGGAGAGGTTCATGAGAATGACCCCAGGAATCAAAGAAATTGTGTGTGTGTGTGTGTCTGTGTGTGCGTGTGTGTGTGTGTGTGTGTGTGTGTGTGTGTGTGTGTGTGTGTGTGTGTGTGTGTGTGTGTGTGTGTGTGTGTCTGTGTCTGTGTCTGTGTGTGTGTGTGTGTGTGTGTGTCTGTGTCTGTGTGTGTGTGTGTGTGTGAGTGTGTCTGTGTGTGTGTGTCTGTGTCTGTGTGTGTGTGTGTGTGTGAGTGTGTGTGTGTGTGTGTGTGTCTGTGTCTCTGTGTGTGTGTGTGTGTGTGTGTGTGTGTGTGTGTGTGTGTGTGTGTGTGTGTGGGTGAGAAAGAAAGCCCCTGTCTCTGTGTGTTAGAGAGAGAGAGCCCTGTGTGTGTGTGTGTGTGTGTGTGTGTGTCTGTCTGTCTGTCTGTGTGTGTGTGTGTGTGTGTGTGTGTGTGTGTGTGTGTGTGTGTGTGTGTGTGTGTGCATGTGTGTGTGTGTGTGTGTGTGCATGTGTGTGTGTGTGTGCATGTGTGTGTTGCTTTGGGTTTCCAGCATCTGCCGGCTTTCTTGTGTTTTTCATGCTCTGAGCCTGTACTCGCTGCAGTTTAGAAACGGATCAAATATTGAAAGGCCTAGACAGGGTGGGCATGGAGAGAATGTTTCTTATAGTGGAGGGGTCTAGGAGCAGACGGCACAGCCAGAATAGAAGGACGTTCCTTTAGAACAGAGATGAGGAGGAATTTCTTTAGCCAGAGGGTGGTGAATCTGTGGAATTCATTGCCGCAGACGGCTGTGGAGGACAAGTCATTGAGTACATTTAAAGCAGGGTGAATAAGTTCTTGATTAGTCAAAGATTACATGGAGAGTGGGGTTGAGCGGGATAAAATGGCAGAGTAGGACTGATGGGTCAAAAATGGCCTAATTCTGCTCCTATGCCTTGTGTTCTTAAAGTGCTTAGAATCTGCCTTTGGGGCAGTGAAATTGAAGCTGCTCCTTAGACAGAGACTATTTATGGTCATAATGTTAACCTGCACTCGCCCCTCACCGTAGCATAGTCACACAAACCATTACTCTGCCTTTTTCAAAAGCTGAGACACATCCTTTGGCAATTCTAGCCCAGTGATGTTTTCGTTCAGATTTCACACTTGACCGTACGAAGCATTCCAGAGTCTCTAAACTGCAGCGAGTACAGGCCCAGAGCATGAAAAACACAAGAAAGCCTGCAGATGCTGGAAACCCAAAGCAACACACACACACACACAATTTCTTTGATTCCTGGGGTCATTCTCATATATATATATATATATATACACACACACACACACACACACACACACACACACACACACACACACACACACACACACACACACACACACACACACACACACACACACACACACACACACACACACACACACTGCTGTCATTGTCACGGCCTGAATCATCAACAGGTTATTCCTCTCTGCCAGACCTCAACGCTCAGAGTAAATTTATCATCAAACTACATCTACATCGCCTGAGATTCATTTCCTTGCGGGCATTCACAGTCAAGCACAAAGGAATGAATGAAGAACTACACACAAGCCAAAAGACGGGCAAAGAAGACAAACTGTGCAAATGCAAAATAAAACAAATTGCAATCTAAAAAAAGGAAATTACAGGCTGCAGACTGCAGTGATAACACTTCAGAAGAAACAGTACATATCTATTCATATACATACATTATATATCATATATATATAAAAAAGTTTTCTGAGTTGCCCGCAAATTGCCGCCTGTGTCATTTTGATCATCTGAGTTCTTTGTGTGTGATACCCTTCCTGTTTGTCTGTCTCGGAAATCTGGATTAAAAGAGAGGCAATATAGAATCATGTTTTTTTTCTTCTTTACCAGTTTTTAGTTTACCTGTCCCTGATCCTTTCTGACCGAATCACCGGGTTGTGAGAACAGCTTCCCACCATGAACATTATCAAAGTCTCTCCTGACATTGAACAGCTTCCAATCGATACCCTGCCCTACTTCACCCCCGAGTTTGGTTTGGTTCGAGAGCTCCCCGAGTCCTCCTCACAGCCTGTGCGAGGAGACGGTCGGTTGGTAAGTCGCGTCCGAGGCACAGATCTACGGGCAGACAGTCCGGTGGCACGCCAGAGGACTTGAACCAACTTACCGCTCTGGATGGCTGCGACGGAGACCAGTGCGGCTAGGACAGCCACTAAGGCCATCCTGCAGCAAACACTCATCTTCGGAGGCAATAGTGGGCTCTCCGATGCGTCTGAGTGAAACAGGTGAGCATTTGAAGTGAGGTGGACCAGCTGAGCAACTGTACTGAGCAAACCTGTTTTGGATTCCTTGGACGCAGGGACTCCACCTGACTCCACCCACCTGGAGCAGGCTGTGCTAGGCTCCTGCTTGTCTCCTAATGACTTCAAGAGTTTATTTCCCTTCCTTTGTAGACTTTCTATCCAGCCTAAAATGTCCCAGGATCGGGTATATATAAAGCAGAGGTTGCAAAGAAGAGACACATGAAATACAGTCCAGTGAATTGTATGGTCCTGCACTTTGGCAGAAGGAATAAAGACAGACTATTTTCTAAACAATGAGAGCAAATTCAGAAATTAGAAGTTCCCTAAATGTTAACTTGCAGAGTGAGGAAGGAGAATGTGTGTTACATACACAGCCCGGTAGCGTAGTGGTTAGCAAAACGCTTTACAGTACAGGTGACCCATGTTCGATTCCCGCCGAATCCTGTAAGGAGTTTGTGCGTTCTCCCTGTGACCGCTGGGATTTCCTCCGGGTGCTCCAATTTCTTCCCACGTTGCAAAGGTTGGTGGGTTAATTGGTCTTTGTAGATTGTCCTGCGATTAGGTTAGGATTAAATCAGGGTATTTCCTGAACAGCACAGGTCGACCGGCCAGAAGGACATATTCCTCACCGTATCTCAATAATAATAGTTCGTTCATTCATTTCAAGAGGACTACAATATAAAAGCCAGAATGTAATGCTGAGGCTTTACTGGTCAGACTGAACTTGCAGTATTGTGAGCAGTTTTGGTCCCCTGATTTAAAAAAGGATGTGCTGGCATTGGAGAGGGTCCAGAGGAGGTTCACAAAGAATGATCCCGGGATTGCAAGGGTTAATGTATGAAGAGCGTTTGATGACTTTGGGCCTACATTTGCTGGAGTTTAGAACAATGGGGGGGATCTCACTGAAACCTACCGAATATTAAAAGGCCTAGACAGAGTAGACGGGGTGGGGGGAAGGTAGTCTAGGTTCACAGAGTAGAAGGACATCCCTTTAGAAGAGATATGAGGAGGAATTTGTTTAGCTGGAGGGTGGTAACTCTGTGGAATTCATTGCCACATACAGCTGTGGAGGCCAAGTCATTTAAAGCGGAGGTTGATATGTTTTGTTTAATTGGAGATTGAAATTCAGCGTGGAACAGGCACTTCGAGCCACTCCACCCTGCAGCCCCACGATTTAATCCTAGCCCAATGACCAATTAAGCTACCAACCGATGCATCTTTGGACTGTCGGAGCTCCCGGAGGAAACCCACGCAGTCACGGGGAGAACGTACAAACTCCTCACTGACAGCAGTGGGAATTGAACCCGGGTCGCTGGTTCGGTAAAGTGTTGCGCTAACCATTACACTACCATGCCGAGTTGGATAAGTTCCCGATTGGTAAGGGCATTAAAGGTTACAGGGAGAAGGCAGGAGAATGGAGCCGAGAGGCATGCTAAATTAGCTAGGATTGAATGGCAAAGTAGACTCGATGGGCCAAATGGCTGGGCTTCGTCCTTGAGGACTCACATTCATTCTAAATGCTATTTACTTACTTCTATTGTTTGCACAACTTGGTTTTTTTATTCTCCTACCACATTGGGTGTTTGTCGGTCTTTTGCTTTAAATGGGTTCTTTTGGGTTTCTGTGTTCTGTGGCTGCCTGTAAGGAGATGAATCTCAAGTTTGTATAAAATATACATACTTTGATAATAAATGTACTTTGAACATTGTTTCACTCCAAGATCAATCTAACCCTTTCCTCCCACACATCCCTCCATATTTCTTTCATCCATGTGTCTTTCTAAGAGTCTGTTAAATGCCCCTAATGTATCTGGCTCTACCACCATCCCTAGTGCAAAAACCAGACAAGGGAATAACGAGGTGGTGTTCACAGGTTCAAGGTCCATTCAGAACTCTGGTGGCAGAGGGGAAGAAGTTTGCAAATCATTGAGCGTGTGTTTTCAGGCTCCAGTATCTCCTCCCCGATGGTATTAACAAGAAGAGGGTGGCGACAGATGCCAACTTCTTGAGGCACCACCTCTTGAGGATGTTCTGGTTGATGGGTGATCATCCAGCACAGAAATAGGCCCTTTGGCCCATCTAGTCCATGCAGAGCTGTTATTCTGCCTAGCCCGATCAACCTGCACCTGGACCTTGGCCATCCATACCCCTGCCATCCAAATTTCTCAAGTGTTGCAACCAAACCCACGTCCACCACTCCTGCTGGCAGATCATTCCACGCTTTCACCCCCCTCGTTCCGCTTAAACACTTCAATCCTCAGCTCATGACATCTAGTTCTAGTCTCGCCCAAACTCAGTGGAAGAAGCCACCCTGCGCAACGCTTTACGGTACCGGTCACCCGGGTTCAATTTCCGCCGCTGCCGGTAAGGAGTTTCCTGTGACCGAGTGGGAGCTCCAGTTACATCCCACAGTCCAAAGACCTACTGGTCAGTAGGTTAATCGGCCATTGTAAATTATCCTGCGATTCGGCCAGAGTTAAATCAGTGGTTGCTGGGTGGTGTGGCTCGAAAGGGCAGGAAGGGCCTATTTCGTGCTGAATCTCGAAATATGCGTGATCTAAATTACTGCTTGAATAATCGTTGCTGCCAGACGGTTGCGATTCGGGTATCTCAAAGACTGCTGATCTCCTGGGACTTTCAGCACAACTGTCTCTAGAGTTTACAGAGAATGATGTGAAAAACAAAAAAGCATCCAGAGAGCGGCAGCTCTGTGGGCAAGAGCGCCTCGTTCATGAGGGAGGTCGGAGGAGAATGGCCAGACTGGTTCAAGGTGACAGTAACTCAAATAACCACACGTTAACCTATCCCTCAACATCAGCAAGACGAAGGAATTGGTTGTTGACTTCAGAAGGAGTCGCGGACCGCACGACCCCATCTACATCGGTGGTGCGCAGGTGGAACAGGTCAAAAGCTTTAAGTTCCTTGGGGTGAATATCACAAATGACCTGACTTGGTCTAACCAAGCAGAGTCCACTGCCAAGAAGGTCCACCAGCGCCTTTACTTCCTGAGAAAGCTGAAGAAATTTGGCCTGTCCCCTAAAACCCTCACTAATTTTTATAGATGCACCGTAGAAAGCATTCCTTGAGGGTGCATCACAACCTGGTATGGAAGTTGTCCTGTCCAAGACCGGAAGAAGCTGCAGAAGATCATGAACATAGCCCAGCACATAACACAAACCAATCTTCCATCCTTGGACTCACTTTACACCACACGCTGTCGGAGCAGTGCTGCCAGAATGATCAAGGACACGACCCACCCAGCCAACACACTTCTTGTCCCTCTTCCCTCCGGGAGAAGGTTCAGGAGCATGAAGATTCATACGGCCAGATTTGGGAACAGCTTCTTTCCAACTGTGATAAGACTGCTGAACGGATCCTGACCCGGATCTGGGCCGTACCTTCCAAATATCCGGACCTGACTTGCACTACCTTACTTTCCCTTTTCTATTTTCTAATTAAGATTTATAATTTAAATTTTTATTATATTTACTTCAATTTGTACTTCAGGGAGCACGAAGCATAGAATCAAATATCGCTGTGATGATTGTAAGCTCTAGTATCAATAGTTTGGTGACAATAAAGTAAAGAAAGTAAAGTTACAACAGTGGTGTGCAGAGGGGCATCTCTGAATGCACAATAGGTTGAACCTTGAAGTTCAGAAGACCACGAGCAAACACTTCAGCAGGTATCTAATAAGTTAGCCACTGAGAGATGTTTCAATGCACGCGTGATAAGTAAATTGGGATCTGGTGTGATTTAATTCCGTGACAAAGTCAGCCATCCTGTGAACTAAATCCAGACACAGCTGCGGACAGACTTCACAAAACACTGTAGCTTGACAAAATCCCCACCTTCAATAACTGCTCTGTGCTGCGTGGTCTAAAATTTCCTGAATGTATATCTAAACGAGCTACTTCCTGAAGAACCAGTTTGAGAGCTGAACCATTGTCAGTTGAGGATTGTTGCTGTAGCTGTCAAGTTAATGTTACTCGTGAAACCGACACACGAGCAGCGGGGTTGAATTACTTCGCCGTAAGCAGCCAGACTCTCAGCCCCACTCGTTAACAGGACAGTCCCAGTTCACATCTTTTTATTGCATCCGCAGACATGGACCTCGTCAGTTTCTTAATGGCCCTGTTATTGCCAATGGCAACGGGAGAGGAGATTGGTGAGTGCTTTGTCGATGGGGGTAACTTGGGACTTGCATTACATAGTTGGCTTAGTGGTGGCAATGTTACTGTAAGACAGAGGAGCAGAATTGGGGCCCATCGGATTTGCTCTGCTATTCAATTGGTCTTTTTTATTACTCTCTCAACCCCATTCTCCTGCCTTCTCCCCGTAACCAGTCGCTTCGGGCAGATGGTGTTGGCAGCTCATCTTGTAGAAGGAAAACTCTCAAACCTCTGCTGCCTTGAGGCTATACCCACTCGTGGGGTAGGCTTCGGGAATAAACTCCGAGGAATTATGCGGAGCTGGAGTCCCTACGTTGAGTTAAATTCTGATTGGCCACACGAAAGATACTGGCTGGTGCCCCCTCGGTCTCCACGTAGACCACTAGGATGCAGTATTAACCGTCCCTGACCAAAGGAGGGCCTCAACAAAACTGTGAATGCCTGCAAGAAAATGAATCTCAGGGTAGTACTTGGTGAGCTATATAGAACCTAAAAATCAGAGATGTGTTGGCGGTGGAGACTGTCCATGCTATCATGTTAAACTCTTAAAACGAAACTCAAGGTCACTCAGGTGTTCCCAGTTAATATTTCTACGACAGCCACGAAGCTTATGTTTGAAGTTGTCTGCTGCTGTAGCCCAGCCACTACAAGTTCTAACGTGCTGCGTGCTCAGAAATGCTCGTCTGCACACCACTGTTGTAACGTGTGGTTATTTGAGTTACTGTCGCCTTCCTGTCAGCTTGAACCAGTCTGGCCATTCTCCTCTGACCTCTCTCATTAACAAGCCATTTTTGCCCCCAGAACTGCTACTCACTGGATTTTTTTCTGTTCTTCACTCCATTCTCTGTAAACTCCAAACCAGGGGGACCAAACCTGTTCCGTGCATTGGACCCCAACCATTAAACGAGAGGTCCCTGGACCCCAGGTTGGGAACCACTGCTCTAAAGACATTTGTGTGTGAAAATCCCAGGGGATCAACAGCCTCAGATACTCAAACCACCCCGTCTGGCACCAACGCTCTCTCCACGGTCACTTAGGTCACATTTCTTCCCCCACTCTGATGTTTGGTCTGAACAACAGCTGAACCTCTTGACCATGTCTGCGTGCTTTAATGCATTGAGCTGCTGCCACGTGATTGGCTGATTAGATATCTGCATTAACGAGCAGGTGTACCTAATAACGTGGCCAGTGATTGTAGATGTACTTTGCTAATTTATTTATTATTGACGCGGTCGAGGACAGGGTGGGCATATATCTCACTTCTTTCTAACTTTATTCCAAGTGTTTAGAAGCGTCTCTGAAAGGCTGTATTACAGCCACACTCCGAGTTCCGAAACCAACGGCCACATCTTCGACATGAACACCTCCCCCTTTCTCTTCTACAATTACCAGTACCAGGTGTTCTTCATCAATGGAGCCGAGACAGACGGGATAAAGGAACTTGGCCAAGATGAGGTGAACCACTTCAAGGAGAGGGCAAGCGGGATCCAGGCCTGGGAGCAGGGCATCCTCAAAGAAATGATGAAGTTCTCCAATGGTTCGAGCGTCCTGAAAAGTGAGTCGCCACACAGAGATACAGGCCCTTCGGCCTATCTAGTCCATGCTGAAATATTATCCAATCGATGTGTGCCCGGGCCATCGCCTTCCGTGCCCCTCCCATCCAGCTGCATCTCTTAAATATTGAATCAAAGTTACATCCGCCACTTCCGATGGCAGCTCGTTCTGCGTTCTCAACCCCTCTGAGGTTCCCTTTCACTTCACCCTTAACTCTCAGCTCACAAACTCTAGTTCCGGACCTCAGTGGAAAAAAATCTGCTCGCGTTTAGCTTCTCTACACCCCTCATAATTTTGTTTATCTCAATCAAATCATTCTCCTATACTCCGGGGCATAAAGTCCTAACCTATTCATCCTTTCCCAATAACTCAAGTACTTAAGACCTCGTAAATTTTCTCTGCACTCTTTCAATCTTATTGATATCACTCCTGTAGATAGGTGACCGGAAGTGCACACAATGCTCCAAATTAGGCCTCAACGGCATCTCGTACAACTCAACACTTTGATTTATGAATATTTGTGAACATTTCAATTTTATAAACATTTCGAACCTTCTCATGACCTATTCTGAACTGAACTAGACCCTTTCAGCTGCATTTGGCCAATGTCTCTCTCCTATCTGTGAGCCTGTCTAATTGTCTTTCAGTCCAACAGAACCATCCTCTACCACATCCTCTGGCTCTATCAGGTCGATGAGGCAGTATCTCTACCAGCTACACTTCTGTCCTTTTCATATATCTGCCTGATCTTTGCCCTTTCGCTAAACCTCCTCTGAAACTTTGAGGCCCTCTTATGCCTGATTTGCCCAGAACTTCAGGGACGTTTGGTTGCATTCAGAACAAACCTTTGGCCATTCACAGTTACTTTTGCCCCGTTCACGCTGACCTGTCCACATCTGCATTTACCTTTGACCTGTTCACGATGACCTTTGCTCCGTGTTCCAGAGAAACCCACCGTCCACATCTACACGGAAGACGACTATGCTCCGGGGAGCTCGAACACCCTGTACTGTTACGCTGAGAACTTCTACCCTAACGAGATCGAGCTCAGCTTCCTCATCAACGGGCAGCCGTTCACCGGGCCTGTCCGATCGTCCCCGCTGGTGGTGGAGTCAGACTGGACCTTCAACGTCTACAAGTGCGTTGACATCGAGCCAAAGGACGGGGACACATTCAGCTGTCGGGCAGCACACGTCAGCCTTGATGGAGGGCTGACCGTCTCACTAGGTATGTTGGCTGGGAAAGGGGCAGAGAGAGACTAACATGGGTCACGTATCCAAAACCCAGGTTTCTGTTCTGGAGCAAAGCTGTAAACATTGAGGCCTCTCAATTTCGACATCCTTACAGTCCGCTAGATTTTATCAACATTCATGAGACTCCTGCAATCCTGGTACATCTTCTGACACACTCCTCGGGACCCTCTATAAATACCAACACACTCCCCGGGACACACTGTAAATACCGACACACTCCCCAGGACCCCCTGTAGATACTGACACACTCCCCGGGACCCCTGTAAATACCGACACACTCCCCGGGACACACTGTAAATACCGACACACTCCCCCGAACCCCCTGTAAATACGCACACACACCCCGGGACCCCTGTAAATACTGGCACACTCCCCGGGACCCCCTGTAAATAATGACACACTCCCCGGGACCCCCTGTAAATACCGACACACTCCCCAGGACACACTGTAAATACCGACACACTCCCCGGGACACACTGTAAATACTGACACACTCCCCGGGACACACTGTAAATACCAACACACTCCCCCGAACCCCCTTTAAATACCCACACACACACCGGGACCCCTGTAAATACTGGCACACTCCCCGGGACCCCCTGTAAATAATGACACACTCCCCGGGACCCCCTGTAAATACCGACACACTCCCCAGGACCCCATGTAGATACTGACACACTCCCCGGGACCCCCTGTAAATACTGACACACTCCCCGGGACCCCCTGTAAATACCGACACACTCCCCATGACCCCCTGTAAATACCGACACACTCCCCGGGACCCCATGTAGATACAGACACACTCCCCGGAAACCCCTATAAATACTGGCACACTCCCCGGGACCCCCTGTAAATACCGACACACTCCCCATGACCCCCTGTAAATACTGACACACTCCACGGGACCTCTGTAAATACTGACACACTCCCCGGGACCCCCTGTAAATACTGACACACTCCCCGGGACCCCTGTAAATACTGACACACTCCCCGGGACACACTGTAAATACTGACACAGTCCCCATGACCCCCTGTAAATACTGACACACTCACCGGGATCCCCTATAAATACCGACACTCTCCCCGGGATCCACTGTAAATACTGACACACTCCCCGGGACCCCCTGTAAATACCGACACACTCCCCGGGACCCCCTGTAAATACTGACACACTCCCCGGGATCCACTGTAAATACCGACACACTCCCCGGGACCCCTGTAAATACCGACACACTCCCCGGGATCCACTGTAAGTACCGACACTCTCCCCGGGATCCACTGTAAATACTGACACACTCCCCGGGACCCCCTGTAAATACTGACACTCTCCCCGGGATCCCCTGTAAATACCGACACTCTCCCCGGGATCCACTGTAAGTACCGACACTCTCCCCGGGATCCACTGTAAATACTGACACACTCCCCGGGACCCCCTGTAAATACCGACACTCTCCCCGGGATCCACTGTAAATACTGACACACTCCCCGGGACCCCCTGTAAATACTGACACACTCCCCGGGACCCCCTGTTAATACCGACACTCTCCCCGGGATCCACTGTAAATACCGACACACTCCCCGGGACCCCTGTAAATACTGACACACTCCCCGGGATCCACTGTAAATACCGACACATTCCCCAGGACCCCCTGTAAATACTGACACACTCCCCGGGACCCCCTGTAAATACTGACACACTTCCCAGGACCACTGTAAATACTGACACACTCCCCGGGACCCCTGTAAATACTGATACTCTCCCCGGGATCCCCCCCGTAAAAATTGACACACTCCCCGGGACCCCCCCTCTAAATATTGACACACTCCTCGGGACCCCCTGTAAATACTGACACACTCCCCGGGACCCCTGTAAATACCGATATATTCCCTGGGACCCCCCCCCAAGTACCGACACACTTCCCGGGATCCCCCCCTTATAAATACCAACACTTATGGTAGGGTCCTTGCTCTGAGAATGTTTCGTCTCACTGTGTCGCTCGTTTAGGCCACCGATGTTCTGTTGGAATTCCCGTGCACAAGCACTCGTTTCCGTCCCTGATGAGAGTTTGTTGTTCCTCCGCACCTGGGTCCAGTCGTTGTCGGTGCAGACTGTGGCAGGGACAGACTGGGGTGGGCTTTCACCGTGACGTTGTACCAGGATACACTGAAAAGCTTTCATTTACCATCCAGGCAGTATATTCCTTGCATAAGTACATAATGGCAGTAAAAAGAAAAATGGACAGAATACAGAAACTGAGTGGCTCGGTAGTGGTTGGTGTAAACACTTTACAGCACCTGTCTACAAGGAGTTTATACGTTCTCCCCATGACTTTCTTCCATCATACGTTCTTCCATCAAGGGCTCTGTTTTCTGCTACTTTTCGTAACTTCAAAACATTAAACTAATTCAATGGAGTCCGAAATGCTGATCTAACTTATGTTTATTCTATGTGAGGCGTGCACATATCACACTGTCACCTGCTGAAGTATGTAACTCATAATGAATTATTTAAACAGACAAGAATGCTGCATCAACCAATATATATACGAGATTACTCAGATATTTTTGAAACATTAGATATAGCAGTTTCTCCCACATCCCAAAGGTGTATAGATCCGCCCATTAATTGGTCACATGGGGGCTGAGTTAATAGTTGAATTGATCACATTGGTGTGATTGGGTGGCATGGGCTCATTCAAAGTTCAAAGTGCATTTGTTGTCAAAATATGCATACATTATACAGCCTTGAGATTCGTCCCCTTACAGGCAGCCGCAAAACAAGAAACCCAAAAGAACTCATTAACGAAACACTAATTAACACCCAAAGAAAGAAAGAAAAGACAAATCAAGCAAGCAACAGCATCTTGAAGGAAAGACACAGAGCTTTGGTTGATCACGCGGTGGAGTTCACAGCCACGAAGCCAGAGCAGGCCCGCAGCCTCGGTCTCAGCAGAGAGCAGAGTGAGCACAGCGGGGCAGCGAGCAGCTCCGGTGCCGACACCCTGAATTTTCAATCCGTCAGGCCCGGTGTTTACATTGTACAAACATCAGGGTGTTCCCCTCTGTAGGCCCCAGGCCCTGCTACGTCAATACGCTCTGAGCCTGGACCCACGTTTCAGCCTTTGTGGTGAACTAGATATACCTGTCTGACTGCTCCTGTGGCTCCTCCCACAGACCCCCTGCTGACTGCTCCTGTGACTCCTCCCACAGACCCCTGCTGACTGCTCCTGTGACTCCTCCCACAGACCCCCGCTGACTGCTCCTGTGGCTCCTCCCACAGACCCCTGCTGACTGCTCCTGTGGCTCCTCCCACAGACCCCTGCTGACTCCTCCCACAGACCCCTGCTGACTGCTCCTGTGGCTCCTCCCACAGAACCCCCCCTGCTGACTGCTCCTGTGGCTCCTCCCACAGACCCCTGCTGACTGCTCCTGTGGCTCCTCCCACAGACCCCTGCTGACTGCTCCTGTGGCTCCTCCCACTGACCCCTGCTGACTGCTCCTGTGGCTCCTCCCACTGACCCCTGCTGACTGCTCCTGTGACTCCTCCCACAGACCCCCTGCTGACTGATCCTGTGGCTCCTCCCACAGACCCCTGCTGACTGCTCCTGTGGCTCCTCCCACAGACCCCCTGCTGACTGCTCCTGTGGCTCCTCCCACAGACCCACTGCTCCTGTGGCTCCTCCCACAGACCCACTGCTGACTGCTCCTGTGGCTCCTCCCACAGACCCACTGCTCCTGTGACTCCTCCCACAGACCCCTGCTGACTGCTCCTGTGGCTCCTCCCACAGACCCCTGCTGACTCCTCCCACAGAACCCCCCTGCTGACTGCTCCTGTCACTCCTCCCACAGACCCCTGCTGACTGCTCCTGTGGCTCCTCCCACAGAACCCCCCCTGCTGACTGCTCCTGTGGCTCCTCCCACAGACCCCCCCCCCCCCCCCGCTGACTGCTCCTGTGGCTCCTCCCACAGACCCCTGCTGACTGCTCCTGTGGCTCCTCCCACAGACCCCTGCTGACTGGTCTTGTGGCTCCTCCCACAGACCCCTGCTGACTCCTCCCACAGAACCCCCCCTGCTGACTGCTCCTGTGGCTCCTCCCACAGACCCCTGCTGACTGCTCCTGTGGCTCCTCCCACAGACCCCCTGCTGACTGCTCCTGTGGCTCCTCCCACAGACCCCTGCTGACTGCTCCTGTGGCTCCTCCCACAGACCCCCCCCCCGCTGACTGCTCCTGTGGCTCCTCCCACAGACCCCCCGCTGACTGCTCCTGTGGCTCCTCCCACAGACCCCCCCCCCCCCCGCTGACTGCTCCTGTGGCTCCTCCCACAGACCCCTGCTGACTCCTCCCACAGAACCCCCCCTGCTGACTGCTCCTGTGGCTCCTCCCACAGACCCCGCGCTGACTGCTCCTGTGGCTCCTCCCACAGACCCCTGCTGACTGCTCCTGTGGCTCCTCCCACAGACCCCTGCTGACTGCTCCTGTGGCTCCTCCCACAGACCCCTGCTGACTGCTCCTGTGGCTCCTCCCACAGACCCCTGCTGACTGCTCCTGTGGCTCCTCCCACAGACCCCTGCTGACTGCTCCTGTGGCTCCTCCCACAGACCCCCTGCTGACTGCTCCTGTGGCTCCTCCCACAGACCCCTGCTGACTGCTCCTGTGGCTCCTCCCACAGACCCCTGCTGACTGCTCCTGTGGCTCCTCCCACAGACCCCCTGCTGACTGCTCCTGTGGCTCCTCCCACAGACCCCCCCTGCTGACTGCTCCTGTGGCTCCTCCCACTGACCCCCGCTGACTGCTCCTGTGGCTCCTCCCACAGACCCCTGCTGACTGCTCCTGTGGCTCCTCCCACAGACTCCTGCTGACTCCTCCTGTGGCTCCTCCCACTGACCCCCTGCTGACTGCTCCTGTGGCTCCTCCCACTGACCCCCTGCTGACAGCTCCTGTGGCTCCTCCCACTGACCCCCTGCTGACTGCTCCTGTGGCTCCTCCCACAGACCCCTGCTGACAGCTCCTGTGGCTCCTCCCACAGACCCTGCTGACTGCTCCTGTGGCTCCTCCCACAGACCCCCTGCTGACTGCTCCTGTGGCTCCTCCCACAGACCCTGCTGACTGCTCCTGTGGCTCCTCCCACAGACCCCCTGCTGACTCCTCCTGTGGCTCCTCCCACAGACCCACTGCTGTCTGCTCCTGTGGCTCCTCCCACAGACCCACTGCTGTCTGCTCCTGTGGCTCCTCCCACAGACCCCCTGCTGACTGCTCCTGTGGCTCCTCCCACAGACCCACTGCTGTCTGCTCCTGTGGCTCCTCCCACTGACCCCTGCTGACTGCTCCTGTGGCTCCTCCCACAGACCCCTGCTGACTGCTCCTGTGGCTCCTCCCACAGACCCCTGCTGACTGCTCCTGTGGCTCCTCCCACAGACCCCTGCTGACAGCTCCTGTGGCTCCTCCCACAGACCCCCTGCTGACTGCTCCTGTGGCTCCTCCCACAGACCCACTGCTGTCTGCTCCTGTGGCTCCTCCCACTGACCCCTGCTGACTGCTCCTGTGGCTCCTCCCACAGACCCCTGCTGACTGCTCCTGTGGCTCCTCCCACAGACCCCTGCTGACAGCTCCTGTGGCTCCTCCCACAGACCCCTGCTGACTGCTCCTGTGGCTCCTCCCACAGACCCCTGCTGACAGCTCCTGTGGCTCCTCCCACAGACCCCTGCTGACTGCTCCTGTGGCTCCTCCCACAGACCCCTGCTGACAGCTCCTGTGGCTCCTCCCACAGACCCCCTGCTGACTGCTCCTGTGGCTCCTCCCACAGACCCCCCCCCCGCTGACTGCTCCTGTGGCTCCTCCCACAGACCCCCTGCTGACTGCTCCTGTGGCTCCTCCCACTGACCCCTGCTGACTGCTCCTGTGGCTCCTCCCACAGACCCCTGCTGACTCCTCCTGTGGCTCCTCCCACAGACCCCCCCCGCTGACTGCTCCTGTGGCTCCTCCCACTGACCCCCGCTGACTGCTCCTGTGGCTCCTCCCACAGACCCCCTGCTGACTGCTCCTGTGGCTCCTCCCACTGACCCCCCTGCTGACTGCTCCTGTGGCTCCTCCCACAGACCCCTGCTGACTCCTCCCACAGAACCCCCCCCTGCTGACTGCTCCTGTGGCTCCTCCCACAGACCCCTGCTGACTGCTCCTGTGGCTCCTCCCACAGACCCCCTGCTGACTGCTCCTGTGGCTCCTCCCACAGACCCCTGCTGACTGCTCCTGTGGCTCCTCCCACAGACCCTGCTGACTGCTCCTGTGGCTCCTCCCACAGACCCCTGCTGACTGCTCCTGTGGCTCCTCCCACAGACCCCCTGCTGACTGCTCCTGTGGCTCCTCCCACTGACCCCCCCCCCGCTGACTGCTCCTGTGGCTCCTCCCACAGACCCCTGCTGACTCCTCCCACAGAACCCCCCCTGCTGACTGCTCCTGTGGCTCCTCCCACAGACCCCCCCCCCCGCTGACTGCTCCTGTGGCTCCTCCCACAGACCCCCCCCCCCTGCTGACTGCTCCTGTGGCTCCTCCCACAGACCCCCTGCTGACTGCTCCTGTGGCTCCTCCCACAGACCCCCTGCTGACTGCTCCTGTGGCTCCTCCCACAGACCCCTGCTGACTGCTCCTGTGGCTCCTCCCACAGACCCCCTGCTGACCGCTCCTGTGGCTCCTCCCACAGACCCCCTGCTGACCGCTCCTGTGGCTCCTCCCACAGACCCCTGCTGACTGCTCCTGTGGCTCCTCCCACAGACCCCTGCTGACTGCTCCTGTGGCTCCTCCCACAGACCCCCTGCTGACAGCTCCTGTGGCTCCTCCCACAGACCCCTGCTGACTGCTCCTGTGGCTCCTCCCACAGACCCCCTGCTGACTGCTCCTGTGGCTCCTCCCACAGACCCCTGCTGACTGCTCCTGTGGCTCCTCCCACTGACCCCTGCTGACTGCTCCTGTGGCCCCTCCCACAGACCCCTGCTGACTGCTCCTGTGGCTCCTCCCACAGACCCCCTGCTGACTGCTCCTGTGGCTCCTCCCACAGACCCCTGCTGACTGCTCCTGTGGCTCCTCCCACAGACCCCCTGCTGACTGCTCCTGTGGCTCCTCCCACAGACCCCTGCTGACTGCTCCTGTGGCTCCTCCCACTGACCCCCTGCTGACTGCTCCTGTGGCTCCTCCCACAGACCCCTGTATAAAGGCGACTGTGGTCTGCTGCTCTCCCTCATTTTCCCAGGATGTAGTGTTGTTCTTCAGTCAATAAAAGCCGATATCTCACTTCCTAAGTCTCAGCGTGAGTTATTGATGGTGCATCAGCCTTTACCCGACCTAGACCTCGCTCTGACTCTGCACCGCACCCGCGTGCCCCTTCACTGTTTGCGGCGACTGTTTATCATGATTTTCCGCAGAAAAGGTCTTATTAATAAAGTACTTAGTTGTGTTTCTTGCTTTACGAACCATCGGTAAGCTGCCGCCCGTGGCCTAGTACCAGGCTGTATCTCAAATAAGATAATTTTTAAAAAGAATATAGTTTAAACAGTTACAGAGAAAGTGCGGTGCAGGCCAACAAATAAAGTTCGAGGGCCACACTGAGGTAGAATGGGGCATCGAGAGCGTTAACACACAAGGGCTCCCTTCAAGCTGGTAGAATCTAAACTTGGGCCTGGTGGGATGTGCTTGGTATCTTCTGCCCGACGGGGCAGAAGGGAAGAGAGGGGTTTCTGATTATACGGGCTGCTTTACTGAGGCAGCGGGAAGTGTAGACAGAGTCCATGGAGAGGATATTGGTTCCGTGATGTGTTGTGATCTGGATAGGATGCTATCCAGGGTGGAACCTTTAAAAAAAAGGCTGGTCAGAGTCCTCAGGGACGTGCCGAATTTGGACTTAATCTGCCCTCCTGACTTCATCCCACAGACCTGCCTCCTCCCGTGGCCACGTCCGGGATTATTGTCTGTGCCATCGGAGTCATAGTGGGAATTATCGGGCTGCTGGTAACACTGTACCTGAGCAGGGCGATACACAAAAGGTGAGGACCTCATTCGCCTCTGCGACGGATCCACCCCCTCGTCCCCCAAATAGAACATCGACCACTACAGCAGAGTACAGGCCTTTCAGCCCAAGGTGTTGTACTGACCCTTTAAGCTACTCCAACTTCGATTTAACCCTTCTCTCCCACATCGCCTTCCGTTTTTTTCAAATATCCATTTGCCTGTCTAAGAGTTCCATAAGTTCCCCTAAAGTATCTGCCACCAACTCTGAGACATGCATCCATGAGACATAGGAGGAAAATCAGGCCATTTGGCCCATCGAGTCTGCTCCACCATTTCATCATGGCTGATCCAATTTTCCTCAGCCCCGATCTCCTGCCTCTGTGTAAACATCCTCATCCACAGTGGAAAACAACGCCCGGCTCTTGTTTTGGCTCCCCCTATTTCCCTGAAGTTTCCCAGCGTTTGTGAAAAAGGGGTTTCACCTTCGTTCTGTTCTCTTGCAGGCGGGGAGGAGATTCCCCGGGGGAGATCCCGAAATAAGTAACCACCTGATGGGCAGAAGAGCACAGGAGAAGGTGAGTGGCACTGACGTTTTCTGAAGTGACTGGTCAGACTTGGCACTGTTGCCAATCTTACCAATCATTGAGTCACCCTTTCCAGTCTGAGTCTTGTCCGACAGTCCCATATACCTGTAACCAGCAAGGGAAAGTTGGTTCACTGTTGTCACGTGTCTCGAAGTACAGTGAAAAACTGTGCTATGCACGCATCTATCAGTCACTCTGTGTCTAACCTGTCTTTTCCTTTTTCGTTTTCTGCAGGGAAGTTTCTGAACACTGTCACCTGAACCTGGGGGTGTGAGAATTAAAGATGTGAAAAGAAAATACAAAATAGAAACTGGTTTTATATTGTCCTAGTAAAATAAAATGTAAAGTCAGCACAGATCACCAGTTTGGAACGAAGATGTATAAAATTCATGCACTCAGAGCCCGGGAGTGTGTGATGGGACGGTGTAAAGGAAAATTCACTCTGTGTCTGACCCCAGGAGTGTGTGATGGGACGGTGTGGAGGGAGCTTCACTCTGTGTCTGACCCCGGGAGTGTCTGATGGGACGGTGTGGAGGGAGATTCACTCTGTGTCTGACCCTGGGAGTGTGAGATGGGACGGGCTGGAGGGAGCTTCACTCTGTGTCTGACCCCAGGACAGTGTGATGGGACAGTGTGGAGGGAGATTCACTCTGTCAATCTTAGTCAAAGTTCAAAATAATAAACAAACAAAAAATAATTCAGAGAACACAAGTTGTAGAGTCCTTGAAAGTGAGTCAATTCATTGTGGAATCAGTTCAGAGTTTGGTGAGTGAAGTTATCCATGCTGGTTCAGGAGCCTGATGGTTGAGGGGTAATATTTGTTTCTGAACCTGTTAGTATGGGACCTCTGGCTCCAGGAGGTAGCAAGAGGAGATGGTCTGGATGCTGTGGTGTGTTGGTCAGGGTGTGACATGCAATGAAAAAACTGCAACATTTAACAATTATAGCCACCCGGGTCATGCTCTCGTCTCCCTGCTGCCATCGGGAAGGAGGTACAGGAGCCTCAGGTCCCACACCACCAGGATCAGTAACAGTAATTACCCCTCAACCATCAGGCTCCTGAACCAGTGTGGATAACTTCAATTGCCCCATCACTGAAATGTTCCCACAACCTATGGGCTCACTTTAAAGGACTCCTCATTTCATGTTCTCAATATTTATTTATTATTGTTATTATTTTTCACACACTGTCCCATCGCACACATTCCCGGGGTCAGACACAGAGTGAAGCTCACTCCACACCGTCCCATCACACACTCCCGGGGTCAGACACAGAGTGAAGCTCCCTCCACACCGTCCCATCACACACTCCCGGGGTCAGACACAAAGTGAAGCTCCCTCCACACTGTCCCATCACACACTCCCGGGGTCAGACACAGAGTGAAGCTCCCTCCACACTGTCCCACAGTTCTCCTGACCTAACAGTTCACTATAGTTTTTACACGTTGTGAGAAGATTCTGACAGTAATGGCTGATATGAGCATTGTCTCTGTGATGGCAGTGTAGAATTGGAAGGGAGAGGGAAGCACCAGAGAGACATTCTGTAATGATCAATAAACCAATTGTTTGGAATCAAATGACACCGTGCCTCCCCCCCCCCCCCCGCCACCCCTGGCACTCCTTCTCTGCCACCTGTCCCACACACCTCCCGCGGCGCTCCACCCTTACCATTCCCAATATTCTTTGCTCCCACCAGATTTACAAACTCACTCTCTGCTCCACGTTGTCAAACGCAGTACTGTGCAGTCTATGCAAAAAATGCAGTACCGTGCAAAAAAATGCACCCTAGTTATATATATGTGCCCAAGACCTTTGCACAGAACTGGATATAATTAATTTATTCACCAAGCACATCTACTCAGAGTGCTGTCGCAGGAAAGCAGCATCCATCATCAGGGACCCCCACCACCCAGGACAGGCTCTCTCCTCACTGCTGCCATCAGGAAGAAGGGGTGACAGCCTCCAGGTTCAGGAACCATTATTACCCCCTGACCATCTGGTCCCTGAACCAGAAGGGACGACTTCACTCAGTCTCATTCACCCCATCACTGAACCACCTCTCGTTGCTACCTTCACTCTTGCCACGGCAAGTGAAGATTAAACTGACAAATCAGCCACACCCTCACCTTTTTGTTTGATTATCCTTTGTCCTGATTTGATTCCTTCCACATCCATTTCTGTTTCAGTTAATCAGTTTAATTCATTCAGCTCATTACATCATTGATCGTTAGCACCTGTTATCTTTGTTCAACTTACCATATAACCATATAACAATCACAGCACGGAAACAGGCCATTCCGGCCCTCCTAGTCCGTGCCGAACTCTTAATCTCACCTAGTCCCACCTACCCGCACTCAGCCCATAACCCTCCACTCCTTTCCTGTCCATATACCTATCCAATTTTACCTTAAATGACACAACTGAACTGGCCTCTACTACTTCTACAGGAAGCTCATTCCACACAGCTATCACTCTCTGAGTAAAGAAATACCCCCTCGTGTTTCCCTTAAACTTTTGCCCCCTAACTCTCAAATCATGTCCTCTCATTTGAATCTCCCCTACTCTCAATGGAAACAGCCTATTCACGTCAACTCTATCTATCCCTCTCAACATTTTAAATACCTCGATCAAATCCCCCCTCAACCTTCTACGCTCCAATGAATAGAGACCTAACTTGTTCAACCTTTCTCTGTAACTTAAGTGCTGAAACCCAGGTAACATCCTAGTAAATCGTCTCTGCACTCTCTCTAATTTATTGATATCTTTCCTATAATTCAGTGACCAGAACTGTACACAGTATTCCAAATTTGGCCTTACCAATGCCTTGTACAATTTTAACATTACATCCCAACTTCTGTACTCAATGCTCTGATCTATAAAGGCCAGCGGTCCAAAAGCCTTCTTCACCACCCTATCTACATGAGACTCCACCTTCAGGGAACTATGCACTGTTATTCCTAGATCTCTCTGTTCCACTGCATTCCTCAATGCCCTACCATTTACCCTGTATGTTCTATTTGGATTATTCCTGCCAAAATGTAGAACCTCACACTTCTCAGCATTAAACTCCATCTGCCAATGTTCAGCCCATTCTTCTAACCGGCATAAATCTCCCTGCAAGCTTTGAAAACCCACCTCATTATCCACAACACCTCCTACCTTAGTATCATCGGCATACTTACTAATCCAATTTACCACCCCATCATCCAGATCATTTATGTATATTACAAACAAAGACACTGAGAAAGTAATCAAGTTTTAATTTGAAACTTTCTATTACTGAACATATTACTTAGTTTAATGAAATGAAGGCATTTCTCTGTAACATATAAGGTTTTGAAAAATGAGTGTTTGGAAATCTAAAATTTGCTCTTTTCTACTGATACACTAATGCAGAAGACAAAAGGTAAACTTTTTTTTACATTTTGTATGTAAAAAATCTCGGGAGCCCGAGACTTTTGCACAATACTATAAATAAATAATTTTTTGTTCTACTGTAAATGGTGCCATATATGTACTCTGATAATAAATTTACTTTGGAGTTTAATACGGAAATAATTTGTCAAAATTATATACAGAAATAAAACTTTATTTACGTAAAATAAATAATGAATGGTTTATGTAACTCCCTGGACAGGGAAACTCCCTTGTGTGTGTCATTGGGGCCTCACACCCAGAGCAGATAAGGTCGGGTTTCCAGTAGTCACACATTGGGTGCATCCAGTTATCCAGGGGGAAGGAAGATCAACACCTTTGTCCTCGCAGATGGACGAGTATCTTTGACGTCACTCGTGAAGCTGTTCCCCTGCACAGGGCCGCACACTGATCAGAGCTGTAACTCTGCGATTGTGTGTTCAAACCTGCCCTTTGAGTGTGTACTTTACGCCATCTCACTCAGACTGAACGGGTTTCTCCCAGGTGCTCTGGGAACATAGAACACAACGCCACAGTACAGGCCCTTCGGCCCACAATGTGGTGCCGACCTTTTCTCCTACTCTACGATCAATCTGACCCTCTCCTCCCACTTAGCCCTCCATTTTTTTCTCAATGTGCCTATCTAAGAGTCCGTTAAATGTCCCTAATGTGTCCGCCTCTACCACAGCCATGCACCCACCATTCTTACCCCGACATCTCCCCCTACACTTTCCTCCAATCACCTTAAAACTATGCCCCTTCGTATTAGCCACCTTGTCCTGGGAAAAGGTGCTGGCTGTCCACTCGATCAATCTCCCTTATCATCTTATACAATTCTATTAAGTCACCTCTTATCCTCCTTCACTGCAAAGAGAAAAGCCCTAGTGAACTCAGTCTATCCTCATCGGACATGCTCTCTAATCCAGGCAGCTTCCTGGTAAATCTCCTCTGCACCCTCTCTAAAAAAAAACTTCCACTTCCTTTCTCCAATGACGCAAAGAGCACAATGTTCCAAGTGAGGTGTTTCAGAGCTGAAACATTACGTCGCAGCCTTTGAACTCAATCCCCCGACTAACGAGGGCCAACCACCCTGTCAACTTGCTCAGTAACTTTGAGGATCGAATGGATGTGAACACCAATATTCCTCTGTCCCTCCACACTGCTACGAATCCTGCAATTATCCCTGTATTCTGCCTTCAAATTCGACCTCCCTAAGTGAATCACTCCGTATGCTGCTGGATCCCAGTCAGACTCTGCTTCTCCAAATGCTCATAAATCTTCTCTCTAAAATCTCCAGTATTTCTCCCACCACTGAAATAAATTCCCAGGGGTTTCCCTCTTCCCTTTCTCGAACAAAGGGATGACATTTCCCACCATTCTGGTACAGCTCCTGTGGCCGGTGAGGATGCAGTTTCAGTTCACACTACCTTACCCTTGATATGTTTCCTGTGCCGTCCTTGAGCACTGCTGGGGCATCGTCCAGTGTCCCTCTCAACTCACTTTCAGATGACTCTACTGCAGGGGATGTGGCATGCCAATGGTGGATGGATCTCCAGTCAAGCTGTCTCAGCCAATCATGACCCTCCTGCTCTTACCACACACAAGCCCAATGTGGCTTGACGGTTATTGTATCTCACTGCTACAGATGTCATTTCCACGGGAGTTATCTTTTCTCCAGTTTAGGTTCTTACCTGGATATCTACAGCCTTCAGTGTAGTATCTTTGAAAAGCTGTTCAAACTCATTTAGAGGGATGACTGAAACAGCCGTGCCAGTATCCAATTCTATTTTAATTAATTTGCCGTTCACTTCTGGTCTAAGTCATTGCTTGTCTCTTACCAGTTTTTACATTGTAAATCTAAAGGCTACACAGTCCAGAATCACTCATCAAAACCAGATTTTTCATCAACAACATGCAGATTAGTTCTCCTTTGAAACTACAACTTTATCTTTTTCTCTTCGCTCTGCAGTCCATTTGTTTTTGTCTGCCTGATATGCTCTTTGTACGTCCTACTTTTTTTATATTTTCTGCAGGTTTCACCTTTAAATCTGCATTCGACAGGTGTATGTGACCCTCTGCCGCAACGGTAACACGATTTGTTTGGCCAGGCCAGTTTCTGTTTCAACATTGCAATTTTGTTCACGCTGGCTTTCATTCCTGACAGCAATTCAATTGCGTCTCTGTCTTGTGTTTCCATTGATACAGTTATTTCAACTGCTCTTCTGAATGTAATTTGTGCTTCAGTTAGGAGTCACTTTTGAATGCTGTCTTGTAAGTTTCCACAAATTAATTATCACCCAGTGCTTTATTAAGCCCAGTACCAAACTGACAATGCTCAGACAACTTCTTCAATTCAATTTTGCAACTCCAAAAATGAAAATGAATTGAAAGGAAAGCAGGGGAACTGGGAATCCAAGTCCAACTTCATTTTTTTACTTTAAGCAAGATGCGTGTATATCATGTGATGGTGTGATGACGTATGCCATGCACGTACTTTTACATATAACTGGTAATGAATTACTTAAACAATAAAGAGTGCTTAATCAAACACTCACACTCAAGTATATATATACACACACAAATATACACACACACACACACATAATACTGAAATGTTGAATTGACTTTATTTCTTACATCTTTCACATACATGAGTAAAAATCTTTAAATTATGCCTCTGTCTAAATGTGCTATGTGCAATCATAGTAGTTTACAATAATTTATAATAAATAGAACTTCAATGTAACATAGAAATACACTCAAAGCAGCGCGAGTTCATCAGACTGATGGCCTGGTGGAAGAAGCTGTCCCAGAGCCTGTTGGTCCTGGACCGTTTCCCGGATGGTAGCAGCTGGAACAGTTTGTGGTTGGGGTGACTCAAGTCCCCAATGATCCTTCAGGCCCTTTTGAAACACCTGTCTTTGCAAAGTCCTGAATCATGGGAAGTTCACATCTACAGATGCGCTGGGCTGTCGGCACAACTCTCTGCAGAGTCCTGCGATTGAGGGAAGCACAGTTCCCATACCAGGCAGTGATGCAGCCAGTCAGGATGCTCTCAACTGTGCCCCTGTAGAAAGTCCTTGGGATTTGGGGGCCCATACCAAACTTCCCCAACTGTCTGAGGTGAAAGAGGTGGAACTACACATCTTAGATGAACTCCTTACAGGGAGAACTCCTTACAGACTGTGAACCCCAATCTTCGGATCGCTGTAAAGCATTACAGGAACAGTTACGCCAGGATACTTCACATCGTCTGGTGTTCGTTAGCCAGAAATATGAATGGGACTTTCAGCAGCTGAGATCATGAACACACAAGATTCTGCGACAGTAACACACACAAAATGCTGGAGGAGCTCAGCAGGTCCGGCAGCACCTCTGGAAATGAAGAAACAGTCGACGTTTCAGGCCGGGACCCTTCATGGGGGCTAGTTCATTCATCCCCTCTGTCGATGCTGCTTCAGGACTTGCATGTGTTGCTTTCGATCTCCAGCATCTGCAGAAGCTAAAAATGAGGAATCCTGCAGATGCTGGAAATCCAGGGCAACGCGCAAAATGCTGCAGGAACTCAGCAAATTTGGCATTATCTATGTAGGGAAATAAACAGTCAACTTCATGGACCAAGACCCTCTTGTCCCAAAGTCTTGGCTACTTATACCCCTCCATAACTGTTTTAATAGTATTACCTAATAGCTGAACACCATACTATATTAATTGGTTACTGAATTCCTCTGTACCCACGGAAATTTGGGTTGTAGTGTTGGAATTTGATGGATTTATGAGAGGAAGTACACAGTGAGAACATTGAATTGAAAGCTATTGAATAATGAAAGGCCTCGATAGAGTGGATGTGGAGAGAATGTTTCCTATAATGAACCCTAGGTAATTTCTCAGGCGGGGACATGTTCGGAACAGCATTGTGGGCTGAAGGGCCTGTATTGTGCAGTAGGTTATCTATGTTTCTATGTATAATGGGGGAGTCTAGGACCAGAGGGGACAGCCTCGGTATACAAGGTTGTGCCTTTACAACAGAGATGAGGAGAAATTTCTTCAACCAGAGGGAGGTGAATCTGTGGAATTCATTGCCACAGGAAGCTGCGGAGGCCGTCACTGCATAAATTTAGAGTGGAGGTTGGTAGGCTCTTCATTAGTAAGAGTTTCAGAGTTTACAGGGAGAAGGCAGGAGAATGGGGCTGAGAACGATAATAAATCAGCCATGATGGAATGGCAGACTAGATGGGCTGAATGGCCTATTTCTGCTCCTATGCCTTATGGAAGGGTATAGGATTGATGTCTTTGTTCTGACCCCGGGAGTGTGTGATGGGACGGTGTGGAGGGAGCTTCACTCTGTGTTTGACCCTGGGAGTGTGTGATGGGACGGTGTGGAGGGAGCTTCACTCTGTGTTTGACCCTGGGAGTGTGTGATGGGACAGTGTGGAGGGAGCTTCACTCTGTGTCTGACCCCGGGAGTGTGTGATGGGACGGTGTGGAGGGAGCTTCACTCTGTGTCTGACCCCGGGAGTGTGTGATGGGACGGTGTGGAGGGAGTTTCACTCTGTGTCTGACCCCGGGAGTGAGTGATGGGACGGTGTGGAGGGAGTTTCACTCTGTGTCTGACCCTGGGAGTGTGTGATGGGACGGTGTGGAGGGAGCTTCACTCTGTGTCTGACCCCGGGAGTGTGTGATGTGGAGGGAGATCCACTCTGTGTCTGACCCCGGGTGTGTGTGATGGGACGGTGTAGAGGGAGTTTCACTCTGTGTCTGACCCCGGGATTGAGTGATGGGACGGTGTGGAGGGAGTTTCACTCTGTGTCTGACCCCGGGAGTGTGTGATGTGGAGGGAGCTTCACTCTATGTCTGACCCCGGGTGTGCCTGTCGGGGTGGTGTGGAGGGAGCGGAGAGAGCCTGCATAGATTATAATGAACTAAATAGCCTTCATCTCTAAGAAGCTCTCTGCTTTCCTTGGCTGCTCTTCCCTGTAATTCCCAGTTTGCAATTTCATCCCCTTGTGAAACTGCAGACACTTCATTAATCAGTAGCTTCCCCCGCGATCTTATTTCAACGCCCGTCAGTTATCACCGTGTTTGTAATTGATCGTGTCCCTGGCTCACGTTCCGCTGCGAAGCTTCCTTGAAGCTACAGAAAGTCCCCACTGCCTCACCGTCTCCGGGGACAAGTTTGAAATGTTTTACCACTTCCTTGTAAAAAACCCGTTCTGGCTGGTGGGTCCACTGCACGGCCGTGAACTCCGCACTAACTGCCTGTTCAACTGAGAGCGAGAGACAGCTCACAAACACACTGACAAGCAAAATACTAAAAACTCCGCGCACAGAGCCGCCAAGATCTCGTGACGGCGCCTGCGGTGTGAATCCGTCCATTGCTCCCCCTTCAGCCGCACGCCGTGCCGATGACAGGCTAAATGTGTGGACGGGAGCTTGGCAGCTGGTGTCGGCTCGATCAAAGAACAGTACAGGCCCTTCAGCCCGCTAGACTGTGCCGGCCTTTCATCCAGCTCCAAGATCAGTCTAACCCTTCCTTCCTACAGAGCCTGCATTCTTCCAATCAGCCACCTGCCGCCTACCAGTTTCTGAAATGCCCCAAATGTATCTGCCTCTGTCACCACCCCTGGCAGGGTGTTCCATACACCCATCCTACTCTGTGTAAAGAATACTTTCTTCCAATCACTTTTAAAACTTTGCCCCCTTGTATTAGCTATTTCCACCCTGGGAGAAAACTCCAGCCTGTTGTATTGCACAGCTCCATCAAGTCACCTCTCATCCTCCTTAACTCCAGCGTGTCCTGGCTCACCCAATCTACCTAGGCAAGGCAGCATCCTGGTGAATCTCCTCTGCATCCTCTCTAAATCTTCCGCATCCTTCCCATAATGAGGCGACCAGAGCTGAACACAAAATTCCAGGTGTTTTGCAGAGGGTGGCTAAATATACTCACTGGCCACTTTATTAGTTACCTCCTGTACCTAGTAAAGTGGCCACTGAGGGTATGTCCATGCTGCTGTGGCCCGCCCACTTCAAGGTTCAATGTGTTGTGCATTCAGAGATGCTCTTCAACACAGAACAGTTGAGTTACCGTCAGCTTGAACCAGTCTGGCCACTCTCCTCCGACTTTTCGCTCATTAACAAAGCATTTTTGCTCACAGAACTAAATCTCACTGGGTATTTTTCTTTTCATTTTGTTTTGATTTCCACACCAACCTCAGTCAAACAGAGACTGCTGTGCGTGAGAATCCCGGGAGATCAGCAGTTTCTGAGATACTCAAGCCTGGCACCAACATTCATATTCCACGGTCAAAGTCACAGATCACATTTCTTCCCCCATTCTGATGTTCGGTCTGAACAGTTGAAACTCTTGACCGTGTCGGCATGCTTTTATGCATTGAGTTGCCGCCACACGATTGGCTGATTAGATATCTGCATTAACGAGCCGGTGTAGAGGCATACTTCATAAAATGGATATTGAGCGCAGCTTGTGAAACTCTTTAAAAAGCTAGTTTACAGGTACGGCAAATAATTGCAAGGTCTATTGGAATGTTGGTCCTTATTGTGAAGGGTTGGGCGTATGAAATTGGGGATGAACGTTTAAAGGACACGTGGATTACGGAATACAGCGCAAACGCAAGACGTTCTGCAGAAGCTCGAAATCCAATGCAACACGTGGAAAAATGCCAGTGGATCTCAGCAGTTACATTACAAAGTCGAATTGAAATTGATTGTCACTGGGAGATGGGATTTCCCGTCAACCCATTTCATTCCGACTTCCCATTCCCATTCCGGCATGTCTGCCCACAGCCCCCACCACTGCCACGATGAGGCACCCTCAGACTAGAGGAGCAATTCCTCGTTTTCCGTTTGGGTAGCTTCCAACCTGGTGGCACGAGCATCAATCTCTCTAACTTCTGGCAATTCCCCCTGTTTCTCCATTTCCAAATCTGGCTCCTCATTTAAATGCCTCATTTGTGCCCCCCCCCATCACCACCCATGGCAGCCCACTTCAAGCAACCATCATTGTGTCTTACTAAATTCTTGCCCTGCCATCTCCTTTAAACTGGGAGCATGAACATCGTTTTCTCTAACTTTCAGTCATTTCTACCCCCCACCCGCCACTCTTCTTGCACCAGGCCATCGAACCGATCAACTCACGCTGATTTGAGTGTGCTCTATATTACATTGGCTGTTCTAGTCATTATAAATTATTATAAATCACCATGATGGCACATTGCACATTTAGATAGAGACGTAACGTAAAGATTTTTACTCCTCGTGTATGTGAAGGATCTAAGAAATAAAGTCAATTCAATTCAATTCTCTTTTTCCATTCCTCAATCTGTTTTCCCTCTTACCTCCCCTGGTGCCCCTCCTCCGTCCCTTTCTGCCATGATCCTCCCCTGTCAGATTCTGTCTTCTTCAGCCCTTTATCACCTCCCCAGCTTCTTACTTCATCCCCCTCATCCTGTCCCACCTATCACCTCCCGGTTTGTACCTCTTCCCTTCACTTACCTTCTTACTCTGCAAATAACACCCCCCCCCCACCCCCCGCGTTCCTTTCCAGTCCTGATGAAGTGTCTGGGTCTGAAACGTCGACTCTTTATCCTCCCCAGGTTCTGACTCCGGCTGGGGGGGCTCGTCGGCCTTGGACGGGAGAAGGAAAACTCTGATTTGAAACCTCCGCTGCCTTGTGGCCATACCCACCCACGGGGAAAGGCTTCGGGAGTAAACCCCGAGGAGGAAATCCGGAGCCGGGGTCCCTGAGACAGTTTGATGTTGTTTACAACTCTGGTTCCAATCTGTATTGGCGCTTGCCCTTCCCTTCGACTACATCAGTGACGTGGAGAGCGGGAGCCGGTTCTTCAAATCTTCCCGCCCTGGAGAGAACATAGTCCTCCAGAGGCACAAACCCATGGTCCCCTCGGGCCGACGTCTGCCTGCCACCACTATAGATTCTGACTAACCTGCTGAGTTCCTCCACCATTTTGCATGCGTTTCACTGTGTACAGTTCTAATCTCTGCATTTCAGGAAGAATACGCTTGCAAAGACAGCTCAGTAGCTAGTTTTGGGGGTGAAACTGCTACCATTGGGAATGAGGTACGGGAGCCTTAGAGCCTGACATCACCGGATTCAGGAACAGTTATTACCCTTCAATTCACAGCCTCCTGAACCAGTGTGGATAGCTTCACTCACCTCAATGTTGAACTGATTCCACAACCTATGGACTCTCGTTCAAGGACTCGTGTTCTCAGTGTTATTTATTTGTCTATTTATGTGCTTATTTATCTATTTATTTATTTATTACAGATCGCGCATCCCTTGTTTGAAATGCTTGGGCCGCCGGCAGTGTTTCAGATTTTGGATCGATTCGGATTCTGGAATATATATAACGAGATAGCTTGGGGTCACCGACATTTCCGATCTTGAATTTCTGTGCGACTGGTAATTAAGTCTTTGCTTTCTGCTTGTTCATCACACATATGTACAATAGTTAAAAATCATTACATCCCGTTAATATAATGAAGGTATAATGTGTGAAGGAGCAGCTCTATTTCTATCTTTGATGTCTCTTTTGTTCCCTTTCAAGGTTCTTTTGAAGACTCTGACCTGGGGTTGCACGCTGACTTCGGTTCTTCGTGGAAATGGAACCCGCTCTCGGGGCCTCGCGACCGGCCGCTTTTGATATGCCAAGGACGCGGCCTGGAAGACGAGTGCGTCTTCAGGGTGCCGGATTTTCATGGCTCTGGAGACGGACAGATTCAAGGCCAGTGCTGCCGCCCGATGCGTCGTGGGAGATTGTAAGATCGAAGGCAGCGAGCTGGCTGCTGGCTGTTTGCCCAGAGACCCGAGATCTTTGGGCACAGAGCTCGGAAAAAGCGACACCAACAGACCTTTAACACCACAAGTCAGTGAGTGGCTTTGTTATGTCTCCCCTCTCGCTGTGAACAGGGAAACCTCTTTATCCCTTATTAGGGAGGGAGAGAGAGAGAGAGGCTGTTGAATGTCGAATACCTGGTGAACGAGTAGTCTTTGGGGTACTGCAAGTCGGTGTCTTTATTGATGCTTTACTGCATGATTGAGTGCTCGGTGGGAGATGCCGAAGATTTTTTGCTGGTGGGGGACGGGGTTGGGGGGCCGTCGCTTTGCTGCTGCTTGTGCGTGGGAGGGGGGAGTAGGGCGGGGCTTTGGGGTTCTAACATTTAACTGACATTTATTCTTCAGGACATTCCTCTGTTTTTGTGGATGTTTGTGAAGCCAAAGAATTTCATGACGTATATTGTATACATTCCTCTGACGTTAAATGAACCCATTGAAACCCACTGAAGCAGCATCGGCAGATACCTGAACCACCTGTTGAACAAGAACAAGCAGGATTTCAGTCTCTACCTGCGATGCTGTATTTTGATTAAAGGGTTACAGTACACTGTATTTGTATTTTACTGTGTGCCGTTTTGGTCACCAAATTACAGGAAGGATATTAATAAGGTTGCAAGAGTGCAGAGAAGGTTTACGAAGATGTTGCCGGGACTTGAGAAGCTGAGTTACAGAGAAAGGTTGAATAGGTTAGGACTTTATTCCCTGGAGCGTAGAGGAATGAGGGGAGACTTGATAGAGGTATATAAAATTATGACGGGTATAGATAGAGTGAATGCAAGCAGGCTTTTTCCACAGAGGCTAGGGGAGAAAAAACCAGAGGACATGGGTTACGGGTGAAGGGGGAAAAGTTTAAAGGGAACATTGTGGGGGGCTCCTTCACACAGAGAGTGGTGGGATTGTGGAATGAGCTTCTCCAGAATATCCTTCTCCAGAATCACCTTGAAACTAATGGGCACCACAATGGTGTGCCACTGAATAGTCACAAGCACCTTCAGTTCGTCTTGATAGATCTTTCCTTAATTCATCATCTGCAGATGGTCACTCCTCTGACGAATCCACTCTTTCAATACACGATCGACATCTTCATTTTTCACTTTAAGCAGTGTTTTCTATTTCTCATTAACTTCTGATCATCACGTATGTGAGGTCACTTCTCCGAGCTGTCTGTTGTGCACAGAGACCTGTGCATCGCCTGGGAACCTTCCCAGCGCCTTCTGCAATTTTCCTTCTGTGACATCATGTCAGTGCTCAAAACAATCCGGATTTCAGAGGTTTTTCTTAATTAAGTGCAATCGTGAACAATAGCCAGATCAGAAATGCTGATCAGATCAACTCGTTCCCAAAGAGAACCCTGATAGGCCAATCAGATGGTTCACTGCTGCACAGTGATAGAACATTTTTAAAAAATCATATGTAAAATTAAGAAACATTAAAAAATCATTGAAATACTGGAGTCATAATGATCATGATGATGTCTGCTGGGGAGAGACATTTATACACATCCTGTCCTCCATAATTCAGAGAGGTTGAAGGATAAGGTTACAGGGTGACAAAACGTGACAGGAGCACTTGGAACTAAAAACTAATCCCTACCGGGAGAAAACAGCACCTGATCTTTCCATTCTGTTCTCCAGCGGTTTAAGGACTAAATCCAGTCAGAACATGACTCACAAATGCTCTTGAAAGTCAGGTATTAACCCTACCTGCCAACAGCCAAGCATTGCCATCCTGATCCCCTTCATGATAGCTTACGAAGAAGCATGTGACTTCCCTCCCAGAGGTGATAGGTGTTTGTGCCCTCAATTCTTGAAGGCTTGGACCCCATCTTTGCAGATGTTTCCAACCACAGCATCTAGAAGGCTGTTCCAAATTCTGGTAGCACAGTGAAGGAAGCTTCTATCCAGTGTGTAGGTTCTCCCATCAGGCATAGAAACAGCACGAGCAGACGTAGATAAACTTGATCATGTGGTGCACCGTCTCTCATAAGATGAAGGCACGAAGATCTGCAGGGCTGTGGCTGGTGTGCATTTTGTACAACACAGTAGCTGCAGCAATCTGTCGTCTGTGGTGTAAGCTACTGATGGCCAGCTTCTCGGGAGCTGTGGCTTCATCTATACCTCTAATCCTGGGAGCCTTTCTCTGAATGGAATCAAGCTGGCTGAGGACACTCTGTGAGGCACTCATCCACGATACGCAGGCACACTCCATGATACTTCGTACCTGGGCTTTGTAAACCGTGGCTCAGATACAGGAATTTCAGATAAGAGGTACTCGACCGGTATTATGGCTGACACGAGAGGGAACAGTTTTAAGGTGCTTGGAAGCAGGTACAGAGGGGATGTCAGGGGTAATTCTGTTACGCAGAGAGTGGTGAGTGCGTGGAATGGGCAGCAGGTGACGGTGGTGGAGGCGGATATGATAGGGTCTTTTAAGAGGCTCCTAGAGGTACATGGAGCTTAGAAAAATAGAGGGCTATGGATAACCCAAGGTAATATCTAAAGTAAGTACATGTCCAGCACAGCATTGTGGGCCGAAGGGCCTGTATTGCACTGTAGGTTTTCTATGTTTCAATTATTATTTGGTTTTTTTTGTATGTATTTGCACAGTTTGTCTTCTTTTGCAGATTGGTTGTTTGTCAGCCTTTGTGTGTAGTTTTTCAATGGTTCGAATGTATCTCTCTGTTCTGCTGTGAGCGCCCACAACAAAATGAATCTCAGGGAAGTAGATGGTATACATACTTTGATAAGAAATTAACTTTGAACTTGGATATGTGAGGAAAGGTTGCATCTGCGCTCAAAGGGAATCAAATTCCAGTTTACTGTCATCTGCACAAGTACACATGCACTCTCAGGAAATTAAAGGCAATGAAGAAATAACGTCATATAAGCTGTGTTTACCAGAAAAACGTAAATCGCACACTATTTTACAAGGAAGAACAGAACAAAGTCTATTTTAGTGCAAAATGGTGAGAGCTTGTTGAATTCTCATGTTTGAGAACACGTGATTGAAGTGAAGGTGCTGTTCCAGAACCAGGTGACATGGGACTTCAAACCTCTACACCCTCCCACCCCCTTCTATCAGTCGGAGGCTCGTACGAGTCCAGAGTTCAAGGCCTGGAGTTCGGTGCCGGTGAAGGTGAATACCGCAGAATGGGAACCCCCAGGTCAAAGGTCAAAGTCATCGAGTCCCAAAGTCGCGTTCTGATGTTTGACATCCTGGGTCGGAACGACTGGAAGTCGGAGGCCTGAAGTTAGCAAATGCGCCAGAGGCGGCCTGTCTGTGTGTGTGAATGGGTGGAAGAGAGGACAGGGTTTTGCATCCCTGTTGTCACCATTGCTTGTGCTGTTCTGCTGAGCATCGAGACCACGCGATGTGTGGTGGCTCTTGCAGGCTGTCCCCCCTCCCCAGGCACAACTTTAGGTTGCGTTGTTTGTTCATGCAAACGGCAAGTTTCGCTGTATGTTGTTGAAACATGAGAGCAATGATTAGTGGTGAATACACGTGCAGAGCGCTGTCTAGAATACACGTGCAGAGCGCTGTCTGGAATACACGTGCAGAGCGCTGTCTGGAATACACGCGCAGAGCGCTGTCTGGAATACACGCGCAGAGCGCTGTCTGGAATACACGCGCAGAGTGCTGTCTGGAATACACGTGCAGAGCGCTGTCTAGAAAACACATGTAGTGCGCTGTCTAGAATACACGTGCAGAGTGCTGTCTAGAATACACGCGCAGTGCGCTGTCTAGAATACACGTGCAGAGCGCTGTCTAGAATACACGTGCAGAGTGCTGTCTAGAATACACGTGCAGAGCGCTGTCTGGAATACACGTGCAGAGCGCTGTCTGGAATACACGCGCAGAGTGCTGTCTGGAATACACGTGCAGAGCGCTGTCTAGAAAACACATGTAGTGCGCTGTCTAGAATACACGTGCAGAGTGCTGTCTAGAATACACGCGCAGTGCGCTGTCTAGAATACACGTGCAGAGCGCTGTCTAGAATACACGTGCAGAGTGCTGTCTAGAATACACGTGCAGTGCGCTGGCTAGGATACACTTAGGCTCAGACTTACACACAGACTCAAAATAACCAAGTCGACACAAACAAACTCCAAAGGTGAATCCACAGCCAGCAGTACTAGAAATGGAACTCCTATGATTGAGCACAGAGTGCTCAGCACGAGGCCATACAGAAATGTGGCAGGCCATAATTGGCAGTCTGAGTCAGGGACAGCAGCAGCCGATTATACTCTGGGGACTTGGAGCACCGAAACTTGGCCACTGTTCAGTCAGGACCGTGATTTGTTTTAATCTACACGCGATCCATAGATCAGTCTGAATCTGATTCCGAATCTCCTGTCCACGGCAGCAATCAGAAAATGTCATGGTGGGGATATTTGACAATGGAGAGAGTGACTTGTCGGGTCTGCAAAAAAAGGTTATTGGCTGCAGTCTACCATCACTGCCGGACTTGTATGTGTCCTGGACAAAGTCGTGGGCAGGAAAATTCATTGCGGGCACTCCCCACCCGGCAAACTGGAAAGCACTAGAGGGCTATTAGAACAAAAACTTCATGCCATCGTAAAAGTTTCTTCCCCCAAGCAGTTAATCTGATCAACCTTTCTAGTTACCTCCCCCACCCCCTCTATCTATTACCTCCATCACTGCACTGTAAACACTTCAAAACACTTTTTATAAACGTGTTTACATTGTAAATACATGCTGATGTTTCTGTATTTATGCACATTTTATACCAAATCTGTACTTTAAAATCAGTGTTTTATATAATTCTTTATTCTATATCATTGTTGTTTTCTGTTGCATGACGCACCCTGACCAACACGACTTCGTCAGTAGGTTGCGTCTGGAATTTCCAGTTGACAGACGATTTCCCTCCAGGTTTTGCCTTCTGCCGGGTGGGGTTTTTTTAAGAGATCACCAGCTCTTAACCCAACACGGATGGAGAGCGTGCAAGGGTGCCAGCTGGATTCGAACTCGGGACCTCTCACCCCAAAGTCCAGCTACACCACCAGCCAGGCGACAAACACCACAGCCAATTCCTAATCCATATCAATGTATACGGTGCATCAAGCTGATCCTCGGGTGTTGCTCTTTTCAGGCAGTGGCTTCTCTAGATATTCCCGATGGTGGAGAGAAATTTGCCCGTGAGGAACTGAGTTAGGTAGAGTTGACAAGGGATTTTCGTACAGGGTCACACACAGCCCCAAATGGAGGTCTGTGATGCCAACTTTTGCGGGAGTCCAGAACCACAGGCCACAGTTCAAGAATAAGGGGTAGGCCATTTAGAACAGAATTGAGGAAAAACTTCTTCACCCAAAGAGTTGTGGATCTGTGGAATGCTCTGCCTCAGAAGGCAGTGGAAGTCAATTCTCTGGATGCTTTCAAGAAAGAGTTAGATAGAGCTCTTAAAGATAGCAGACTCAAGGGATAAGGGGAGAAGGCAGGAACAGGTACTGATTGTGGGTGATCAGCCATGATCACAGTGAATGACAGTGCTGGCTCGAAGGGCCGAATGGCCTACTCCTGCACCTATTGTCTATTGTCTAACTTGACAGTGGTTGCCAACATCCGGGTGGAAAGTCCCAGCTGAAAAAGACATAACGATGCCAGTGGAACTGGCAAAGCCATATCTGCCTGGGGGCTGGTTTAGTTCTGCCAGGCCTCCAAAAGTAATTCAGGTTGAAGATCAGGTTACGGAGTTATACCCCATGGGCACAGGGCCATTACCACGTTCGAGCACGTCCACAAGGAGTGCTGCCACAAGACAGCAGCAGCCATCATCAAGGACCCCATCATCCAGGCCACGCTCTCTTCTCACTGCTGCCATGGGCAGGAGGTGCAGGAGCCTCAGGTTCAGGAACGGGTATTACCCCTCAACCATCAGGTTCCTGAATCAACATGGATAGCTTCACCAACACCAGTACTGATTCCTCAACCTATGGACTCACTTTCAAGGACTCTACAACCCATGTTCTCAATAATCTTTTCATATACAATCTGTCCTTTTTTACAAATTGGCTTGACAGCGTTCGTCTGTTTATATATAGTGTTTTATTAAATTCTTGGTTTCTTAAGGTTATTACAGCCGGGAATGGTAATGAGGATAAACTCCCAGTAACTATTAAACGCTCCCAGTGGCCTGCATCTCAAACAGCCTCTGACAACCAAGTCCAGCTCCTGGCCTTCACGTGTGGCTCAGCTACTGAGCCTGGTGGAACTGTTTCAACGACAGGTTCAAGGGGCACAGTTGGGTTACTGGTGCCTTCAAGCAGATGAAGCTCGGCAGCCGTGGTTGGCAGCTCATCTAGGAGAAGGAAAACTCTGATCTCAAACCTCCCAATCTGCCTTGTGGCTCTACCCTCATGGGGGAGGGCTTCGGGGGTAAACCCTGAAGAGAAGTCCAGAACTGGAGTCCTGCCAGAGTTGGAGAACTGCCAACACAGATGCCTTGTGCAGGAAGGCACAGAGTCGAATGTACTTCCTAAGAAGGTTGGCGTCATTCAATGTCTGTAGTGAGATGCTGAAGATGTTCTATAGGTCAGTTGTGGAGAGCGCCCTCTTCTTTGTGGTGGCGTGTTGGGGAGGAAGCATTAAGAAGAGGGACGCCTCACGTCTTAATAAGCTGGTAAGGAAGGCGGGCTCTGTCGTGGGCAAAGTACTGGAGAGTTTAACATCGGTAGCTGAGCGAAAGGCGCTGAGTAGGCTACGGTCAATTATGGAAAACTCTGAACATCCTCTACATAGCACCATCCAGAGACAGAGAAGCAGTTTCAGCGACAGGTTACTATCGATGCAATGCTCCTCAGACAGGATGAAGAGGTCAATACTCCCCAATGCCATTAGGCTTTACAATTCTACCGCCAGGACTTAATAACTTTTTTAAAAGCTATTATTAATGCTTTTTGAGATAGTAATTTAGATGCATATCATATTTTTTACTGAGTTAAGTATTGTATGTAATTAGTTTTGCTACAACAAGTGTATGGGACATTGGAAAAAAAGTTGAATTTCCCCATGGGGATGAATAAAGTATCTATCTATCTATCTATCTATCTATCTATCTATCTATCTAAGGCAGTCCAAAATTGAGTCAATGCTGACTAGTGTTACGAACCCCGTAACTGGGTTACTTACCAGCAAAGATAGAGGCGTCCGTTGGAGTCTGGTGATACCATTTTTAACAGTATTTATTAGTAAAAATACACAAAAATAATATCAATGCAAATATACAGATAATATACGTCGTCAATACTAAACCTAAAAGTGCGGGTATAATAATAATCAATAAGAAATAAGCTGTATCGTTGTCTAGGGGATAATGAATTGTCCGATGGAAATATAACGCTCGCTGCAGTTCACACAGGCTGCCACTGTGCTGCAATTGTTGGAGAGAGAGAGAGAGAGATTAGGAGAATGGGAACAGTTACCGCTACGGGTTTTTCCAACCTTCCTTTATGATTTCGGTCCGTCGGTGTCTCGTTGGTGTGGCCGTTCAAGTGTGACCTCTCCTTTAGCTAAACCGTTCTTCCGTGATGAGCCCGCCACCCAGGCAAGGGAGGACGCACACGAGCCCCCACCGGCTTTTGCTATAAAACGCTGTCCCTGGATCTCTAGCGTTTCTCCTGGTGCGTCTAAAGGGGCTGTTCCCCAGACCCCTCTTTTATCCTCACTCACGGGGTCTCAGATGTCAATCAGGTTAGGATGATGCAATCCCTCAACCAGCCCACTCTGGTCGTCCCCTGAGGGGTTTCAATGAAGAGTACAGTACTCAATACACAATTCCTTCTCCAAGAGACAATAGCAGTAGTCAGTGGTTCCGTTCCGCTTATGTCAGGAGACATTCCAAACCTTGTGTATTCTGTGTGTCTCTCTCTCATTATTGACATGATGTGTATCTCTCTCATTTCCTGGGTCTCAGACCCGAAATAATAGCGATCTTGCGATTCTCAAAAAGGAGGGGGGGGCGGGCATTGGCGATTAGTGACCCTTCTGCCCATCAGATTTGCTCCACATTCGTAACACTAGCAACTCCTGCGACACCGCTGCTGCCAAATTGTACTGGCCTTTGCCGTTCCTTTTGATTCATCAGATGTTTAGAGAGGGGTAGCCTGCTGCATGGGAAACAGCTGCTCTCTGTATCGTACCTCCCTGGCTTAGATACTGACTTGTGTACCATAGGCCTAAGAGATGTGGTGTGAGTCACAACCCAGTCATCTCCTGGGCCACGTTACAGCCACAGACTGACCACAGACTGATCACAGACTCCCCACAGGCTGACCACACCTGAACACAGACTGATCACAGACTGACCACAGACACCCTACAGACTGACTACTGTCTTATTACAGCCTGAATACAATCTGACCACAGACTAAATATGGATTGGCCGCAGGTTGCCGCAGATTCCAGTCAAACAATCCCGGAAACCTGGCACGGATTGGGCTGGATCACCAAGTACGGGCCAGGCTCCCGCCCCCATCCAATCCCTGGGGTCTGCAACATCCAGAGAGCCCTGGAACGACAGAGAAACCCCTCCCCCACCCCATACAACTCTCAAACCCAACCTCCTTGGCATCACCAACATCTAGGAATCTAGGGTATTTTTAGTCTGTTGTGGATTACATCTCTGGCATTACATCATCACCAGTGATCCAGAACTATACAAGAAGTCCAGATATGAACTACGAAAGGCTATCTTAAGAGCATTAAAAACAATTCCGAATGAGGTCAGAGACTGAATCGGTTGCATGTTGGCTCTGGCAAGGTTCGCAAGCCACCCCTTCCTACAGAGAAAAGCTTAATATGACGAACAGAGCTCAACGCCTTTTATGCACACTTAGAAAGAGAGAATTAAATTAAACCTGTGCAGCATCCAGTGTGATCCCTATCTCGGCAACTAACGTCAGAACATCTTTCAAGGTGTCACAACTTATAGAGTTCCTGGTAAGGCACAGAAGACCGGTCCCAGCCAGTGGGCGGGAGTGTTCAGGGATATTTTTAATCTCTCAGTGCCACAGTCAGAGCTTCCCACCAGCTTCAAAAGGGTGACCATCTCCCCAGTGCCCAATAAGAGTAGGGGGAGCTGTTTCAATGCCAACAGGGATGAAGTCCTTTGAGAGTTTGGCATATCTGGAATCAACTCCTGCCTCAGCAAGGACCTGTACCATTGCAACTTGCCTATTGCCACAATAAGTCTTCAGCAGATGCAATCTCTCTGGCTCTCCACTTGGCCTTAGATCACCTGGACAATAGTAATGCTTATGCTGGGCTGCTGTTTACTGACTACATCTCAGCATTCAACACAACCGTATCCTCAGTTCTAATCAACAAGTTCCAAGACCTGGGCCTCCGTACCTCCCTCTCCCTCACTGGGAGAGCACAGTCTGTGCGGATTGGAAACAACATCTCCACCTCACTGGCGATCAGCACTGGGGAACCTCAGGGGTCTGTGCTTAGCCCACTGCTCTACTCTCTCTACAGCCATGACCGCGTGGCGAGGCACAGCTCAAATGCCATCTGTAAATTTGCCGACAACACCACTGGTGCTGGCAGAGTATAACTTAGTGACGAGGAGGCGTACAGGAGTGAGGTAGATCAGCTGGTTGAGTGGTGTCCCCGCAGCTTCTTGCTCACACTGTCAGTAAGAGCAAGGGATTGACTGTGGAGATCAGGGAGGGGAAGTCGAGGGAACACACACCAGTTCTCATCGAGGGATCAGAGGTGGAAAGGGTGAGCAGGTTCAAGTTCCTGGGTGTCAACGTCTCTGGAGGTCTATCCTGGGCCCAATAGACAATTACAGAGAAAGCACAACAGTGGCTATATTTCATTCAGAGTTTCAGGAGATCCGGTACGTCACCAAAGACACTTGTAAATGCCTACATTGGTACCGTGGAGAGCGTGCATCACCGCCTGGCATGGAGCTGGGAAAACTCCGCCAACTCCATCATGGGCACAAGCCTCTCGACAGCTTCTAAAGGTGGCGCCTCAACAAGTGGGCATCCATCACGAAAGAACCCCAACACCCTGAACATGCCCTCTCCTCACTGCTGCCATCAGGGAGCCTGAAGGCACCCACTCAATGGTTCAGAAACAGCTACTTCCCCTCCGAACGGACGTTGTATCCATAAACACTACCTCGGTATTTTCCCCTCATTTTTTACACTAGGTGTTTACTTTATTTTTTATGCGTACTTACTGTAATTTATAGATTTTAATACTGTGTACTGCTGCTGCATAACAACAGATTTTCACAACATATGCCGGTGATATTAACCCTGATTCTGATTCGGATTCTCGTCGCCGGGGAAAAAGCCCCCGACACAGAACGGCACCTCGATGTTACCCGAGCCTGTGGGCTGCTCTCATTTCAGGGATGCGGTGGCCCCAGGCACAACAACAAAATTATTTTGGGCTCGGGTTATCTTGGGTTGTTTGTTCGCGGCTTGGCCAAGGTCCAGGCGATTAGTGAAACCTTGAAACTTGACTCCACCCAGTGTTGGGCTCAGCAATGAAAGGGAAATTCAGAATGTCTAATCAGTTCAGAATCAGGATTGCTATCACTGACATGCAGTACGATATGAAATTTCCTGTTATGTATTTATCTGTGTGTGTGTGCATATCTGAGTTTCGAAATTCTTCCGTTTGTTTACGTGCGACAGTGGCCGCACCCAGGGCAATGGCTTCGACAGGCCGGCTGAACTAGGCGAGGGTAGCCAACAGTCTGAAACCCTTGGTGAGATGGGAATTTGCTCATCCTAGCATGCAGAGACTGCTTCGGCGGATCAGGCGGAGGAAACGCCGGGGGTTCAACGGCTGAGAAGGCATAGGGCGCGGCAGAGCGCTTAAGAAGACGCGGCCAACCAATAGAGATAAGGAGGTTGCCAGACGTAACGATTCTTTTTGGCACTGGATCCCGACCTCTGAGGCTGGGAGAGTGGGATCGTCTCTGTACAAGGCCGTTCCACTTTAACATCTTGCACGCACTGTGCAGAAGGTCGGCTGGTGGCGCAGTGAGATCAGCGCCGGGCTCGGTCATCAGTCTCTTGAACCAAAGGGGACAACTTCAGTCACCCCATCACCGAAATGTTCCCACAACCCACGGTCTCGCTTTCGAGGGCTCATCATCTCATGGTCTCGATATTTATTGCTTGCTTGGTTATTATTATTACTTCTTTGTTTAATATTTGCTCACCTCCTTGAGCTTTGCCCATCGGCCGTTTGTCCGCCCTGTTGGGTGCGGTCTTCCGTTGATTCTATTTTGGTTCTCAGATTGACTGGGTATGCCCGCAAGAAAAGGAATCTCGGAATTTTGTACGGGGACATCTATGTAATTTGGCAATAAATTTGCTTTGCACTTTTTTTATACGTATATATAAGACATGGGAGCAAAATTCGGCCCATCGAGTCTGTTCCACCTTTCAATTGTGGCTGATTTGTTTGACCTCGCAACCCCATTCTCCTTCAGTTTAGTTCGGTTCAGAGTCGCGCCGTTATCTCAAATTATTAATAGAAGAATTAACACAGAAGCAGATTTAGGCCATTCAGCCCATCGAGTCTGCTCTGCCATTCCATCCCGGATCCCACTCAACCCCATGCACCTGCCCTCTCACCATATCCTTTGATGCCCTGACTGATTAGGAAACGATCAACTTCTGCCTTCTTAAGACCATAAGGCATTGGAGCAGAATTAGGCCATTCAGCCCATCGAGTCTGATTTCCTCTCATTCAGAAACAAAGAAAACCTACAACACTATACAGGCCCTTCGGCCCACAAAGCTGTGCCAAACGTGTCCTTACCTTAGAACCACCTAGGCTTACCCATAGCCCTCTATTTTTCCAAGCTCCATGTATCCATCCAAGAGTCTCTTAAAAAACCTATTTGTTTTCACCTCCACCACTAGCAGCCCATTCCACGCACTCACCACTCTCTGCGTAAAAAAAAAAACTTACCCCTGACATCTGCTCTGTACCTACTTCCAAGCACCTTAAAATTATGCCCTCTTGTGCTAGCCATTTCAGCCCTGGGGAAAAAAAGCCCCTGACTATCCCCACGATCAATGCCTCTCATTATCTTGGACACCTCTCATCCTCTGTCACTCCAAGGAGAAAAGGCCGAGTTCACTCAACCTATTCTCATAAGGCATGCTCCCCAATCCAGGCAACATCCTTGTAAATCTCCTCTGCACCATTTCTAAGGTTTCCACGTACTTCCTGCAGTGAGGTGACCAGAACTGAGCACAGTACTCCAAGTGAGGTCTGACCAGGGTCCTGTATAGCTGCAACATTACCTCCCGGCTCTTAAACTCAATCCCACGATTGATGAAGGCCATTGCTCCATATGCCTTCTTAACCACAAAGTCAACCTGTGTAGCAGCTTTGAGCATCCTATGGATTCAGACCCCAAGATCCCTCCACTCCTCCACACTGCCAAGAGTCTTACCATAAATTCCATATTCTGGCATATTTGACCTACCAAACTGAACCACCTCACATTTATCTGGGTTGAACTCCATCTGCCACTTCTCAGCCCAGTTTTGCATCCGATCAATGTCCCGCTGTGCCTTCTGCAATGGCATTCAGCAATCGTGAACCTTGAAGATCGGGGAAACAAACAGGATGAGCTAAGTTGAGTTACGCGCAGTCGACGTGCACGTGATGGGCCCAAGGTTCTGCTCCCCTAGCCACGACTCCTTGACCCCTCAGTCTCCCTCACTGCAGGGAAAGTAGCCTATCCAATCTCGCCTCATAAATTAATCCCTCCAGTCCTCATGAATCTGAGCTGTCCTTCTCAATCGAATCACCCATGAGAGGAAGTTTCAGTGGCCCCAGCCGGTGACAGGTCCCTCCCTGACGTCCTTCCCCCCCCATATCACTTGCCGTGACTGCATCAGTATTCCTCAGCATGTACACCTGTGCCCTGTGGACATGAGAACATAAACATAGACCATTAGAGCACAGTGAAGGCCCTTCGGCCCACAATGTTGTGCTGACCCATTAACCTACTCTAAGATCAATCTAACACATAGCCCTCTATGATCCTATCAACCATGTGTCAACCTAAATGTTTCTTAAATGCCCCTAGGGACAAAAAATAGATAGATTAAACCCAAATTTATCTGACCAATGTTTCCGATGTAATCAAGAAATCGGTACTTTTTTTACACTCTACTTGGTCTTGTTTTAAAATTCAACCTTTTCGGATAAAACTAAGACTTTTACTGGAACAAATGATTGGAATACAACTTCCACATAGCCCAATATTATTTTTATCTGGTGATATTGAAGGGATAATACCGAAACCTAAATTGAACAAATATCAGAAAAAATTTATAAAAATTGCGTTGGCAGTAGCCAAAAAAGCTATTGCAGTTACTTGGAAATCAGATTCATATTTAACTATGGACCGTTGGAATAATGAAATATTTAGCTGCATCCCACTTGAAAAAATTACTTAGAATTTAAGAAATGAATATGATATATTTTTGAAAATTTGGCACCCCTATCTACAAAAGATAAGATGAAATATATAGGTCCTTTGAAGATAAAATTATTAGTTATTTGGGGAAAAAATAAATATATATACTAAAGTTATTTTGAACTCCATGGAGCATGTGGGGAACCTCCGATATCCAGGCAATCCTTCTTTCTTTCTTCTTCCTTTCTTTTTTTTTCCTTTTTCTTTTAGACAGGGATGTTAAGGGGGGGAAGGGTTAATATTAATTTTCATTACTCTATTATTCTATTCATTGTATGTAATTCTCTTAAAAATGTAATAAAAAATATATTTATAAAAATGCCCCTCGGGTATTTGCCTCCACTACTACCCCTGCCTTCCGCTGACTACTCTCTGTGTAAAAAACCTACCTCTGTCATTCCTCTATACATTCCAACAATTGGCTTAAAATTATACTGACCCCCCCCCCCCATATTAGCTACTTCCACCCTGGGGGTAAAAACCTCTGGCTTCTACACGGTTTACAACTCCACCAACCTTTGAGTCATCTGCAAACTTAGCCACCCAACTTTCCACTTCCCTATCCAAGTCAGTTATACGAAGCACCAAGCTCAGAACAGATCTCTGCGGTACACCACACTCTGGTCACTGACTTCCAGGCAGAATACTTCCTTCTGTGGGCAAACCACTTCTGCTTCCTCAAAGCCTGGATCACAAGCCTCCTGACATTACGGACAATGGGGGAACTGTGTCAGTTTACGGATGCTGGAATCTGGAGCAACACGCAAGACGCCAAGGGGATCTCCGCGGGTCCGGCAGCAGCTATGGAGATGGACAGACAGACAGACAGACTTTATTGATCCTGAGGGGAATTGGGTTTCGATACAGCCGCACCAACCAAGAATAGTGTAGAAATATAGCAATATAAAACCATAAATAATTAAATCATAATAAGTTAATCATGCCAAGTGGAATTAAGTCCAGGACCAGCCTATTGGCTCAGGGTGTCTGACACTCCGAGGGAGGAGTTGTAAAGTTTGATGGCCACAGGCAGGAATGACTTCCTAAGACGCTCATTGTTGCATCTCGGTGGAATGAGTCTCTGGCTGAATGTACTCCTGTGCCTAACCAGTACGTTATGGAGTGGATGGGAGACATTGTCCAAGATGGCATGCAACTTGGACAGCATCCTCTTTTCAGACACCACCGTCAGAGAGTCCAGTTCCACCCCCCCACAACATCACTGGCCTTACAAATGAGTTTGTTGATTCTGTTGGTGTCTCCTACCCTCAGCCTGCTGCCCCAGCACACAACAGCAAACATGATAGCACTGGCCACCACAGCCTCGTAGAACATCCTCAGCATCGTCCGACAGATGTTAAAGGACCTCAGTCTCCTCAGGAAATAGAGACTACTCTGACCCTTCTTGTAGACAGCCTCAGTGTTCTTTAACCAGTCCAGTCCAGACCAGAATGAGGCAGTCCTGGTGAAGGGCCTGGGCCCAAAACGCTGACTGGCCATCTCCCTCCACAGACACTGCCCGACCTGCTGAGTTCCTCCATCTCCTGTACCTTTGAGCATTCCTTCACAGAAACTTATTTTTATTTAGGGATATAGCACAGTCAATAGCCCCTTCTGGCCATTGAGTCCATGCCACCCAATTATACCCATGTGACCAATTACCCTACTAACCCACACGTCTTTGGAATGGGGAGGAAGCACCCGGGCAGATTCACAAACCTCTGGGGAAAAAGAGTTTCTCCTCATCTCCCTCCTAAGTCGACACCCCAGAATGTTGAGCCTGTGCTTCTTAGTTCTCGTCTCACCTACAATTTTCTTGTCTCTTTTTTTTGCTCCTGCCTTTCAAACATTTATACACGCAGTTGGGTACTTAAAGTGGCCACTCAGTGTATGTTCATGATCTCCTGCTGCTGTAGCCCATCCATTTTAACACTCGACGTGTTGTGCATTCAGAGATGCTCTTCTGCACGCCACTGTTGTAACGAGTAGTTATTTGAGTTGCTGTCACCTTCCTGTCAGCTTGAACCAGTCTGGCCTTTCTCCTTTGACCTATCTCATTAAGGAGGCGTTTTCACCCACTGAACTGCCACTCACTGGATGCATTTTGTTTTTCACACCATTCTCTGTAAACTCTAGAGACTGTTGTGCGTGAAAATCCCAGGAGATCAGCAGTTTCTGAGATACTCAAACCACCCCATCTGGCACCAACAATGATTCCACAGTCAAAGTCACTTAGATCGTGTTCCTTCCCCATTCTGATGTTTGGTCTGAACAACAACTGAACCTCTTGCCCATGTCTGCATGCTTTTATTCATTGAGTTGCTGCCACATGATTGGCTGATTAGATATTTACATTAACAAGCAGGAGTACTGGTGTGCCTGATAAAACGGCAACTGGGTGTAAATTAGTGAGGTGGCAGAGAATTCCACAGCTTCACTAACATCTGTGAGAAGCAGTTCCTCATCATCTCAGTCCCTAAATCTAGTTTTAGTCGCACTCACCGATGGGAAAAACTTTCTTGCCTCTGTCTTTACGTATTCCTTTCATAATCTCATCTTCGCTTACAACTTCCTTTCAGCTTCTCTCCCACTCCCTTTCATAATTTTGTACGTCTGTACAAGATTCCGGCCTTTTACCTTTTCTACCCACCTGGCTCCCTATCACCTTCTAGCCATCCTCCTTCCCTTCCCTGCCTACCTTTTTTATTCTATATTCTTCCCCCTTCCTTTCCAGGCCTGACGGAGGGTCTCCACCCGAAACGTTGGCAGTTTATTCATTTCCACAGACGCTGCCTGACCTGCTGAGCTCCCCCCAGCATTTTGTGTGAGTTGCTCTGGATTTCCAGCACCTGCAGACCTCCTCACGTTTCCGACTTCAAGGGGTTTAGGTTGTGGAAGGGTGGGGCTTGTACGTTGGCAGATGACACGAAGGTTGGTGGAGCTGTGGATAGCGGAGAAGGTCGTCGTGGGTTACAACGGGACAGGGCAAAGAGCCAGGCTGAGCGGTGGCAGATGGAGTTCAAGCCGGAAAAGTGTGAAGGGATTCGCTTTGGAAAGTCGAATTTGGAGGCAGAGTGCAGAGTTAGTGGCAGGATTCTGAGCAGTTGGAAGGACAGTGTGAACTCCATAGCCCCTTCAAAGTTGCTGCACAAGTCGATAGGGTTCTTAAGGAGGTGTATGGTGAGTTGGCCTTCATTGGACAGGGGATTAAGTTCGAGTAATGAGGTAATGTTGCAGCTCTATAAAACCCCTTGGGGTCTTGCGTTGGGCATTCTAGGAAGGACGTGGAAGCTTTAGAGAGGGTGCAATGGTGCTGCCTGGATTTGAGGGAAGTCTTGTGAGGATAGGTTGAGCAAGGTGGGGCTTTTCACTTTGGAGCAACGGAGGATGAGAGGTGACTTGATAGAGGTGTACAAGATGAGAAGAGGCAGAGAAGTTTCCCAGGACAACGGCCAGCACTTGAGAACATCCATTAGATGGTGACTGGAGGAAAGTTTAGTGGGTGACGTAATATTTTATATGGGGGGGGTGTGTGTGGTGGAATGCACTTTGAGGGGTGATGGTAGAGGGAGATACATTAGATATTTAAGAGATATTTAGATGGGCAAATAGGTGATAGAAAAATGGAGGGCTACATAGAAGGGGAGGGTTAGATTGATCTTAGAGTTTGTTAAAATGGTAGCACAACATTGTGGGCCGGAAGGCCTGTACTGGTAGTACAACATTGTGGGCCGGAAGGCCTGTACTGGTAGTACAACATTGTGGGCCGGAATCTTGTACAAACGTACAAAATTATGAAAGGGAGTGGGAGAGAAGCTGAAAGGAAGTTGTAAGCGAAGATGAGATTATGAAAGGAATATGTAAAGACAGAGACAAGAAAGTTTTTCCCATCGGTGAGTGCGACTAAAACTAGATTTAGGGCTGAGATGAGGAGGAACTGCTTCTCACAGATGTTAGTGAAGCTGTGGAATTCTCTGCCACCTCACTAATTTACATTTTATCAGGCACACCAGTACTCCTGCTTGTTAATGTAAATATCTAATCAGCCAATCATGTGGCAGCAACTCAATGAATAAAAGCATGCAGACATGGGCAAGAGGTTCAGTTGTTGTTCAGACCAAACATCAGAATGGGGAAGGAACACAATCATGAACAGAATGGGGAAGGCCTGTACTGGTAGTACAACATTGTGGGCCGGAAGGCCTGTACTGGTAGTACAACATTGTGGGCCGGAAGGCCTGTACTGGTAGTACAACTTTGTGGGCCGGAAGGCCTGTACTGGTAGTACAACTTTGTGGGCCGGAAGGCCTGCACTGGTAGTACAACATTGTGGGCCGGAAGGCCTGCACTGGTAGTACAACATTGTGGGCCGGAAGGCCTGTACTGGTAGTACAACATTGTGGGCCGGAAGGCCTGTACTGGTAGTACAACTTTGTGGGCCGGAAGGCCTGTACTGGTAGTACAACATTGTGGGCCGGAAGGCCTGCACTGTGCTGTAATGTTCATTAGGGACACAAGGGAGGATTTCTGAGGGATGAGATATTTTACCTTCCAGAGGGAGGTGAATTGAGGTCCTCACTTGGCGTGGAATTGGAGGGGCTGGAGGGCCGCAGAGTTCCAGTGAAGCCAGACACCGCCATCAGTCTCCTAGTGGAGACAAGAGTGCAGAGTCCGGTGTGCCAGGCAGCTGGCAGAGCTCCACGGAGCTCCCTCAGGTGGAGGACAGGAGAGGGAGTCACTGAGGGATCCCTTAGCGTAGCCATTCCCAGGCTGAGGGCGTCGCCTGGCACAATGCCTCGGAAGCCCAGGTTCACACCAGCACTCTCGCGGTCCCGCTGAGCCGCGGTCAGCAACAATCACCCCTGTCGTGACTGTAAACGGGGGCGCTGGTGTCACCGGGGTCTGCGTCTGCCGGGTCAAAGTTCGACGCAAATTTATGATCAAAGTACATATTTGTTACCGGATACCATACCCGGATTCATTATCTTGCAGGCATTCGCAGGAGCGTGAAGAAATGCAATAGAAAAACTATACATAAGCAAAGACAGACCAATAACCAATGTGCAAAATTGTGCGAATATAAAGCAAGTAAATAACACCGAGAACGTGAGTCATAGAGTCCTTATATGCAAGTCTGTGGGTCGTGGAATCAGTTCAGTGTCGAGGTGAGTGAAGTTATCCTCACTGGTTCCTGGTGGCTGGAAGGTTAAAACTGTTCCTGAACCTGGTGGTGTGGGACCCGAGGCTCCTGTCCCTCCTTCCCGATGGCAGCAGCGAGAAGAGAGCACGGTCTGGATGGTGGGGGTCCTCGGTGACGGATGCTGCTTTCTGGTGACCGCGCTCCTTGCAGATGGGCCCGGTGGTGGGGCCCACCACCTTCCCCCCCCCCCCCACCTGGTCTCACCTGTCACCTGCCAGCTTCTATTCCACCCCCTCCACCGACCTTCATATTCTGGCTTCCCCTCCCTTCCTTTCCGGTCCTTATGAAGGGTCTCAGCCCGAAGAATCATCTGTTTATCCCCCTCCACAACCGCTAGCCGACCTGCTGAGTTCCTCCAGCATCTCGCATGCTTTGTACTGAACGGCAGACTCACTGGGCCAACGCCTTGATTCTTATGCACGTTGGGGTCTAATTTATAGAGAGAGGCTGGGCCGGCTCAGGCAAGGTGGGGGGGGGGGGTTCAGAACATAAGGTGTGTTTTTTTCATCACCTTGATCGTACGGGCCTTGTCGTATGACGTGGATGATTACAGTCTTTCCGTCACCATGATCGTCCTTGGCGAGTTTTTCTACAGAAATGGTTTGCAATTGCTGCCTTCTGGGCAGTGTCTTTACCAGACGGGTGACCCCCCCAGCCGTGATCAATACTCTTCAGAGATCGTCTGCCTGGCGTCAGTGGTCGCATCACCAGGACTTGTGATCTGTACCGGCTGCTCGTACAACCATCGCCAGCTGCTCCCATGGCTTCGCTTGACCCTGATCGGGGGGCTAAGCAGGTGCTACACCTCGCCCAAAGGTGACCTGCAGTCTTATGGGGGGGAAGGAGCACCTCACACCTCCTTTGGTAAAGATGCATCTCCTCCCTGCCCACCCAAACACCTTGCATGGGTTCAAGGGATTTAAAAGGAACTCGCCGGGAAACTTTGCAACGCAGAGGGTGGAATATGTGTGGCACGAGCCGCCAGAGGGAGCGGGTAAGGCACAAGCAATGGCAACTTTTAAGAGACAGTCGTTCAGGTCGATGGATTGGAAAGGCTTAGAAGCTTACGGGCCAAACGCTGGCAAACGTGACCGACTTGGATGGGGCAACTTGACCAGCTGGGCCGAAGGGCCTGTGCCTATGCACTATGTCTCCCTGACTTTAAGATTCTGTGACTCCATTAGGATTACAGTAAAGTTCGCCAGGGTAAAGTACTGATCAAAGTTCAAAACGAATTTATTAACAAAGCGTGTATCTGTCACCAAATACTACCCTGAGATTCGTTTTCCTGCAGATTTCACAGTAGAAGAAAGAAACAGGGTGGAATCGGTGAAAAGCCGGTCACAGGACTAACACTGCTTCTGCAAAAGAAGGTGAAAGTGAGTCCAGGGGTTGTGGAATCAGTTCAGTGGCGGGTTGACTGAAGTTATCCGATCCAGTTCGGAAGCCTGAAATTTGAGGTCCTTACTGTTCCTGAACCTGGCGGTGTGGCCCCTGTCCCTCCACAGAGAAGTCAGCAGTGAGAAATAGACCCAACGATACTGTGAGACGCGCGCTTTTTTTTTAAAAGCTCAGGAAGTCCCAAAATGCTTCAGAGCAATTAAGTAATTTCCAAGTGTTGCAATGTGGGAAACGGGGCTTTTGGCACGTCCCTGGAGGTACCCCCAGCGCGCAGAGTGGAAAAGACAGGAAGAGGTTTCGTTTCCCGTCATCGAGCACCGAATGTCTGTCCCGGGACATTTTGGAGATCTGGTCATACTGACCAGCAAGAGAGCAAATGGAGTCGATATCCGAGCTGGAACACGTGGCAGTTTAGGAGTAGCCGTGCAGCCTGTGCTGAACACAGTATTGAATGTTATCGAATCCACTCTGCCTGCACATGAGCTGTCTCCCTCAATCCTCTGACAGAGGACTAGAGCACCCGAGTTATAGGGAAAGGTCGAACAGGTTCGGGCTTCTCGTGTTTCCCCACTGAGGTTGTGGGGAAGGCCTGAACTAGTGGTCACGGTTTCGGGGTGAAAAACGGAATATCCAAGGGGAATCTGAGGGGGAACTTTCTCGCTCACGGGGTGGTGAGAGTGTGGGACGAGCTGCCGGCTGAAGTGGTGCATGTGGTTTTGATTTCAATATTTCAGAGAAGTTTAGATAAGTACGTGGACGGGAGGGGTGTGGAGGGCTAGGGTCCCGGTGTGGATCGACAGGAGTAGGCAGAATAGCAGTTCAGCATGGACTAGGTGGGCCAGTTTCTGGGCTGTTGTACTCTGTCTTTCTAAAAGCCCTCTGAACACCACTGTGGTGTCTGGCTCCTTCACCGACCCTCGCAGCCCATTCCCGACACCTGCCTCTGTGTAAAACGATTTGCTCCGTGTCTGTTCTTCAATCTCTGCACCCCCACCCCCCCACACCTTGAACACCCGTCCTTCAGTCTTTGACATTTCCACACTGAAGAGAAAGATTCTGCCTCTCGATATCTTACAAACTTCCATCAGGTCTCCGCTCAGCCGACGACGCGCCAGAGGAAAACCACGCTAGCTTGTCCATCCCTTCCTTGTAGCCCACGCCCTGAATCCAGGCGAAGCTCTTCCACGCTCTCAGTTCTCACCGATTTACCGAACTCTGACAGCTTGGAGTTCCCCTCGGAAAGGCGCGAAACGACTCACTTTGCAAAGTTGAACTTGAAGGCGGACTTTACGTTAGGATTCCTAGCAGTGTGGAGGGACAGAAGAGGATCTTGAGGTCCGGGCCCGTAGGTGCCTCGAGGTCGGCAGGCAAGCTTATAGGAAGGTGAAGACGGCGTATGGAGCGTTGGCCGTCATCAGTTGGAGGATCCGTAAGATAATGTTTCATCTCCACAAAGCTCGGGTTAGACCACACTTGAAGTATCGCGTTCAGCTCAGGCCACTTCATTAAGGACATGGAAACTTCAGAGAGGCTGCAGAGAAGGTTTAGCAGGATGCTGCCTGGATTAGAGAGCGTGTCCTATGAAAACAGGTTCGGCGAGCTGGGGCTTTTCTCTCCACGGCAGAGGAGGGTGAGATGTGACCTGATCGAGGTGTACAGGACGGTAAGAGGCATCGGGAGAGTGGACAGCCAGAGGCTTTTTCTCAAGGGGGAAATGGCTAATATGATGGGGGCATAATTTTAAGGTGACGAGAGGAAAGTATAAAGGGGATGTCAGAGGTAGGTTTTTCACACCGAGAAATGCGGAATGCCCCAGCAGGGGTGGCACTGGATGCAAATACCTTAGGGGCATTTCAGAAACTCTTGGACAAGCAAACGGATGATAGAAAAATGGAGGGCTACGTGGGAGGGAAGGGTTGGATTAATCTTAAAGTAGGTAAATAGCTGGGCGTAACATAAGATCATCAGACATGGGGGCAGAATTAGGCCATTTGGCCCATCAATTCTGCTCCACCACTCAATCACGGCTGATCCCTTTTCCCCCTCCTCAGCCCCACTCCCCGTAACCCTTTGATGCCGTGTCCCATCAAGAACCTATCAAGCTCTGCCTTAAATACACCCAATGACCCGGCCTCCACAGTTGACTGTGGTAACAAATTTACCAGCCTCTAGCTAAAGAAATTTCTCCGCATCTCTGTTTTAAACAGATGTTCTTCTATCCTGAGGCTGTGCCCTCTTGTCCTAGACTCCCCCACCACGGGAAACATCCTTTCCACATCTACTCTGTCTAGGCCTTTCGACATTCGAAAGGTTTCAATGAGATCCCACCCCCCTCCTTCCAAATTCTATTGTGGGCAGGATGGCCCGTTCTGTGCTGTAACGCTGTATTTTCTCTGTAACCTCCACTCCTCCGCATCCTCCCTGTAATGGGATGGCCAGAACTGCACACAGTCAAACCAAGTGCATGCCACCCAAAGTTTCACACAACTGTGGCGTGACTTGCTGAAGATTGCGTCAGAGTGGCGTTCCCGACAGAGTTCAGCAGTGCCACACTTCTCCAGCCTTCTCACAGTGCCACAGCCCCTGGGTAACGTTCCCCGTCCCCCTCGGCAGTGCCCCTCCCACGCTGCGCCTTCACATCGTCGCTACCCTCTCCCACAGCGTGGCAATTCCCAAAGACTCCAAGAGTGGCTTCTGAGACCTTAAGCTCAGCTCTCTCAGGAAGTGGGTCCCACGGCCCCAGATTCAGACTGATTTGCACATCATGCGTGTATCGAAAGAACCAACACAACATCAGGGTGTGCTGGGGGGCAGCCCGCAAGTGTTGCCTCACATTCTGATACCAACATAGCTTGCCCACCACGTTCAGCAGAACAACAGCAAACCAAAGCCTTTTCCCTCCCTCTCATCCACGCACACACGGACAGTCCTCCAAACCCAGGAAGGGCTGGCTGTCCAGGGCAGTTGGGGACCCAGTGCTGGAGGCCATTGGGTCTCAACTTCCAGACTCGCCATCGACCTTCAGTCCTTGAGCACAGGGCACGATGATGATGGGACCCCTTCTCCAGTCCTCGAACTCCGGCCTCATCCATGATGAACTCCAGACACACCAACTGGAGCAGCTGAGGGGTCACCACCCCTCATCCCTCCTGCCTGCCTGGACCTCCAATCCCACTGCCTCTACAGCGAACTGACTGACCCAGGGTGTGGAGGAGAGTCAACTCTCGTCTTCGCTAGTCTTTGTCCAGCATGCTTGCCAACTGGACATCCATCCACGTTGTCCCTGGACTTGGTAAGCGGAGCGAAGCCACAGATCTGGCCTGATCTCTAATTCCCCCACATCCCTGTCGCTAAATCCTAACCTGACCCTTAAAACCTCTCTCTGCCCCCAAAAACATCAACATGAACCTGAAACATCGAGAGAGACGGAAGCTCGGTGCCATCTTGACGGGAGGAAATGGCTCCGTTACCCGGGGAGCAGAGGACAGTGGCCACAAAATGAGAGTCTGGGCTCAGGCCTCATCGGACTGATGGAGAGTGGGGAAAGGCAGGGCAGTTAGGCACTTTGAGGCATCTAGGCACGTAAAGGTATATAGGGTGTTTAGGGCAGAGCACTTAAAGTGGGAAGGGGCAGAGGATTTTGGATACACTAGTCGTCTGTAAGTTCAAGGAACGTTGAGTTCTAAACGTTGGTGGACTGATGGATAAGGACTGACCATTACAGTGTCTAACTGATTAGTAAGGGCATGCTGTTAATGAATGAAGTGAACCAGGCTGGGTTAATGGCAGGAGGGGATAAGATCAAGGAATCTGCCTATCTCTGTGTGTCTCTCTCTGTTTGTGGTTCTCCGGTCTACTGGAACACCTTGCCCTGGATTCTTTAGACTGGAAACTGCCATCGGTGCCTATGACCAGGGTGATTTCATGAGCGAGCTGGAATTCGCAGTTCTCCCAACAACAATCAAGTGGTGATTAAGAATCGTGAGTCCTGGAATCTTTGTGACTTGCTACGGAGTATTTTGTGTGCCTTTCTATTTTTATGATAATAAGTTGGGCTGAAGTTCCTTTGTCGGGCCTGTTTGCTCATTACATCTCTTGGACACTCGACTAGTTTGGGTCTGATCCACCCAGCCCACTACAGCACACGTACTTTCAAGCTGGAGGAACTCAGCAGGTCGGGCAGCATCCGTGGAAACGAGCAGTCAACGTTTTGGGCCGAGACACTTCGTCAGGACTGAAGAAGGAGGGGGCAGGGACCCTATAAAGAAGGTGGGGGGAGGGTGGAAGGTGCCAGGTGAGAAACCAATCAGAGGAAAGATCAAGGGGTGGGGGAGGGGATAGGCTGGAGAGGTGAAGAAGGAATGTGAGGGGAAAGCACTATGGATAGTAGAAGGCAGAATCATGAGAGAAGTGATAGGCAGCTAGAAGAGGAGGCAGAGTGAAAGTGGGATGCAGGAAGGGAGAGGGAGGGAATTACCAGAAATTGGAGAATTCAATGTTCATACCAAGGGGCTGGAGACTACCCAGACGGTATATGAGGTGTTGCTCCTCCAACCTGAGTTTGGCCTCATCATGGCAGTAGAGGAGGCCGTGTATGGGCATATCCGAATGGGAATGTGAAGCAGAGTTGAAGTGGGTGGCAACCGGGAGATCCTGTCTGTTGTGACGGACGGAGCGGAGGTGTCGAGCAAACGTACAAACACCTTCTCACCTCCCTGGCCGTGTCGCCACGTTAATGTTTTACGTACCAGCACACCTTGGTCCCTTTGTTCTACAACCAACCTTCCCTCTAATTCTCTTAACCGCTCTGTGGACTAACCACTGTTCTGAAACTGCCTGGCACTTTAAATCTCTTACTATCTTTCCTTTCGGTTAGTCCTGATGAAGGGTCTCGGCCCTAAACGTTGACATCGCTTCACCCTATCGATGCTGCCTGGCCTGCTGTGTTCCACCAGCATTTTGTGTGTGTCCTTGTTTGAATTTCCAGCACCTGCAGATTTCCTCGTGTTGGCACTTTAAATGTTATTTTTATACAAATATTACAGCATCAACATTCAGCGGGCCAGCAGGTTATTAACAATGAGCCACCTGTGTTTATTGTTACAATTTGTAACAGTGTTGTAACTTGTAACATTGACAATGTAAATGCATTGACGCTCTAAAATGTTTCAAAGTAAAGTTTGCAGTAATGTTTATTATTTAGAAAATAAATGAACTCTATTCATTAACATAATTAATTACAGGGTATTTCTCAATTATATTAACATAGATTTCAAAATTATATTCGCATCATTTCAAAAACATGCCAACATTTGAAAATTATATTGACATTACATGAAAGAGAATTTCAGCTGCACGCTAACAATGGCTGTGTGTGCGGGAACATTTCAGTTACGACGTGGCCGCACACCCATACAGGTTAGAGGGAACAGTGTCCACAACACTCACCAGGACATGCCTGTTCACTGTGTATGGCCTGCCCTGGTTTGATCTGTGAAAATGTTACACTTTGCGTTTATCTGAATTGAACCTCACCTGCCGTTCCTTACAGATGTCTGGTGTAAGTGTATTTTAGCCTTGCCCTATAGCGCCCTCTGCTGTTCACCCTCTCTCTCTCGTTCAAGTTTATTGTCAAGGGAAACAGATGCACAGCTTATAAATACCACTTCCTTCAGGTTGTCAAAGCCTGGGAAGATAGTGGGGATGAGCTCCCAATGGTGTACAGCTCAAATAACCTCTGACCAAGTCCAGCTCCTGGAACTTCACATCTGGTTTAGCTACTGAGCCCAGCGAAACAGTTTCTACAGATAGGGGAAGGGGCAGATGCGGGTTACTCGTCCCTTAAACCCAATTGCTTCAAGTAGACGGGGCTCATCAGCCGTGGTTAGCGGCTCATCGAAGAGAAGGAAAAGTCTGATCTCAGACCTGCGCTGCTTTGTGGCTACACCCACTCATGGGGAAGGTTTCGGGAGCGAATCCGGAGCTGGATAAGGCAACCCAACGCTGACTGGCATCCCCTGCCACGCTCTATCAGTCTCTGCCGTTCCTTTGGATTCGTCAGCAGCGTGGAGAGGGGGCGCCCGCTGTGTGGGCAACAACTAGCTCACCGTATCGTACTGCTCCGAGTTGCGAACCATCTTGCATATCACATAGACAGTTGGGGCACCATGGCCAACCCGACCAACAGAGGGCCTCAAAGTATAAATACCATCAAAAGCAATTCTTTTTCAGCAGTAAAATGTACATTACAAACGAAGGTTAATCTAAATGATCTAATTAACATAATTAGGGACTGCACGACCAGGTAGCAGAGAGCACAATTGCTCGATAGTGTCAGTGATTACTGGTCAGGGTTCAATTCCCACTGATGTCTGACTTCGAATGTTCTCCCCGTGACCATGAGACCATAAGATATAGGAGCAAAGGTAGGCCATTCGGCCCATCGAGTCTGTGCCATCATTCTATCATGGGCTGATGCAATTCTTCCAGTCATCCCCAATCCCCTGCTTTCACCCCATACCCTTTGATGCCCTGGCTAATCAGGAACCCTGTCTATCTCTGCCCTAAATGCACCCAATGACTTGGCCTCCACAGCCTCTCGCGGCAACAAATTCCACAGATTTACCACCCTCTGACTGAAGTAATTTCTCCGCGTCTCAGTCCTAAATGGACGTCCTTCAGTGCTGAGGTTGTGCCCTCTTGTCCTAGAATCCTCTACCATGGGAAAGAGCTTTGCCATGTCTAATCTGATCAGGCCTTTTAACACTCAGAATGTTTCTATGAGATCCCCCCCCTCATTCTCCTGAACTCCAGGGAATTCAGCCCAGGATCTGCCAGATGTTCCTCATACAGTAACCCTTTCATTCCTGGAATCATTCTTGTGAATCTTCTCTGAACCCTCTCCAATATCAGGAAATCCTTTCTATAATGAGGAGCCCAAAACTGCACAAACCACTCCAAGTGTGGTCTCATGAGTGCCTCATAGAACCTCAACATCACCTGTGGGTGCTCCAGATTTCTCCCACATTCCAAAGCTGTACAAGTCGGGGCTACGTCATGTGGCGACACTTACGGGCGGCCCCCAGCACACTCGTTGCTGATTTGACTTGACACTGCTGTCAGTCGTGCAATTCCTCAGGAATACCGTCACGCTCAGATGTAGGACTCTTCATCGCTGTTTCCATAACAGTCAGGCTTGTCGGCCCTGAGCTGAACCCCCGAACCCGGAGGACCGGTGGACCACTCTTAATCTGGCCTCTACCCTCCAACCTGTTTGGCGTGGTTGACCCCACCAACAGCCAAAGCACAAAGCCCTGACTCCAGCCAACGTCGCTCTCCAGGTCTAAACCGTACGACAAGATTGTGGTCCTCCTGGAGGTGTGTTCCGCGCTGGTCACCTCATTATGGGGAGGATGTGGAAGGAGAGGGTGCAGAGGAGATTCAGCAGGACACTACCTGGACTAGGAGGCGTGTGTCATGAAGATAAGTTACCCAGGGATTTTCTCTTCAGAGCAATTGAGGATGAGAGGCATAGATCGAGTGGACAGGCAGAGACTTTTTCCCAGAGCAGAAATGACTAAGATAGGCATAATTTTAAGATGATGGGAGGAAAGGAGAAGGGCATTTCAGAGGCAAGTTCTTCACCAGGGGTGGTAGAGGCAGATACATCAGGGGCATTTAAGAGACTCAGATAGGCACATGGATGACAGAAAATGGAGGGCTATGTAGGAGGGAAGGGTTAGTTTGATCTTGGAGGCAGTTAAAAGGTTGTGGGCCGAATTTCTTTGTGTTTGTGTTCTTTGACTTTCATTGCACCTACACAAATGACAGTATATACAACCTTGATGTCTCTCTCTCTCTCTCTCTCTCTCTCTCTCGAGTGCAGACCCGACCTGTTCATACCTTCCCTTATAGATCAGACCCCTTCATCTCCAGGACTCACCCAGTGACCCTTCCCTGCAAACGTACTCTGCGTTAAGGACCGAGTTCAGAACTGTACACAGTACGCCAGGCGTGGTCTTACCAATGTCCTTATAAACGTTCACCCGTGCTTCCATTTGCCAATCCCTCACAATAGAGGTCATCATTCGATTTGATCAAGTTCAAGTTTATTGTCATTCAACCTTACACCTGCATAGAGCTAAACGAAACACCGTTCCTCTGGGGCCAAGGTGGAACACACCGTGCATACAGTCACTTAAGGTTGTTATAGCCGGGGGTGGTAATGGGGACAAGCTCCCACTACCTATTAGATGCCCCCAATGGTGTGCGCCTCAAACAGCCTCTGACAACCGAGCCTGGCTCCTGGCCTTCACGTGCGGTTTGGCTACGAAGCCCGGCGGGACCGTTTCTACTGACAGGAGAGGAAGCAAAGCCGGATTACTGATGCCTTCGTGCCAGTCGCAGCTCATCTGGGAGAAAGGAGAACTCTCATCTCAAACCGTCGCTGTCGCTCGGCCGGACCCACTCATGGGGAATGCTCCAGGAGTAAATCCCGAGGGAAAAATGTGGAGCTGGAGTCCCTCAGACACTGAGATCAACACCGACTGGAAAATCCTGCGATGCCACTGGTCCCAAACTGTACGTTCCTTTGGTTCCATATCGTACTGCCCGGCTCACGGAGCGAGGGGGAGCGAGGGGGAGCGAGCTAGGACTGACATAGGCCTGAACGTACAGTCACAAAGTAATATTAGCACAGGTCCCTGCCTGGCCTGGCTGAACACTGACAGGGTGCCCCAAGGTGTGAGGTGTAACTTTATGTATGACAGTGTAATGTTACTGGCTCTATTATAATGAAACAAGTATGTAGTCGTGTCAGTATGTGAAATACCAGTAATTAAAGGTTTAACGTGACCAGCACATTCACACAGGGTGTACCTGTGTGCTGGGCGTCAGCAGGGTGTTAAAAGTCCAACAGCCCGGGGCAAGAAGCTAAAACTCAACCTGTCCGTTCTGGTCCCTACGCAAATGTACCTTCTCCCTGACGGCAGGAGGTCAAAGGGGCTGCGGGAAGGATGGGTGGGGTCTTTGACAAAGCTGGAAGCACTGTCATGTGGGACCTCCGACATGTGTTCCGGAATGGGGGTGGGGTATTGGGGAGGGGGGGGGAGAGAGAGGAGCAAGGAAGAGAGGCGAGGGAGCAGAGGGGAGGGAGAGGGAGGGGGAGGGAGATGTTATATCTTGTATCTAAACTAATTAAACTAATTCAAAAGGATGTGGGTCTAACTTCAAGTTTAATTAAGTATGTATCATGTGATCGCGTGATGACGTATGTAATTCATGTACTTCTACATTTCGAGTTTCAAAGTTTCTAAGTGCATTTATTATCAAAGATTGGATGAAGTATACAATCTTGAGATTTGTTTGCATATACAAACATTTACTTAAGCAAACAGGAATGCTTGATCAAACAAAATAAAAACAAGATTACTCCAGTATTAAATGCACACTGGAGACCTCGATGATTTCATCGGCAGTCCTCACTACGCGAGGTAGTGTAGTTCCCGTACCAGACGGTGATGCTGTTGGTCAGGACGTGGAGCTCCGGGGGAAGGGTGGGGGTTGGGGGACGTTTTGTAATTACTTACCGCTTCTACAAACTAACTTTTCAAGTTGCCGATACTAGTCCCTTGTACTGGGACACCTTGCAAAAACGTACTTTCCCGTTCTTCATTGTGTCATAGATCACCACGTACTTCCCCACCATTATTCTCCATCCGTCAGTTTCCTGCTCGCCCGATTAACCCTGTCACTGGCGTGGAATTCTAGCCGAAGGGAAAGTCGGGCTGTGCTCAGTTTTTAGTCACGACACAGGAGTGTTTACTAATCTGGGATTTAGTTAATGAGGAAGGATCTCACGGAAATCTGTCAAATACCGAAAGGCCTAGATAGAGTGGATGTGGAGAGGACGTTTCCTATAGTGGGGGAGGCTAGGACCAGAGGGCACAGCCTCAGAACAGAGGGACGTCCTTTTAGAACAGAGATGAGGAGGAATTTCTTTAGCCAGTGAGTGGCGAATCTGTGGGATTCATTGCCACAAACGCAAGTCATTGGGGAGATTTAAAGTGGAGCTTGATAGGCTCTTGATTAGCAAAGACAAAGGTTGGGAGAAAGCAGGAGAGTGAGACTGAGAGGGTTAATAAATCAGCATTGATTGAACAGCGGTGCAGACTCGATTGACTGAATGGTTTGATTCTGGTTCTATATCAGATTGTCTTCATACAAGATCTTGGCGGCTTTGAAGCGTGGAGTTTAATGTTTGTTTGTCTCTGTGTGTGTGTGAGGTGTCTCCCACACTCGGTCCCTTGAGGGGCAGAGTTCCCGGCGGTATATCGGATCAGCCGATCAGAACGTGCCCTATGCTCTATCGGCCGCTGCTCTGCCCGTGACCACAAGAGACAGCGGAGAGATCAGCACACCACAGAAACCAGCCTCCGCTCAACAGCCATCAGCCAGAATGATGAGGGATCCCACCCGCCCCCAGAGATTCTCACTCTTCCCCCCCTCCCAGTGGGCAGAAGATGCAAAAGCCTGAAAGATGTCCCACCAGGCTCAAAGACGGATTCTCCCCGCTGTTATAAAAGTATTGAATGGCTGTGTAGTATGATAAGATGGACTCCTGACCTCACAATCTACCTCGTTATGATCTTGCACCTTATTGTCTACCTGAACTGCACTTTGTTGAACATAGATCAGTATAGCCCATGGTGTTAACCTTCTCCAAGATCGACCCAACCCTTCCCTCCCACAAAGCCCTCCATTTTTCTATCATCCATGTGCCCGTCTAAGGTCCCTAAGGTATCTGCCTGTACCACACACCCACCACTCTGTGTAAAAAGACTACCTCTGACATCTCCCCTATGCTTTCTTCCTTAAAATTCTGCCGTCTCACATTAGCCATCTCCAACTTGTGCCTCTTATCATCTTGTACACCTCTATCAAGTCATCTCTCACCCTCCTTCACTCCAAAAAGTCCCAGCTCACTCAACCTCTCCTCATAAGACATGTTCCCTAGTCCAGGCAGCATCCTGGTAAATCTCCTCTGTGCCTTCTCCCTAAAGTTTCCTCATCCTTCCTATAAGGAGGCGACTAGACCTGAACACAATACTCCAGGTGTGGTCTAACCAGGGTCTTCTACCATAAAAGACAGAAGCAGAATTAGGCCATTCAGCCCATTGAGTCTGCTGTGCCATTCAATCAGGGCGGATTTATTTTCCCCCTCAACCAAATTCTCCTGTCTTCTCCCCATCACCTTTGTCGCCTATCAACCCCCTCTTTAAATATACTCAGGTACTTGGCCTCCACAGCCATCTCTGGCACTGAATTCCACAGATTCACCACCCTCTGGCTAAAGAAACTCCTCCACCTCTCCGTTCTAAAGGGATGTTCTTCTATTTTGAGGCTGTGCCCTCCCCCACTATAGCAAGCGTACTCTCTATCTAGGCCTTTCCACTCTATCTAGTCTTTTCAAAATTCGACAGGTTTTAATGAGCCTCCCCCACCAACCTTTCAAACTCCACTGAGTACAGGCCCAGAGCCGTCAAACGCGCCTCATCCGTTAACCCTTTCATTCCCGGGATCATTCTCAAAAACCTCCTCTGGATCTTCTCCAATGCCAACACCTCCTTTCTCACAAAACTGCTCGCGATATGCCAAGTGCGGTCTGTCCAACGCCTGATAGAGCCTCAGCGTCACATCCCTGCTTTCATGCATTAACCGTCGCTCCTGAGTCGTCGGCAGCTTTTACACTTCACTCTGCATCGTTAATATTTTACCACATTCTACCTCAGTGCACTGTGTAATGATCTGGTAGAACACAGCCCAGCATCAGGCCAGTCATTTAGAACCGGCTAAAAAGCAAATGAAAAACGCCCGAACACCAATCGCTCCCACCACATCCATGTGCTGGAACCCTCAGCAGCACACACAAATTCTGAAAGAATTCAGCAGGTCAGGCAGCATCTGAGAAGGTGAATAAACAGCCGATGTTTCGGATTGAGACCCTTCATCATTCCCCTCCATAGATGCCGCCTGACATACTGATCTCCTTCTGCGTTTTGTGAATGAGATTACCCCCTCTCCTTTAGTCACTCCCATTGGAAACAGTGCTATTTCTGATTCCTACAGTGATAGCTTGCATCACTAGCCAACATCAGTTGAGTAGATTCTCCATATCACCTCTATCCATGTACTTACCCAAATTCTTCCTAAATATCTGTTATGATGGAAATAACTGGTTCTTTGAGTCTCAACAGTAGAGGCCTGGACACACACAGTTTTAATAATAAGGAATTTATTTACAAGGGAAAGTCGGGTCAACACAAGCAACTACAATACACAGGAAGCGGTGTGGGGACAGGGTACGGTTACACAAACAAAGAACAAAGGAAAAGCACTACAATAGATATCCCCCTTGACCTTGGATAGTTGCAGCTCCCTTACCAGGACAAACGATAGACCTTCCCGAACATAAATCAATGCACTTACCTTCAATGAGGTGGTCTGTAAGAGAGACCAAGCCAGGGACAAGTCTCACCTTTTATAGCATGGGGCTGGGCGAGATAATCCAATTAAGGTGACCAATAATTTAGGTGTGCATTGATTAGTTGGGAGGGACCAAATGTTGATTGGCGTGTGGTGTGTCCTCCGACCAGCCAGGTGGCAGTGCACCAAGTGTTAATTGGCATGTGGTGTGTCCTCCGACCAGCCAGGTGGCAGTGCATCTGTCACGTGGCCGGTATCTCTGGATACAATATCCAAATCAGACCTCACCAACATCTTGTACAACTTCAACATCGCATTCTAGCTCCTGTATTCAGTGCTTTGATTTATGAAGGCCAATATGCCAGAAGCTCTCTTTATGACCCCATGTACCTGTGACACCATTATGGATCTGCATTGCTGGATCCCTCTGTTCTATTGCAATCCGCTGTACCCTAGCACTCGCTGTGCAAGTCTTCCACTGATTTGTGCTTCCAAAGTGCAACAACTCACACCTGCATCAAATTCTATTGACCTTTCCTTCAGCCCATTTTTCCAACCGGTCGAGATCCCGCTGCGATCTCTGATAGCCTTCCCTGCTGCCCACTAAAACCCCCAATCTCAGCGTCGTCAGCAAATTTGCCGATTTACTTTACCACGTTGTCATCCACGTCATCGTCAACGCCAATGGACCCAGCACCGATCCCCACAGGTCACCAGAATGCCAAGCAACAGCCGACTTCTTGACCAACCTCCCATGCAGGACCTCGTCAAAGGCCTTGCTAAAGTCCATGTAGGCACGTCCACTGCCTTGCCTTCATCAACTTTCCTGGCAACTTCCCTGAAAGCCTCTATAAGACTGGTGAGACACAACCTACCACTCACAAAGCTGACTATCCCTAATCAATCCCTCTCTATTCAAATATATATCCAGTCCCTTAGAAACTCATGATTCAAGCTCACCAGCCTATACATTCATGGCTTTTCAGCAGATCCTTGCTTTAGCGACATAAAATTAGCTGACCAGATCCTTTCTGATACCGTCAAAGTCCTCCAACACCTCATCTATGACTTAGGATATTTTAGAAACCTCTGCGATCTCTGCTTGGGCCTCCCACAAGGTCCAATGGAACACCTTGTCAGTCCACCCTAATTTTCCTTAAGGCAGCAAGTGCCTCCTTCTCGCACGTGGTCCATGACCTAACTGCACGCCTTTACCAGAAAACAGCTTGTCCCAGTCCACACTTGCCCGATCCTTCCTGATACCATCAAAACTGGCCTTTCTCCAATTCAGATCCTCAGCCTGAGGACCAGACATATTCTTCTCCATAATTATCTTGAAACTAATGAGCTCCTCAGCTGCGTGGAGGTTAGCCGACTCTATTATAGTTTGGGGTGTCTCACACCACCCATGGGTGCTCCAGGTGCTCTGCTTTCCTCCCAAAGTCCAAAGACATCCGGGGTTGGTTATTTGGTCATTGTAAGGGTTAAATCAGAGTTGTCGGGGCACGGCTCATAGGGCCGGAATAGCTCTAAATAAATAAAATGAAACTATGAAAGAGTTCCCCGACACGTTTCTGTCACCTGGCCCCATCTCTATCCCTAACAGGAGATCCTGTATCCCACTCTGAGGCCATCAAAAGTGAACTTTTGAAGGCCCCACGCTTTCCTGAACACATTTCACCAACTCGTTCCCATCCAGCCCTTTCACAGTACGTCTTTGGGCTGTGGGAGGAAACCGGAGTACCTGGAGGAAATCCAGACATTCCATGGGTGGCTTGGGACATACAGAGACTCCTTGCAGAGGACGCTGGAACTGAATGCCCAACTCCAACACCCCAAGCTTTAATAGAGTCACGCTAACCACCCGCTAGTTTCAAGGGGATTCTGGAGAAGGATATGATTGGTCCTCGCGTTGAGTTTCTGGATTGGAGAAAGTCCAATTTTGACGGTATCGGGAAGGACCTGGCAGCTGTGGATTGGGGCAGGTATCCCGAACACATTTCACAAACTCAATCCCATCCAGCCCTTTTACAGCATGGAAGTACCAGTCACCTTCTCCTGGGTCGATATCGTCCTCTGTCAGCAGATCAGTGACCGCAGAATCTCCTAGGCAAACATTTCCCCGCCCACGAGAGAACACGTCAGAAATGAAGCTGGGAAACATCAGGCCGTTCAGAATCCGGTTTATGATCACTGACATACGTCACGCTGCAGACGGCAGGAGGTATTTGAAGAAGCGTTGCGTGTTTACACATAGTCACCACAGCTTTCTGAGGGCAGGTCATCCTCCTGAGCCTGAGTGAATTTGACAAAGGGCATCGATGAAGGTAGAGCAGCAGATGTGTATATATAGATTTTAGTAAAGCATTTGATAAGGTCCGGCTTGATAGGATCTTTCAGAAAGTTTGGACGCATAGGATCCGGAGAAACCTGGTGTGTGTATTCAAAATTGGCTTGCCCATCGAAGACAGGGGGTGGTAGTAGATGTGTACTTTGCCCAGAGTGGGTGCCCAGTGGTGGTCGGCAGGGATCTCTTCTGGGACCCCTGCTCTTTGTGATACTTATAAATGACTTGGATGAGGAAGTGGAAGGGTGGGCTGGTAAGTTTGCAGATATCACGAAGGTTGGTGGGGTTCTGGATAGTGTGGGAGGTTGTCATTGGTTACAACGGCATATTGACAAGATGCAGAGCCGGGCTGAGAAGTGGCAGGTGGAGTTCAACCCGGAAAACTGTGAACGGATTCATTTTGGAAAAAGTCGAATATGGAGGCAGGGTGCAGGGTTAATGGTGGGATTCTTGGCAGTGCGGGGGAACTGTGGGATCTTGGGGTTCATGCCCATTGATCCCTCAAAGTTGCCAGGCAAGTTGATATGGTGCTTAATAAGGGTATGCTACGTTGTCCTTCACTAGTCAGGGGATTGGGTTCAAGAGCTGCCAGGTAATGTTGCGGCTCTATGAATCCCTGGCTAGACCACACCTGGAGTTGTGTTCAGTTCTAGTTGCCTCATTTCAGGAAGGATGTGGAAGCTTTAGACAATATTCCAAGGAGATTTACCAGGATGCTGTCCAGATGAGAGAGCAAGTCTTATGAGGATAGGTTTAGCGAGCTGGGGATTTTCTCTCTGGAGCCAAGGAGGATGAGAGTTGACTTAAACCACAAGACTATAAGATAGAAGAGCAGAATTAAACCATTTTCCTATCGAGTCTGTTCTGCTATTTCATCATGGCTGATCCATTTTCCTCTCAGTCCCAATCTCCTGCCTTCTCCCCCTATTCCTTCATGCCCTGACTAATTGAAAACCAGTTGACCTCTGCCTTAAATATACCCAAAGACTTTGCCTCCACAGCCGCCTGTGGCAATGATTCCCATAGATTTACCACTCTCTGGCTAAAGAAATTCCTCCTCATCTCTGTTCACAAAGGATGCCCCTCTATTCTGAGGCTGTGCCCTCTGGTCTTAGACTCTCCCTCCACAGGAAACATCCTCTCCACATCCACTTCATCGAGGCCATTTGACATTCGACAAGTTCAGTGAAGTCACTCCTCATTCCTCTGAACTCCAGTGAGTGGAGGCCAACAGCCTCGTACGACAAGCCTTTCAATCCCAGATTCATTTCCTCAGGACCTCCTCGCCTCCCCTACCTACGTCGTTCTTGCCAATATGTACCAAGCCTGCTCGCCCTCCCCACCCTTTTGAATGCCTTAGACCTGATCTGAGACATCCCTGATCCTGGCACCTGAGGGGCAATGTACCACCTGGGTGTCACAGAATCTCATCTCTGTTTCCTTGACTACGGAATCTCCTGTCACCACTGCAGTCCTCTCTGCTCTTCTGAGCCACAGCTCCAGACTCAGTGCCAGAGGCCCGGTTGCCGTGGCTCCCCTGAAAGGACAATCCCCCCTCAACGGTCTCCTAAGTGGTATACTTACCAGTGATGGGAACGGCCACAGGGGTAGTCTGCACTATCTACCCATTTCCCTTCCTCCTCCTGACAGTAACCCAGTTACCTGCCTCCTGACGTGTTAGAGGTGTACAAGAGGCGTAGATCATGTGGACAGTTGACATGATCTGATTGGAGGAAAGTATAGGGGGATGCCAGGTAGATGTTCTTACCCAAGGAATTCTGGATGAATGGAATTTGCTGTCAGGGGTGGTGGCAGGTGGAGGTACATCAGGGACAGTCATGAAACTTTCAGATAAGGACACAACCTCCGGGATTGTGATCTCCGGAGTGCTGCCGGTGCGGCCAGAAATAGGAAGATCATGCAGACTAACACGTGGCTCAGGAGTCAGCGTAGGAGAGAGGGCTTCAGAATTTTGGATCCCTGGGATCTCTGCTAGGGAAGGTGGGACTTGTTCGGAGGAGATGGGTTTGCAGCTGAACTGGAGGGCAACTGATATCCTCATGGGAAGGTCCGCTGGTACTGCTCAGGGTGGGGAGAGCTTCAACCAGAACTGCAGGGATGCAGGAACCAGAGTGCCAGAACAGTCAGTGTAGAGGTCGTTAAGACCTCGGACAAAGTCAGGGATCAAAAGTCTGAGTTCGGTGGGACTAATGTTCTGAGCTGCGTACATTTCAGTGCAAGAAGCATTGCAGGGAAGCCGGATGAGCTCAGATCATGGAATAACACACGGGATTGTAACTGTTAGTGAGCTGGCTGCAGGAAGGGAAGGCCTTGCAGATCGATGTTCCGGGGTTCTGTTGTTTTAGACGTGATAGAGGGATTAAAAGGGCATTACTAGCCACAGCAGTGCTCTATCAATGACTGGACAACATGTCCAGTGAGCCGTTGTGGGTGGAACTGAGGAACGAGAGCAAGAAAGGTATGACCATATCATCGGGGCTATATTATAGACCAGCCAACAGTCCGCAGGATTTAGAGGAACAGATTTGCAGAGAGATCCTAGACAGTTGCAAGAAACATAAGGTCATAGTAGGCGACTTTAACTTCCCACATATTGACTGGGACTGCAAACTGTGAAAGGGCTGGATGGGAAAGAGCTTGTCAAATGTGTTCAGGAAAGTTTCCTCAATCGGCACGTGGGAATCTCCCAACTGGAGAGTGTGCGATACTTGATCTCCTATTAGGGAATGAGATGGGGCAGGTGCCTGTCCTGTCCAAGGAGAACACTTTGTATCTAGTGTTATGCCATCGGCCCCCTCCTTTGTGAGAATCTCAAGAACCCGAGTCAAGAGGGGGGTCAGCTGACCCAAAAGAGGAAGGGACGTGCTGAATAGACCCAGGGAAATGGGAGAGAGAGAGAGAGACCACGTTCTCCCAAGAAGCAGAATAAAGGTGACCTTGACTATTGTCTCATGGAGACCACGTGAAAAGCCCTCGGGCAAAGTGGGCTGGTTGAGAGAGAGATCGCATCACCTGCAACCTGATTGACACCTGCGATCCCGTGAGGAAGTATAAAGGAGGGTCTGAGGGGGGGGAACCCTCAGATGCACCCAGGAGACGAAGGAAGCACGATATCGATTCCCGCGGGAGCGGGACACCATTCTGAAGGAAGCCACGTGCGTTAGATTCCAACTTTTGAATCTGTGGCTAGAACCAACGAAAGACTGCTTTTAGCTAACAACGGGGAAGTCTGCTTCCCTGATTCCAAGGATTTGCTCTGCCAAGACGACGGGCAAGTGTTTATCTTTTCCAAATCATCTCTTTCTCTCTACAACGTGAAACCCCAGCGGTTCCCAAAAGGGAAAAGCCTGCAAACTTCTGAGTGACTCTTTATATTTCAATTGGACTCTGTATTAACCCCTAGACAACTGTAGAGCTTATTTCTGATTGATTATGGTTACACCGGTGTTTTAGATTGAGTTTGACGATGTATATGATCTGAATGTTTTGTATTAACCATACGTTTGTGCCCTTTTCGAATAAAACGTTTGAAAATAGTAGCATCCGACTCAGCTGATCCATCTATTTTTGCTGGTAAGTTACCTGGTTACGGGGTTACGTAACACTAGTGACAACAGTGCCATTAGTTTCAACTAGTGTTGGCACATGGCCAAGTGGCTAGGGCATTGGTCTAGTGATCTGAAGGTCGCTAGTTCGAGCCTCAGCTGAGACAGTGTGTTGTGTCCTTGAGTAAGGCACTTAACCACACATTACTCTGCGACGACACCGGTGCCAAGCTGTATGGGTCCTAATGCCCTTCCCTTGGACAACATCGGTGGCATGGAGAGGGGAGACTTGCAGCTTGGGCAACTGCCGGTCTCCCATACAACCTTGCACAGGCCTCAGTCATCATCGAAATTGATGGACAGCCGGAGAAGAAGTTTCAAACTAAATTTTAAAAAAAGATAGTTTTGGTCCTTGAGTTGGGATTTTAAATTGGACAAAGGCCAGTTTTGATGGTATCCTGAAGGTTGTGGCAAGTGTGAATTTGGACAGGCTGCTTTCTGGCAAAGTTGTCTTGGTAAGTGGGAGGCCTTCAGAAGTGAAATTTTGAGAGTACAAAGCTTGTATGTTCCTGTCAGAATAAAAGGCAAGGATGACAGGTTTAGGGAAACTTGGTTTTCGAGAAATATTGAGGCCCTGGTTTAAAAAAGAGGTGCATAGGCAGGCAGGAAGAAATGAAGTGCTTATGGAGTGTAAAAAAATGCAAGGGGACACTTGAGAAAGAAATCAAAAAAAGAAAGCACGAGGTTGCTCCAGCAGACAAGGTGAAGGATAATCCTAAGGGCTTCTACAGACATGTTAAGAGCAAAAGAGCGTAAGAAATAGGAGCAGGATTGGTCCTCTGGAAGATCAGGATGGTAATCCATGTATGGAGCCAAATGAAATGGGAGAGATTTTAAATGGATTGTTTGCATCTGTATACTTACTCAGGAGACAGACAGAGTCCATAGAGGTGAGGCAAAATGGCAGCAAGATCATGGACTCTGAACAGAGGAGGTGTAGGGACAGGTGTAGCATTTACGCTTGCAGGGATACACCTATCTCTACACCTCCTCTCTTACCACCATTCAGGGTCCCAACCAGTCCTTCCAGGTGAGGCAACACTTCACGTGAGTCTGTTGGGGTCATCTATTGCATCCGGTGCTCCCGGTGCGGCCTCCTCTACATCGGTGAGACCTGACGCAGATTGGGGGACCGCTTCGTCGAGCACCTCCGCTCCGTCCGCCACACCAGACAGGATCTCCCGGTTGCCACCCACTTCAACTCTGCTTCACATTCCCATTAGATATGCCCATACACGGCCTCCTCTACTGCCATGATGAGGCCAAGCTCAGGTTGGAGGAGCAACACCTCATATACTGTCTGGGTAGTCTCCAGCCCCTTGGTATGAACATCGAATTCTCCAATTTCTGGTAATTCCCTCCCTCTCCCCCATCCCCATCCCAGTTTCACTCTGCCAGCTGCCTATCACCTCTCTCATGATTCTGTCTTCTTCTACTACATAGTGCTTCCCCCTTACATTCCTTCTTCACCTCTCCTGCCTATCCCCTCCCTGCTTCCCCTCCCCCACCCCTTGATCTTTCCTCTGATTGGTTTCTCACCTGGCACCTTCCACCCTCCGCCCACCTTCTTTATAGGGCCCCTGCCCCCTCCTTCTTCAGTCCTGACGAAGGGTTTCGGCCCGAAACGTTGACTGCTCATTTCACCGGATGCTGCCCGACCTGCTGAGTTCATCCAGCATTTTTGTACGTGTTGGTGATGTTGTTTCGCTGATTAATAAAAGACTCTAAACATAAACCAAAATATTATAGTCCAGTGTGCCTGACATCAATTGTGAGAAATTATGCTAAGGGACCAGTTTATGAGCACTTGGAGAAACAGGGACTGATTAGGGATAGTCAGCACGGTTTTATACGTGGTATGTCACGTCTAATCAATCTACAGAGTTTTTCAAGGAACTTTCCAGGAAAGTTGATGAAGGCAAGGCAGCCGATGTTGTCTACGTGGACTTTAGTGAGGCATTTGACAAGGTCCAGTATGAGAGGATGGTCAAGAAGGTTCGGTCGCTCGGCATTCAAGCTGAGGTGTTAAATCGGATTGGACATGGCTTTGTGGGAGAAGCCAGAGAGCGGTGGCGGACGGTTGCCCCTCTGACTGGAGGCCTGCGACGAGCGGAAAGCCGCAGAGATCAGTGCTGGTTCTGTTATTTGTCATCTATATCAATGATCTAGACGATAATGTGGTAAGCTGCGTCGGCAGATTTGCAGGTGACGCCAAGATTGGTGGCGTTGTGGGCAGCGAGGAAGACTATCAAAGATCGCGGCGGGTTCCAGATCGGCTGGAAAAAATGGGCTGAAAAATGGCAGGGGGAACGTAATGCAGACTAATGTGAGGTGTTGCACTTTGGGAGGATCAGCCAGGTTGGGTCTTACACAGCGAGTGGTAGGGTATTGAGGAGTGTGTAGAACAAAGGGATCTGGGAATACAGGCCCATAATTCATTGAAAGTGATGCCGCAGATAGATAGGATCGTTAAGAAAGATTTTGGTACATTGGCCTTCATAGCTCTAAGTCTTGAATACAGGAGTTGGGATGTTATGTTGTATAAGACATTAGTGAGGCTAATTTCAAAGTTTAAAAATATTTTTAATTTAATATCGAAGTATGTATAAATTATACAACCTAGAGACTAGGCAGCTTACAGCAGCCACAAAACGAGAAACATGAAAGAATCCAATTTTAAAAAGTACAAACACCCAATGCACAGAGAAAGAAGCTCGTTCTAACAATAAGAGCAGGCAACGGCACTCCGAACGACATTGAGTCCATAGACGCGAAGCGCGGAACAGCCGGAGCAGGCCCACGGTCTCAGTCTCGGTTCATCATATAGCGAGGCAAACTGCTGCTGTTACGTACCCATGGGTACCTTGTGCCTGTCATATGACCATGATGTAATTGAGGTGATGCTGGGCATGAGGTAATGGTCTTGTGATGGTGGAGTGATGTCATTTTCCTGCCAGTGATAGTTTTTTTCCAAAAGGGTATAAAAGGAGAACCCCTCCCTGTGGGGTAGGGCAGTTCATGGCTGAATTCGCCGGTGACTCCATGTTGCTGCGCATTCTAAGTTATGACGCAGTTTTACTTTAAAGTGGAGCTTTACTTTCTGCCTTAAGTCAAAGGTTATTGCCGGCAGTTTTGCTACGATGCTGCCAGTTAAAATCCAGTCGGAGAGTGAAGATTCGTCGAAGTTCAGGAAGCCGAAAGGTTGAGGAAAGTTGATGTCGGCTGTGAAGCAGGTTCGACCTTTATTTGACCTTCGCTCGAGGAATGGATGCAGAGTTTCACCAAGGAAAGGTCAGTGCCTTTAAGCCGTTTTATTTCCTTCAATCGTAAATCCCTCGGCAAAGCGTACTTCGGCTGGGATCAGCAGTGAAAGAGGATTTAATTCAAGGAAAGCCACTCCTTTAATTGACTGCAAATCATTTGGGACTTTTTGTGATACTACTTTAAAGAACTGAGTTCGCATTATCGCTTTAAGAACTGTTCGAGCTGCCGTATGGCAGCCGACTTCCGGTTAAGTTAGTCGCTTGTTTACTTTTGGGTGTTTTTTTTAGCAGTGTTTAATAAATGTTTTATTTGTTATAAAAAACCTGTCTCAGTTATATATTCATTGTTGCTGGATTGTAACGGCCGCAAAGCTCACAGACTCGAAGCCCGGAGTGGTCTCGCATTCAGTGCCGCAGGGAGCAAATCAAACGTGGCAGAGCAGCGAGCGGAATCGGCACAGACCCTCTTCAGTCCATCTGGGCTGGCATTGAAATTGTCATCCCCCGCACCAGGACTCGGGCCCCGCTGCATAGATACGCTTCGAGCCTGGACCCTGCCATCACACTCCATCCCGTACCCGACCTTTCCAAATCAGCTCAGCACTCAGGGTGAGCAGACCTCAATCCCAGTTTAGCTGGACGTGCTCCGAAACTCCTCCGCTCTGACTTCACTCCAACTTGCTCGCTCCGGCTCCATCTCGAGCACGCCTCGACCTTGCTCCGACCACTTCTCCTCGACCATACCTCGCTTTGACCTCGCACTCGCTTGCCTTGACCTTCGAGTCAGCCTCGTCTCCGCTCGCCTCTTCATCACTGGCAGTGAGTTTACCGTAATGTACCACAGAGAGTGTTATTAATAAAGTATTTAGTCATATTTCTTGCTTTATGAACCTCCAGTAAGTTGTCACCCAACCTCTGTAGCGCCATTGTAGCTAGAGGAGATTTTGGAGTACTGTCTGCAGTTCCGGTCATCTACCTACAGGATAGATGTAAATAAGATTGAAAGAGTACAGAGAAAATTTATAAATATGTTGCCAGGACTTGAGGACTTTGGTTATAAGGAAACATTGAATAGCTTAGAACTTTATTCCCTAGAATGTAAAGGATTAAGGAGAGATTTGATGGAGGCGTACAATTATGAGGGGTATAGATAGGGTAAATGCATGCTGACTTTTTTCTTTGAGGGTGGGTGAGACAACATAGGCAGGAAAAAGGAAGAGGTCCTGAAAGCAGACTACAGGGAGTTAGGAAGGAAGTTAAGAAGCAGGACCTCAAAGGTAGTAATCTCAGGATTACTGCCTGTGCCAAATGACAGTGAGTATAGGAATAGAGTGAGGTGGAGGATAAATGCGTGGCTGAGGGATTGGAGCAGGGGGCAGAGATTCAGATTCCTGGATCATTGGGACCTCTTTTGGGGCAGGAGTGACCTGTACAAAAAGGACGGGTTGCACTTGAATTTCAGGGGAACCTATATCCTGGCAGGGAGGTTTGCTAAGGCTACAGGGGAGAGTTTAAACTAGGATTGCTAGGGGGTGCGAACCGAACTGAAGAGACGGAGGAAGAGGCAGCTGGCTCACAAACAGAGAAAGCTTGGAGACTGTGCAAGAGGGAGGATAGGCAGGTGAAAGACCGATGGTTTGAGAGATGGTTTAATGCGAGGAGTATTATGAACAAAGCGGAGGAGCTTAGAGCGTGGATCAGTACTTGGAGCTACGATGTTGTGGCCATTACAAAGACTTGGATGGCTCAAGGTCAGGAATGGTTACTTCAAGTGCCAGGCGTTAGATATTTCACAAAGGACAGGGCGGGATGAAAAAGGGGTGTGGCACTGCTGATCAGAGATAGTGTCACGGCTGCAGAAAAGGAGGAAGACATGGAGGGATTGTCTATTGAGTCTGTGAGTGGAAGTTAGGAACAGGAAGGGGTCAATGACTCTACTGGGTGTTTTTTATAGACCACCCAATAGTAACAGAGACATCAAGGAGCAGATAGGGAGACAGATTCTGGGAAGGAGTAATAATAACAGGGTTGTTGTGGTGGGAGATTTTAATTTCCCAAATATCGATTGGCATGTCCCTAGAGTGAGGGGTTTAGATGGGGTGGAGTTTGTTAGGTGTGTTCAGGAAGGCTTCTTGACACAATATGTAGATAAGCCTACAAGAGGAGAGGCTGTACTTGAGCTGGTATTGGGAAATGAACCTGGTCAGGTTCAGGTCAGGTCTCTCTCAGTGGGAGAGTATTTTGGAAATAGTGATCACAATTCTATCTCCTTTACCATAGCATTGGAGAAGGATAGGAACAGACAAGTTAGGAAAGTGTTTAATTGGAGTCATGGAAAATATTAGGCTATCAGGCAGGAACTTGGAAGCATAAATTGGGAACAGATGTTCTCAGAGAAATGTATGGAGGACATTGTGCAGAACTCTACGCAAATGTTCAGGGGATATTTGCGTGGGGTTCTGCATAGGTTCATTCCAATGAGACAGGGAAAGGATAGTAGGGTACAAGATCTGTGGTGTACAAAAGCTGTTGTAAATCTAGTCAAGAGGAAAAGAAGAGCTTACAAAAGGTTCGAAAAACTCGGTAGTGATAGAGATCTAGAAGATTGTAAGGCTAACAGGAAAGAGCTTAAGAAAGAAATTAGGAGAGCCAGAAGGGGCCATGAGAAGGCCTTGGCGAGCAGGATTAAGGAAAACCCCAAGACATTCTACAAGTACATGAAGAGCAAGAGGATAAGATGTGAGAGAATAAGACCAATCAAGTGTGACCAAAATGTGTATAGAACCGGAGGAGATAGCAGAAGTACTTAATGAGTACTTTGCTTCAGTATTCACTACAGAAAAGGATCTTTGTGATTGTAGGGATGACTTGCAGTGGACTGAAAAGTTTGAGCATGTAGATATTAAGAAAAAGGATGTGCTGGAGATTTAGGAAAGCATCAAGCTGGATAAGTCTCCGGGTCCAGATGAGATGTACCCCAGGCCTCTGGCAATGATCTTTACATCATCAATGGGGACGGGAGAGGTTCCGGAGGATTGGAGGGTTGCAGATGTTGTTCCATTATTCAAGAAAGAGAGTAGAGACAGCTCAGGAAATTATAGACCAGTGAGTCTTACTTCAGTGGTTGGTAAGTTGATGGAGAAGATCCTGAGAGGCAGAAGTTATGAACATTTAAAGAGACATAATATAATTAGGAATAGTCAGTATGGCTTTGTCAAGGGCAGGTCGTGCCTTATGAGCCTGATTGAATTTTTTGAGGATGTGACTAAACACATTGATGAAGGAAGAGCAGTAGATGTAGTGTATATGGATTTCAGCAAGGCATTTGATAAGGTACCCCATGCAAGGTTTATTGAGAAAGTAAGGAGGCATGGGATCCAATGGGACATTGCTTTGTGGATCCAGAACTGGCTTGTCACAGAAGGCAAAAAGTGTTTGTAGACGGATCATATTCTGCATGGAGGCCGGTGACCAGTGCTGTGCCTCAGGGATCTGTTCTGGGACCCCCTACTCTTCGTGAATTTTATAAATGACCTGGATGAGGAAGTGGAGGGGTGGGTTAGTAAGTTTGCTGATGACACAAAGGTTGGGGATGTTGTGGATAGTGTGGAGGGCTGTCAGAGGTTACAGCTGGACATTGATAGAATGCAAAACTGGGCTGAGAAGTGGCAGATGGAGTTTAGCCCAGATAAGTGTGAAGTGGGTCATTTTGGTAGGTCAAATATGATGGCAGAAAATAGTATTAATGGTAAGACTCTTGGCAGTGTGGAGGATCAGAGGGGGATCTTGGGGTCCGATTCCATAGGACACTCAAAGCTGCTGCTCAGGTTGACTCTGGTTACAAGGCATATGGTGCATTAGCCTTCATCAATCATTGGATTGAATTTAGGAGCCGAGAGGTAATGTTGCAGCTATATAGGACCCTGGTCAGACCCCACGTGGAGTACTGTGCTCAGTTCTGGTTGCCTCACTACAGGAAGGATGTGGAAACCATAGAAAGGGTGCAGAGGAGATTTACAAAAATGTTGCCTGGATTGGGGAGCATGACTTATGAGAATAGGTTGAGCAAACTTGGTCTTTTCTCCTTGGAGCGATGGAGGATGAGAGGTGACCTGATAGAGGTGTGTAAGATGATGAGAGGCATTGATCATGTGGATAGTCAGAGGCTTTTTCCCGGGGCTGAAACGGCTAGCATGAGAGGGCACAGTTTTAAGGTACTTGGAAGTAGGTACAGAGGAGATGTCAGGGGTAAGTTTTTTTACGTAGAGAGTGGTGAGTGTGTGGAATGGGCTGCCGGCGATGGTGGTGGTGGCGGATACGACAGGGTCTTTTAAGAGACTCCCGGATAGGTACGTGGAGCTTAGAAAGTAGAGGGCTATGGGTAACCCGAGGTAATTTCTAAGGTAAGGACATGTTCGGCACAGCTTTGTGGGCTGAAGGGCCTGTATTGTGCTGTAGGTTTTCTATGACAACTAGAGGTCAAGGGTTAAGGGTGAGATGTGAAAAATTTATGGGGAAACTTCTTCACTCGGAGGATGGTCACAGTGTGGAAGGAGCTGCCAGTGCAAATGGAGCATGCAAGCTCAATTTCAATGTTAATGCGAAGCTTGCATACATACATGGACGGGAGGGGCATGGAGGGTTATGGTCCCGGTGCAGGTCAATGGGAGTGGGCAGTTTAAAATGGCTCAGCATGGACTAGATGGGCTGAAGGGCCTGTTTCTCTGCTGTACTCCTCCATGACTCTATAAGCACATGAACGATAGAAAACTGGAGCTCTATAGCAGATGGATCTTGTAGTAGATTAAAGGGTCAGCACAACATAGAGGGCCGAATGGCCAGTACTAGTTCTGTTTGGGGGAACGAGGGGATGGATCAGTCACAGAGACGAAGGAAGTTCTCACCTTTTGTGTATCGCCCTGCACAGGTACAGTGTTACCAGCAACCCGATAATTCCCACTATGACTCCGACTGCACAGACAATAATCCCGGATACAGGCATCGGAGGAGGGAGATCTGTGGGGTAAAGCCAGGATGAAATTTAACAGGCCCCCAATGAGTCTCATCAATTTTTAACAATGCACCAGTGAAAGCAGTGTAACCAGAAACATCTCGACTTGGTACATCAGCTGTTGTGCCCGAGACCACGAGAAATGGCAGAGAGTTGTAGATACAGGCCAGTTCATTGCACTCACCAGTCTTCAGGATATCTAGGAGCGTGGGATTACCTACAGGGGCTCTCCGGGAAGTTTGTCAGTATTTACATAGGGTCGTTGGTACTGTGTCAGTATTTACGGGGGGTCCCAGGGAGTGTGTCAGTATTTACAGGGGGTCCCGGGGAGTGTGCCAGTATTTACAGGGGGTCCCGGGGAGTGTGTCGGTATTTACAGGGGTCCCAGGGAGTGTGCCAGTATTTACAGGGGGTCCCGGGGAGTGTGCCAGTATTTACAGGGGGTCCCGGGGAGTGTGTCAGTATTTACAGGGGTCCCAGGGAGTGTGTCGGTATTTACAGGGGGTCCCGGGGAGTGTGTCTGTATTTACAGGGGGTCCCGGGGAGTGTGTCAGTATTTACAGGGGGTCCCGGGGAGTGTGTCGGTATTTACAGGGGGTCCCGGGGAGTGTGCCAGTATTTACAGGGGGTCCCGGGGAGTGTGTCAGTATTTACAGGGGGTCCCGGGGAGTGTGTCAGTATTTACAGGGGGTCCCGGGGAGTGTGTCGGTATTTACAGGGCATCCTGGGACATGTGTCAGTATTTACAGGGGGTCCCAGGGAGTGTGTCAGTATTTACAGGGGGTCCCGGGGAGTGTGCCAGTATTTACAGGGGGTCCCGGGGAGTGTGTCAGTATTTACAGGGGGTCCCGGGGAGTGTGTCGGTATTTACAGGGGGTCCCGGGGAGTGTGTCAGTATTTACAGGGCGTCCCGGGGAGTGTGTCGGTATTTACAGGGGGTCCCGGGGAGTGTGTCAGTATTTACAGGGGGTCCCGGGGAGTGTGCCAGTATTTACAGGGCGTCCCGGGACATGTGTCAGTATTTACAGGGGGTCCCGGGGTGTGTGTCGGTATTTACAGGGGGTCCCGGGGAGTGTGTCGGTATTTACAGGGGATCCCGGGGAGTGTGTCGGTATTTACAGGGGGTCCCAGAGAGTGTGTCGGTATTAATAGGGGGTTCCAGGAAGTGTGTTGGTATTTATAGAGGGTCCTGGGGAGTGTGTCGGTATTTACAGTGTGTCTCGGGGAGTGTGTTGGTATTTACAGAGGGTCCCGAGGAGTGTGTTGGTATTTATAGAGGGTCTCGGGGAGTGTGTTGGTATTTATAGAGGGTCCTGGGGAGTGTGTCGGTATTTACAGTGTGTCTCGGGGAGTGTGTTGGTATTTATAGAGGGTCTCGGGGAGTGTGTTGGTATTTACAGAGGGTCCCGAGGAGTGTGTTGGTATTTATAGAGGGTCTCGGGGAGTGTGTTGGTATTTATAGAGGGTCCCGAGGAGTGTGTTGGTATTTATAGAGGGTCTCGGGGAGTGTGTTGGTATTTATAGAGGGTCCCGAGGAGTGTGTCGTTATTTACAGTGTGTCCCAGGGAGTGTGTCAGTATCAATAGGGGGTTCCAGGAAGTGTGTTGATATTTATAGAGGGTCCCGAGGAGTGTGTCAGAAGTTGTACCAGGATTGCAGGAGTCTCAGGAATGTTGATAAAATCTAGCGGACTGTAAGGATGTCCAGATTGAGAGGCCTTGATGTTTACAGCTTTGCTCCAGAACAGAAACCTGGGTTTTGGATACGTGACCCATGTTAGTCTCTCTCTGCCCCTTTCCCAGCCAACATACCTAGTGAGACGGTCAGCCCTCCATCAAGGCTGACGTGTGCTGCCCGACAGCTGAATGTGTCCCCGTCCTTTGGCTCGATGTCAACGCACTTGTAGACGTTGAAGGTCCGGTCTGACTCCACCACCAGCGGGGACGATCGGACAGGCCCGGTGAACGGCTGCCCGTTGATGAGGAAGCTGAGCTCGATCTCGTTAGGGTAGAAGTTCTCAGCGTAACAGTACAGGGTGTTCGAGCTCCCCGGAGCATAGTCGTCTTCCGTGTAGATGTGGACGGTGGGTTTCTCTGGAACACGGAGCAAAGGTCACCGCTAATGGGTCAAAAGTCACTGGTCTGTTCTGAGCGCAAACGAATTTGTCTGCAAAGTTCCGGGGAAACGGGTGTCTGAGAAGGGATATGGAAAGATGAGGCAGATGGAGAATAATGTGGGTTTCCTCACTTTCGGAGGAACAGTGCGGTCGGGCAGTGGGTAGAGCAGCTGCCTCATAACCTCACTAGTCTCTCACTCCCACCCCGAACGTGGGGCGATCTTACGGAGGTGTACAAGATCCTGAGGAATGCACATGCACTTTTCCCCCGGGGTTTGGGGAGTCAATGGGGTATCAGTTTGTGGTGAGAAGTGAGAAGTTAAACAGGAACTTGAGAGACAACTTTTTCACCCATGTATGTGGCCGTATCTGCAAAGAGCTGCCGAAGGCAGAGACCGAGACAGGAAAGAGAGTTGATAGGAAAGTTTCAGAGGAGGGGGTCCCAGCCTTTGTCATCCCATGGACCAATGGCATTAAGCAAGTGGTCCGCGGACCCCAGGTGGGGAAGAGGCAGATGGGCCAAACGCGGGCAAGTGACACCAGCTTCACTGGGCATCTTGGTTGGCAGAGATGAGTTGGGTCGAAGACACGGGACAGACTGCGGGTGTTGGAAATGCAAAATATTCAGTCTGACAGGCAGCATCTATGGGGGGAAATGACCAGACGCCGTTTCGGAGCAAGACCTTTCAATCAGGAGATGGGCTGAAAGGTTTGAAATGGACATTGCTTTCCTTGTCGGCAAGTCTCAGAAAGAGTTAGTAGGCAGGCTGATGGGGCCAACGGCCTCCTTCCGGGAGTTTACTTACTGTGGCCAATGGTGGCGTTGTCTGTGCGCCTTATTAATTCAGCCTGGGTGCCTCTGAGGTGGGTCCGGAAGCCGTTAACCCTCTCCCGGTAGTAGCTCACCCCCGCCTCGCCGAGCTCGGCTCTCCCGTCCGTCTCCCGCCCGTTGATAACGAAGGTCTGCGCCTCGTAACGGTAGATGAAAAAGGGAACGGAATCGATGCTGAAGACATCCAGCGTCTTCTCCGAGTCCGAGGAATCCCGGCTGTAGAACAGGTGCTCAATCACAGACCCGAAATCTACGGACAGGATGACCAGAATGTTACAGCGTGTACAGGCCCCCCGGCCGATCGTGTTGAAGTCCGGAAGTCGGGACCCCACCCATGCCTGAAGCCTTGGACCTGCGTCTCCCTTCGGGAGGTTGGTGGCCTGACGTCTGCAAGTCCAGAGGAAGCCTCCATCCTCTCCAGAGCCGCTGAACATTGCGGGCTCGCGAAGCTGGCGTCGCAACGTGCAGCGACACTTGCGGGCTGCCCCCAGCGCACCCTTAGGTTGCGTCGCCTGTTAACGCATCTCGATACACCCTTATTAAATATGCACAGACATTTATTGATAGGTAAATTAATGTGAATCAGAAGTTTGCACCCCACGTTGCTGGGGGTCGCGGTCACATGCAAACCAGGCTGGAGAAGGGTCGGACGTCACCCCTTCCGAAGACACGAGTTTCAGAACCAGATTCAGGTTTGTCGTCTCGAGTATTAAGAAAGTTGAAAGCAGATCGGCGGCTCGGGTTGGCTGCTTGTTTGCGCCAAGCCTGGAGGGTCGGTCGCAAACGTTTCGCCACCGGTCCAAGACTCTATTGGACTGGAGGCGGTGAGCGATCCGCTGCATTTGCGGGATCGCGTCCGAGGGCCGAGACGCGGACACCCAAGGAACCAGCGCTCACCATCTCAGATTGCAAGACCCTGCAGCGGACAGTGAGGTCAGCTGAGAAGATCATCGGGGTCTCTCTTCCCACCATCACGGACATTTACACCACACGCTGCATCCGCAAAGGAAACAGCATTATGAAGGACCCCACGCACCCCTCGTACATCTGTAGCAATTTGCGAGAGGGGAGTATACAAACTCCTTACGGACAGTGGCAGGAACTGAACCCCGATCGCCGATTGCTGTAAAGTAATGTGCTAGCCACGACGCAACCGGGCCGTCCATATGGGTCCTTGGCCTCCTGATCTACGTTGCACCTTGGCCCAGGGGTGATGCCGTTTGTTTGGCTACATTCATGGATTCGTGTACGGTTGAATGACACCTACAATGCAAGGAATAAAGTCTAGACTTTCCAATCTCTCCATGTATCTCTGCCCCTCGAGCCCTGGCAACATTCTTGTAGATCTTTGCTGCCCTCTTTCCAGTTTAATTACCTCTTTCCTATAGCAGGGTGACCAAAACTGAAGCGTGGCCTCACCACTGATGTGTCCAACTGCCCCAGGACCTCACAAATGCTTCAGTTCACAACAACAACAATGTCAGCAAAATCATGGAACTGATTGTGGACTTCACGAGGAGGAGGTCGAGGGACTACACACCAATCCTCGGCAAGGGGTCAGTGGTCAAGTTCCTGGTGTGTCCACATCTCGGACGGTCTACCCTGAGCCCCACACACTGACGAAAACACCAAGAAGGGCACATCAACGGCTATATTTTCATAAGGAACTTGAGGAGATTTTGTATGTCAGCAAAAACTCTTCGCAAATTTCTGCAGAGGTACCATGCTGAGCGTTACATAACCAAAATGCTGTGGAGGGGGGTCACTGCACAGGATCGGAAACATTGCAAGTTCAGCCAGCTCCATCGGGGCACTAGCCTCTCCAGCGTCGACTGTTGTTGGAATCTCAGATGGAGATGAGAGGGGGTACTGGAGCAAGAGATACCAGCTGGTTGAGTGGTGCTACAGCAACAACCTTGCACTCAATGCTAGTCAGACCAAAGAGCTGATTGTGGACTTCAGGAAAGGTAAGACGAGGGGACACGAACCAGAGGGATCAGAGGTGAAGAGGGTGAGCAATTTCACGTTCCTGGGTGTCACTGTCTCCGAGGATCTACCCCGGTCCCAACATATTGATGCAGCTGTAAAGAAGGCGAGTCAGTGGCTATACTTCATCAGGAGTTTCAGGAGATCTGGTTTGTCACCTAAATCACTCGAAAACTTCTACAGATGTACAATGGAGAGCATTCTGACAGGCGGCATGGGGGGGGAGGGGGTTACAGCACAGGATCAAAAGAAGCTACAGAAAGTTGTAAAATTAGTCGGCTCCATCGTGGGTGCTAGCCTCCATGGTATCCAAGACATCTTGGTGCCTCAGAAAGGCGACGTCCATCATTAAGGACCCCCATCATTAAGGACCCCCATCACCCAGGACATGGCTTCTTCTCACTGTTCCCATCAGACAGGAGGTACAGAAGCCTGAAGGCACACACTCAGCGATTCAGGAACAGCTTCTTCCCCTCTGCCATCCGATTCCTAAACGGACATTGACCCATGAACACTACCTCACTTTTATTATTTTCTGTTTCTGGACTATTTTTAACTTAACTATTTAATACTACTTACTGTAATTGACTTAATTTTTTTGTCTATATTATTATGTATTGCATTGAACTGCTGCTGCTAAGTTAATAAATTTCACGACACATGCCGGTGATACTAAACCTGGTTCTGATTCGGATCATGTAAAGGCGATGCCTCAAAAAGGCGGCATCCATTATTACCTACACCCATCGCTCAGAACATGTCCTCCTCTTGTCCATCAGGGAGGAGGTACAGAAGCCTGAAGGCTCACACTCGACATTGTAGGAACAGCTTCTTCCCCTCCATCATCAGATTTCGGAACGGACAATGAACACCGCCACGCTGTTTTCAGCGTTCTTCTCTGTCCTGTCTACCTGTGATGCCACTTTCAGGGAACCACGTACAAGTTCCCTCCGTTCTGCAACACTCGTTCACTGTGAAAGTCCTGCATTGATTAGACTTTCGAAGATGCCGCACCTCGGACTTATCCAAATTAAGTTTTTTTTAAATATTTTGCCAGCTGATTCAATAATGTTCTTTAATTCACATTCCGGGGCTCCTTGATTAACTTCGATCTTATGTTCTTTGTTTCAGCTGATGGATTGACTAAATCTTCCTCGTAAGGTAAAAATATTCCGCTTATTGTATTCTGCCCTGATGGTTGTACTAAAAAAAGAAATTGCTAGAACTTGTCAGTAGTGAAATGCAGAAGGACATGGACTCAGTGGCCATTTTATTAGGTACAGGAGTGGAACCCAGTGCCATCTTCTGCTGCTGTGGCCCATCCAGTTCAAGGTTCAACGTGCTGTACGTTCAGAGATGCTCTTCTGCACACCACTGTTGTAACGTGTGGTTATTTGAGTTACTGTCACCTTCCTGTCAGCTTGACCCAGTCTGGCCATTCTCCTCTGACCTCTCTCATTAACAAAGCATTTTCACCCACAGAACTGCTAATCTCTGAGTGTATTTTTGATTTTCGCACCATTCTCTGTAAACTTCAGAGATTCCTTCCTCACCCACCTGACTTCACTTATCACCTTCTAGCTATTCTCCTTCCCCTTCCCCCCTCCCCCCCACACCTTTTATTCTGGCTTCCTCCCCCTTCCTTTCCAGTCCTGAAGAAGGGTCTCGGCCCAAAACATCAACATTCATTTCCACAGATACTGACTGACCAACTGAGTTCCTCCAGCATATGGTGTGTGTAAATCTCATGTCTTGGGGTGTACGGACCCCTTGGTCTGTGGCACGAAAAAGGTTGTTAACTCACGCTCTGGAAGACGGTTGTGTGTGGAAAATCCCAGGAGATCAGCAGATTCTGAGATACTCAAACCACCCCATCTGGCACCAACAATCATTCCACGGTCAAAATCGCCTTGATCACATTTCATTCCCCATTCTGATGTTTGGTCTGAACAACAACTGAACCGCTTCACCATGCTTTGATGCATTGAGCTGCTGCCACGTGATTGGCTGATTGGTCTCAATATCACCAAGACCAAGGAGATGGTGGTGGACTTTAGGAGATCTAGGCCTCATATGGAGCCAGTGATCATTAATGGAGAATGTGTGGAGCAGGTTAAGACCTACAAGTATCTGGGAGTACAGTTAGACGAGAAGCTAGACTGGACTGCCAACACAGATGCCTTGTGCAGGAAGGCACAGAGTCGACTGTACTTCCTTAGAAGGTTGGCGCCATTCAATGTCTGTAGTGAGATGCTGAAGATGTTCTATAGGTCAGTTGTGGAGAGCGCCCTCTTCTTTGTGGTGGCGTGTTGGGGAGGAAGCATTAAGAAGAGGGACGCCTCACGTCTTAATAAGCTGGTAAGGAAGGCGGGCTCTGTCGTGGGCAAAGTACTGGAGAGTTTAACATCGGTAGCTGAGCGAAGGGCGCTGAGTAGGCTACGGTCAATTATGGAAAACTCTGAACATCCTCTACATAGCACCATCCAGAGACAGAGAAGCAGTTTCAGCGACAGGTTACTATCGATGCAATGCTCCTCAGACAGGATGAAGAGGTCAATACTCCCCAATGCCATTAGGCTTTACAATTCTACCGCCAGGACTTAAGAACTTTTTAAAAGCTATTATTAATGCTTTTTGAGATAGTGATTTAGATGCATATCATATTTTTTACTGAGTTAAGTATTGTATGTAATTAGTTTTGCTACAACAAGTTCAAAACAACAAGACATTGGAAAAAAAAGTTGAATTTCCCCATGGGGATGAATAAAGTATCTATCTATCTCTCTATCTATATTTGCGCTATCGATCGGCGTACGGGTGTAACTAATGAAGTGGCCACTAGGTGTCAGTAAATGTTAGCTTGGGAATCGCTCCATGAAGTAAATCATCCACAACTGATTCAGCCTCAGGTCTGGAGACTCTGACATCACTGGTGCGAGCAACACTCACAAAATGCCGGAGGAACTCAGCAGGCCAGGCAGCATCTGTGGAAAAAAGAACAGGCGCCGTTTCAGGCTGAAACCCTTCGGCAGGACGAGGGAAAAAGCTGAGGAGTAGATTTGAAATGCAGGGGGAGGGAAGAGAGAAACGTCAGGCGATAGGTGAAACTTGGAGGGAGGGCGGATGGAACAGAGCGAGGAAGCTGATTGGTGAAAGAGACAGAAGGCCGTGGAAGAAAGAAGAAAAGCGAGGGGAGGAGCACCAGAAGGAGGTGATGGGTGGGCAAGGAGATAAAATGAGAGAGGGAAAAGGGGATGGGAAATGGTGAAGTAGGAGGTATTACTGGAAGTTTGAGAAATCGATGTTCATGCCATCAGATTGGAGGCTACCCAAACAGAATATAAGATGTTGTTCCTCCAACCTAAGTGTGGCCTCATCCCAACAGTGGAGGAGGCCATGGATTGACATATCGGAATGGGAAGTGGAATCAAAATGGGTGGCCTTTGGGAGATCCCACTTGTTCTGGCAGATGGAGTGTAGATGCTCAGCAAAGCGGTCTCCCAATTTATGTTGGGTCTCGCCAATATATGAGAGGCCACACTGAGAGCACCGAACACAGTATATGACCCCAACAGCCTCACAGGTGAAATGTTACTGATGTGACATAGTTGGTTTAAAAAAAAGACATCTGACTTGTAAAGCTGGGATTTCTGAACAGTGTGAACTAGGTTGGATTGATGGTATGTGGACTAGTCTAATGGGATGTAGACCAGACTGATGGATGTTCACTAGAGTTTTGGAATGAGGACTAGATGAATGTTATTTGGACTGGACTGATGAAACGTTGACTTGACTACTGGAACATGGACTTGACTGATGGAACATGGACTAGATTGATGGAATGTGGATTGGACCGATGGAACATAGACTGATAAAATGTGGACCAGACTGATGGTATGTGGACTAGGCTGATGATATGTAGTCTAAACTGATGGAATGTAGACTAGGCTGATGATATGTAGTCTAAACTGATGGAATGTAGACTAGACTGATTGATGGAACGTAGACCAGATATTGAAAGGACTAGAGTGAACATGAAGAGAATGTTTCATATAGTAGGGGTGTCCAGGACCAGAGGACACAGCCTCCAAACACAAGGATGTCCCTTTTGAGCAGAGAAGAGGAGAAATTTCTTTAGCCAGATAGTAGTAAATCTGTGGAATTCATTGCCACAGATGGTTGTAGATGCCAAGTCATGGGGTATATTTAAAATGGAGGTTGATGGGTTCTTGATTAGTCAGAGCATAAAAGGTTGCATGGAGAAGGCAGGAAAATTGGGTTAAGAGGGATAATAAATCAGCCATGATCGAATGGTGGAGCAGACTTGATGGGCTGAATGGCCTAATCGTGCTGCTATGTCTTACAATGTCATGTGGGCCAGACTGATGGAATGTGGACCAGACAGTTAGGATGTGGACTGATGGAATATGGACTGGATTGATGGAATTTGGATCAGACTGATTGTATGTAGACTAGACTGATTGAAGAAATGTGGATGACACTGATGAAATTGATCTGGATTGATGGAACTGGATTCTGGAATATGAGGTAAACTGCTGAAATGTAGATGAGACTTCTCCAATGTGGTCCAGTCAGGTGGAATGTGAGTTGGAATCAGGATGGGACTTCCCATCTTCTCGATGGAAAATCAGCTTGAAACCAAACCTGTTCATCCAGTCACTCATTAAATACCCCACGGCATTGTGATAAACAGCAGAATCTCCTAGGAAATTCAGACAAAGTTCCTCCCATGACAGTGGCCTCTGAGTCGACACTTACACCAGAGATCTCTTGTTCGGAATCTCTTCCACTGAAAGCTTTGTGAAATGTTTCATTTTTTTTACATCAGAGTAAACTCAGTATTTAATCTCACTCACTCTTCCTTCACAGATTGCAAAGCTGGACTCCAACATCTTGGGAATGCTGAACAAGTTTTATTTTCATAAAAACCCCAACTATTTCCTGTTTTAAATTGATTTAAATTGAAGTTTTTTTCCTCATCGTTTCTCTGTGACATCTGGAGATTTTTTTTCCTGTTGCAATCGAGGTCAGTCACTCACGTTGCACTGTGAAATTATGTCTTTTCTGAGAAAACTGCTGATCCATTTCGAGACATACCTTATTATAAACAGACCATTTGTGTTTGCCTGTAAATATTGATCAGGAGTTTAGATATTTAACCCAGTTAAATAAAAGTAAGAAAGAATGGGAGTGAATAATGGAGCTCTTTAACCCTAAAGGTTCTGATTACCATTCGCTCTCCCCAATTCCTGAATACTCTGGCTTCTGTCCAAACTAACTAATGTGCCTCGTTAAGATACTGAGACAGCTTTCTTTGACCGACCCATGACAACTGTTGACTAATAACATGAGGCTGATGTTCCTACTCTTGGACCAGTCTCCTTGTGAGTGGGGGCGGGCGGGGGGGGAGGGGGCCTTAAACAGAAACACGAGGAAATCTGCAGATGCTGGAAATTCAGGCAACACACACAAAATGCTGGTGGAACATAGCAGGCCAGGCAGCATCTATAGGAAGAAGTACAGTCGACGTTTCAGGCTGAGACCCTTCGTCAGGACTAACTGTAAGAAGAGATAGTAAGAGATATGAAAGTGGGAGGGGGAGGGGGAAATCTGAAGTTAGAGAAGTTAACGGAAGTTAGAGAAATCGATGTCAATCATGATGGCATGAACATTGAACATTGATTTCTCTAACTCTGACTTCTGTTAATGCCCTTCTGCCCCTTCTTACCCCATCCCTTATTTATTTATTATTCCCCCTTTTTTTCTCTCTCTGCCCCTCTCACAATCACTCCTTGCCTGTTCTCCATCTCCCTGTGGTGCTCCCCTCCCCCTTTCTTTCTCCCTCGTCCTCCCGTCCCATGATCCTTTCTCTTCTCCAGCTCTGTATCCCTTTTGCCAATCACCTTTCCAGCTCTTAGCTTTATTCCTCCCCCTCCTGTCTCCTCCTATCATTTCAGATCTCGCCCTCCCCCTCCCCCTCCCACTTTCAAATCTCTTACTATCTTTCTTTTCAGTTAGTCCTGACGAAGGGTCTCGGCCCGAAACGTCAACAGTGCTTCTCCCTATAGATGCTGCCTGGCCTGCTGCATTCCACCAGCATTTTGTGTGTGCTGCCCTTAAACGGAGCTGGTTCAGTACATGGGTAGGAGGGGTTCTGTGGGACACATACCAAATGGGACTAACTTAATGGGCACTGTGGTTGGTACAGATGTGTTGGGCCGAAGGGCCTACTTCTGTGCTGTATTGATGCATGACCTCTATTAGTTCATTAGATCAATAAAAAGACATGGATGAAAGCTTTCTGAGTATAAGCCTCTCATCTTATATCATTGTGTATTTATTATGTGCCATGTCGTGTGAGTTGGGGATCGTGATCTTTGACCATGATTGCTCCTGGCAAATTTTTCTACAGAAGTGGTTTGCCATTGCCTTCTTCTGGGCAGTGTCTTTACCAGATGGGTGACCCCAGCCATTATCAACACTCTTCAGAGATTGTCTGCCTGGTGTCAGTGGTCGCATAACCAGGACTTGTGATCTGCACCGGCTGCTCATACGACCATCCACCACCCGATCCCATGGCTTCACGTGGCCCCGATCGGGGGGGCTAAGCAGTTGCCACGCCTTGCCCAAGGGCGACCTGCAGGCTAGCGGAGGGAAGGAACACCTTACACCTGCTTTGGTAGAGACGTATCTCCACCCCGACACCCAATCGACGTAGATATTGTAATTTCTTAAACAAATGGAACAATGACCCAAACTTTAGCCTCTCAGTTGATGGTTTCCATGGTAGTGTAGTGGTTAGCACGGCGCAGTTACAGCTTGGGGCATCAGAATTGTTAATTGTGCTAGGCTACTGTTAAAATGGTCCGGCTGCTGGTGTAGTGGCACCAGCACTGGACTTCGAGGCAAATGGTCCTGAGTTCAAACCCCGCTGGGTCCCAATCTGGGCAGCAGCAGTATCTCCGCGGATGAAAGGCCCGGCAATCTACTTCCGTATCTCGCCACGAAAACCCTGTAGACCCCATGGTCCATGAGGTCACAAAGAGACGGATTCGACTTAACGACTGAACAAGGAGCAACAAATGTTGAAACAGGTAGTTTGCTGGCCGGCATGGCTCGTTGGGTCGAAAGGACCTGTCCGATGCTGCATCTCTAAATAAAACGAACAAACTAAATAAATAAATGAAGTCCACAAGGAAGACACAAGTCGCGAAACGGAGCCATCCTAAATCAGGATGTGATCCAGATGTGGCTCCATTTTGCAGCGACGCCCCGGGGAGCAGAGGGACCTCCGAGAGGACAAGTGAGTTGTTCATCGACAGTGGTGTCGCTGGTCAACAGGGTCCGAAGTTCAAAGTTCAAGTCAAAATACCTGGAGATACGAATGGACGATAAACTGGACTGGTCAAAGAACACTGAGGCAGTCTACAAGAAAGGTCAGAGCCGTCTCTATTTCCTGAGGAGACTGAGGTCCTTTAACATCTGCCAGACGATGCTGAGGATGTTCTACAAGGCTGTGGTGACCAGTGCTATCACGTTTGCTGTTGTGTGCTGGGGCAGCAGGCTGAGGGTAGCAGACACCAACAGAATCAACAAACTGATTCGTAAGGCCAGTGATGTTGTGGGGATGGAACTGGACTCTTTGACGGTGGTGTCTGTAAAGAGGATGCTGTCCAAGTTGCATGCCATCTTGGACAATGACTCCCACCCACTCCATAATGTACTGGTTAGGCACAGGAGTACATTCAGCCAGAGACTCATTCCACCGAGATGTAACACTGAGCGACATAGGAAGTCATTCCTGCCTGTGGCCATCAAACTTTACAACTCCTCCCTCGGAGTGTCAGACACCCTGAGCCAATAGGCTGGTCCTGCACTAATTTCCACTTGGCATTATTTACTTATTATGATTTAATTATTTGTGGTTTTATATTGCTATATTTCTACGCTATTCTTGGTTGGTGCGGCTGTAACGAAACCCAGTTTCCTCGGGATCAATAAAGTCTGTCTGTCTGTCTGTAAATTTATTATCAAAGTTTGCATATTCTACTGGAAATTCATTTTCTTGTGAATGAAAAAATACAATAGAACCGATGAAAGACAGCACACAAAGACCGACAAACGACCAATGTGCAAATACAAAAAATAAACGATACTGAACATGAGGTGGGGTCTCCTGGAAAGCAGAAGTGGGGTGAGTGAAGTTATCCACGTTGCTTTAGGAGCCTGATGGTTGAGGGGCAATATCTGTCTCTGAGCCTGGTGGTGTGGGACCTGAAGCTCCTGTACCTCCTTCCCGATGGCAGCAGGGAGACGAGAGCACGACCCGGGTGGTGGGGGTCCCTGACGATGCTGTCGTGTGGCACTGTTCACAGCGGGGTTAAGAAGGTCCTTGGTGCGCTGCTCTCTGTCAGTCAGGGCACGTGATGATACATTGCTCCAGTGATGGAGACGGAGGTTTGATTCCCACCACCGGCTGTCAGATTCCTCTCCCCCCGCCCCCCCCGTGACCGTGCGGGACCCACCCCAAGAACTCCAGCTTCCCCCCACATTCCAAACACGTACACAGATGATTCAGTCGGGTTCAGAAACCGCAGGGGATTGTTGCAGCTCCGCAAAGCCCTGGTGTAATGCGGACGTTGCCGAGAGTAGGGCACAGGTCCTCGAGGACAGGCTGAGTGGGCGAGGGCGAAGGAGAATGGGAGGTGACTTGACAGAGGAGCTCAAGATCAAGTGGGTAGCCTGAGACTTTCTCCAGGGGTAGAAATGGTTAATACGAGAGGGTAATTAAGGTAATTGGAGAAAAATATGATGGGAGGTGTCAGTTCATTACACGGAGAGCGTGTGGAACACACTGCCTTGTTGGTGGTGGAGGCTGGTAATTAGGGGCATTTAAGAAACTCTTAGGGAGGCACATGTGTGATGGAAATAAATGGAGGGTTATGTAGGAGGGAAGGGTTAAGATTGATCTTACAGGTTAAGGTTCGGCACAACATCACAGGCCGCGGGGCCTGTACTGTGCAGTACTGTTCTACAATCCGGTGATCACCATCACGGTCCAATTCCAGCCACTGTCTGGAAGGAGAGTCTAGTTTCTCCCCTTGTCTACGTGGGTTTCCTCGGGGTGCTCTGGTTTCCTCCACGTACCGGTTAGGGTTAGAAAGTTCTGAGTATGCGATGTTGACACCAGAAGCACATCTTTAGACTGTGTTACTGTGGGAGAGAGTGGGGCAGTGGGATTAGTTTGGGGACTGACACAGGGCTGTGGGGAGAGAGTGGGACAGTGGGATTAGTTTGGGAACTGACACAGGACTGTGGGGACAGAGTGGGGCAGTAGGATTAGTCCGGGGACTGACACAGGGCTTTGGGGAGAGAGTGGGACAGTGGGATTAGTTTGGGGACTGACACAGGGCTGTGGGGAGAGAGTGGGGAAGTGGGATTAGTCTGGGGACTGACACAGGGCTGTGGGGAGAGAGTAGGACAGTGGGATTAGTTTGGGGACTGACACAGGGCTGTGGGGAGAGAGTGGGGAAGTGGGATTAGTTTGGGGACTGACACAGGACTGTGGGGACAGAGTGGGACAGTAGGATTAGTTTGGCAACTGACACAGGGCTGTGGGGAGAGAGTGGGACAGTGGGATTAGTTTGGGGACTGACACAGGGCTGTGGGGAGAGAGTGGGATTAGTTTGGGGACTGACACAGGGCTGTGGGGAGAGAATGGGACAGTGGGATTAGTTTGGGGACTGACACAGGGCTGTGGGGAGAGCACGAGAAGTAGGATTTATTTAATAAGATATTAATTGTATTAATAAGTTCTTAGCAAGAATGTATTTATAGTTTCATTAACATATAACTGGTATTTTTCACAATATATGGTGTTGGACTCCACCTATTGGTGACACAGCTATATCACGGTTTATCAGCTTTCATTTTTCATTGGCTACATGTTAAGCACGCTGTCCTGTGTGCCTCTGCTCGGTATAAAAGTTTCTGTTTCTGCAAAAATCACCATCTTGTCTTTGTCTTTTCCTTCGGTTTTTTGCTTTAGTTTCATGTGCTCGGTACCTGTTTCTTTGGTCAAACTTCCAATAAACAATCGTAAAGTACTCAGATCTCAACTCATTCTTGAATTCCCAAAAGAACCTGCGGATGGAAAAATCACCTGATCTGACATTACAGAATTCATTGCGGAGGAGCAAGGTAAAGCAATAGGAATGCAGAATAAAGTGTCACAGTTTCCGAAAGAGTGCAGTGCAGGTAAATAATGAAATGTAAACTGGAGAAAATCTGCAGATGCTGGAAATCCAAGCAACACACACAAAATGCTGGAGGAATACAGCAGGCCAGGCAGCATCTGTGGAAAAAAGTTTCGGGCCGCGACCCTTGAAATGAAATGCAGGATCATTATGGGGTAGATTGTGAAGTCAAATAACCATCTTACTTGTTCAGTTAGCCACCAGAAAGGGACAGAAGAGTTAGAAAGGGCAGTAGGATAGACGGGACATACAGCAACTGGGAAATCAGTAGGGGTGAAGTAAGTATTATCAAAAAGACTCGGTTAATAAAAAGAGTGCAGAGAAGATTTGCAAGGATGTTCCCAGGGCTAGAGTTATAGGGAGAGATTGGCCTGGTGTAGGACTTTATTACTTGGAATGTAGGAGAACGAGAGGCGACATTGTAGAAATGTTTAACACGATGAGAGTTGTACTGTAAAATAACACAAGATGGCAACTGTCTTTCCCCCAGGGTCTATTCATCAGGATCAGGTTTAAAACCACTGGCATTCTGTACGTCATGAAATTTGTTAACTTAACAGCAACAGTACAATGAAATGCATGATAAATAAATATAGAGAAAAAAACCTGAATTGCAGTAAGGATGTATATGTCTTTAAATAGTTAAATTAAAATAAGTAGTGCAAAAAAAAGAGAGAAAAAGTCGTGAGGTAGTCTTCATGGGTCCAGATGGCGGAGGAGCAGAAGCTGTTCCCTGAATCGTTGAGTGTGTGTCTTCAGGCTCCTGTACCTCCTCCCTGATGGCAGAGGAGCAGAGGCTGTTCCTGAGTCGTTGAACGTGTGCCTTCAGGCTCCTGTACCTCCTCCCTGATGGCGGAGGGGCAGAAGCTGTTCCTGAGTCGTTGAACGTGTGCCTTCAGGCTCCTGTCCCTCCCTCCTGACAGTAACAAACAACGTGTCCTGGGTGGTGGGGAACTTTAATGAATTATGGTCTTTCCACGACCATGATGGTTCTTGGCAAATTTCTTTGCAGAAGTGGTTTGCCATTGCCTTCTTCTGGGCAGTGTCTTTACAAGACGGGTGACCCCGGCCATTAACAACACTCGTCAGAGATTGTCAGTGGTCGCATAACCAGGACCTGTGATCTGCACCGGCTACACATACCACCATCCACCACCTGCTCCCACGGCTTCATGTGGGCCAAGGAGGAGCCTACACCTTGGCCAAGGCTAGTGGAGGGAAGGGGCGCCGTACACCTCCTTTGGTGGAGATGTAGCTCCACCCGTTAGCCAGGGTAGAGGAGTCCAAAAGCAAGAGGGCCTAGATTTCATGAGAGGGGAGATTTGAACCACTTACCACCGAGGCCGGTGAGTGTGTGGTTGAGGAGGGTACAGTATCTCATTCCAGAAGCACTTGGCCGAGTACATGGAGGGCTGGGCTTGGTGTGCCATGGGCCCAATGTAGGAAATTGGGATTAGTTGGGTGGACACCATGGTTAGCATCAACTGGTTGGGCAGAAGGGCCTGTACCCAATTTGTATTGCTCTATGACTCTTGAACGGGGGTTATTATGCCACGGAGCTTTACCGTTAACCAAGGGGTCTGTGGCCTCCAGGTTGGGAACCCCTGCTATAAAAGGTCCACTGGAAGTTTATGAGAACGATTCCAGGAATGATAGGGTTAATGTGTGAGGAGCTGTGGGTCTGTACTCACCAGAGTTTAGAAGAATGAGGGTGGATCTCATTGAAACCTAAAGAATATTGAAAGCCCTAGTTAGAATGGATGTGGAGAGAATGTTTCCTATAGCAAGGGGATCTAGGACCAGAGGGCGCAGACGCAACACACAAGGATATCCTTTTAGAACAGAGATGAGGAGGAATTTCTTCAGCCAGAGAGTGGTGAATCTGTGGAATTCATTGCCACAGACAGCTGTGGAGGCCAAGTCATCGGGTAAGTTTAAAACGGAGGTGGACAGGTTAGTCAGGGTGTCGGAGAGACAGGAGAATGGGGCTGAGAGGGATAGTAAATCAACCATGATGGGAGGACTGAGCAGGACATGGGCCGAATGGCCTAATTCTGTTCCTCTGTCTGATGGTCTTATTATTGGCACAGGTAACGAGCCAGTGACCTACGGCGACATCGTGCAGGCAGCTCACGTAACTACTGAATACTCTTCTTTTAAATATGCTCCTTCTCCGGAACTGTAGCCGATTGCAGCCTGCAATTTCCACTTCAAGGGCGGACCTTTGAGCCGCCTAAACGGTCTGGCGCTCTCGCGATCTCGGCGAGGTTGACAGCGGAGTGACAGTGGGCCCTGATTGTGGGATGCCAGCCCATGGCCGGCCCCATTACTCCGCACCGATCGAAGCTTAAAACCGACGAAGATGTGAGCGGGAAATTAATGGGCGTTTAGCGCTGTCTGCCTGCGTTTGACCGGTCCCCCTCTCACAGGAGCCTTGGGTGCTACGCTGCAAGGTTCGTCCGCCTTGACGGCTCGTGGCTGTGGGCTCGTTTTGGGCGTCTTTGTGGTTCGATGTTGAACGCCACTTTCGAGGACCCTGCAGTTCACGTTCCATGTGTTTGTGTTCCACAATGCGTACCGGTTCGATCCAGGCACCTTGGCGCAGAACTGGCTCTGTGCGCTGTGGCCCGCAGCCATCGACACGGCACAGAACTGACTCAGCCAGTGGCTGCGGTATCAGCAGTCTGGGCAAGATGGCATCAGCAACCACCGCCACGAACAGCGACGTCCCGCAGATAGTTCACGAAGCTACTTCTTCTTTCAGATACACTGGAAATCGGCGTGCGATCGGAGGCAGTCGCTTACGTTTTGATGAATGCGTTTTTGGGCTGACTGAGCGATCCGGCGCTTTTGCTGCGTCCGAGGGAGTTCGGCGTGGTTGAGAACGGTGTGCGTGGCCTAATGGCGGAGCGCAGAGCCGTGATCGGTTCCAATTCCCTACCAACTCGTTAATTAAAGCGCCAGGCAGGACTGAAACTGAAGCGGACACGAGTGGAGGGCGAGCGGGTGTTCCGTGCCCTCTGCCTATGCTTTCCCTCTCCATCTCGCTCGCTGCTGTCGAAGGAAGCGTTTTGGGTTCTCAGGGAAGGTTTAATCAGTGTGGCTTGTGGATGGGACTCGTTCGTAGAGGACTCTGAAGTTCTTGTTATATATGTTTCTGGTTAGTCCTTTTTTATCGCTGCTTTGTGCGATTTTAATCATCTCAGACTGGCTCAGCGGCCTACAGTCAGAGAACAACACCGCGCAAAGACAAATCTGAACATTCCTAGGCTGTCTCAAGGACTCTTGATATTAAATATTCTATGTGTTTATCATTCGTTTTCTGCCGTTTGCGTAATTTGTTCTTTTCTTTTGGCGTGTTGGGTGCGAGATGTTTTCTTTGAAGGAGTGCCATTGTGTTTCTTTGCTTAAGGCTGCCCGTAGGAGGACAGATCTCAGAGTTGTGTACCGCGTGCATACCGATAGTAATGAATAAAAACGTACTTTGAACTTTGATGTTTAACGTTCCGTGTGTTATTCCTTCACATACACTGGAATTTAGAAGGATGAGAGGGGGCCTGATTACACTGGAATTTAGAAGGATGAGAGGGGGCCTGATTACACTGGAATTTAGAAGGATGAGAGGGGGCCTGATTACACTGGAATTTAGAAGGATGAGAGGGGTCCTGATTACGCTGAATTTAGAAGGATGAGAGGGGGCCTGATTACACTGGAATTTAGAAGGATGAGAGGGGGCCTGATTACACTGGAATTTAGAAGGATGAGAGGGGGCCTGATTACGCTGAATTTAGAAGGATGAGAGGGGGCCTGATTACACTGGAATTTAGAAGGATGAGAGGGGGCCTGATTACACTGGAATTTAGAAGGATGAGAGGGGGCCTGATTACACTGGAATTTAGAAGGATGAGGGGGGATCTGATTATGCTGGAATTTAGAAGGATGAGAGGGGGCCTGATTACACTGGAATTTAGAAGGATGAGAGGGGGTCTGATTACACTGGAATTTAGAAGGATGAGAGGGGGCCTGATTACACGGGAATTTACAAGGATGAGAGGGGGCCTGATTACACTGGAATTTAGAAGGATGAGGGGGGCCTGATTACGCTGGAATTTAGAAGGATGAGAGGGGGCCTGATTACACTGGAATTTAGGAGGAAGAGAGGGGGCCTGATTACACTGGAATTTAGAAGGATGAGAGGGGGCCTGATTACGCTGGAATTTAGAAGGATGAGAGGGGGCCTGATTACACTGGAATTTAGGAGGATGAGAGGGGGCCTGATTACACTGGAATTTAGAAGGATGAGAGGGGGCCTGATTACGCTGGAATTTAGAAGGATGAGAGGGGACCTGATTACACTGGAATTTAGAAGGATGAGAGGGGGCCTGATTACACTGGAATTTAGGATGAGAGGGGACCTGATTACATTGGAATTTAGAAGAATGAGAGGGGATCTGATTGAAACATGTAAGATTATTAAGGGATTGAACTCACTGGAGGCAGGAAAAATGTTCCCGATGTTGGGGGAGTCTAGAACCAGAGGCCACAGTTTAAGAATAAGGGGTAGGCCATTTAGAACGGAGTGGAGGAAAAACTTTTTCACCCAGAGAGTTGTGGATCTATGGAATGCTCTGCCTCAGAAGGCAGTGGAGGCCAAGTCTCTGGATGCATTCAATAAACAGTTAGATAGAGCTCTTAAAGAAAGCGGAGTCAAGGGATATGGGGAGAAGGCAGGAACGAAGTACTGATTGTGGATGATCAGCCATGATCACATTGAATGGTGGTGCTGGCTCGAAGGGCTGAATGGCCTACTCCTGCACCTATTTTCTATTTTGCTGTTTGTGCAATTTGTTCTTTATTTCACACGTTGGGCGTTTGTTGCTCTTTGTTGTGTGTGAGGTGGGGATTCACCAGGTTTGTTCTGTTTTGTAACTTTAAAACATTAAACTACCAGTCCAGACACTGGACTGCAGGAATGTGGGTCTAACTTCAAGTTCACTTTAAGCGAGGCGTGCACACTTGGTAGCGTGATAACGTATGTAATTAACATATTTTTGTATATAACCTGTAATGAATTATTTAAATGAGCAAGAATACTTAATCAAACAATATACCTTCAACATTACTGAAATATTGAGTACACAGCACAATCCTCTCTTAAAAGTTGTTATTGCACCTGTGTCAACCACTTCCTCTGGCAGCTCCTTCCGCATACCAACCATCCTTTGCTTAAAAGAAGAGTCCAATCTCCCACCCCCCACAGCTGAACGCAGCAGAAGACAGCTGCAGGAGAGGCTGTTGTTGATGTTGGGGTAGGGACTCACTCAGTTAGGCAACAGTTATTACCCTACAGCCGTCAGGCTCCTGAACTGGAGACGGTAACTTCAACCACTTCGGCTCCGAACTGATCGCTAAACACAACCTACGGCCTCACTTTCAAGGACTCTCCTTCCTTGCCCTCTTTTTCTTTTCCCCACTCAGGCCTATCACCTCCTCCAGATCCCTTCCTCCTTCCCTTTCTCCTGTGGTCCACTCTCCTCTCCTATCAGATTCCTTCCTCTCCGGCCCTCTACCTCTCTCATCCACCCGGCTTCACCTATCACCTTCTAGCTGGCACCCCTCCCCCCTCCCCACATACACCTTTTTCATTCTGGCATCTTCCCCCTTCCTTTCCAGTCCTGATGAAGGGGCTCGGCCTCAAACATCGACTCTTTATTCCCCTCCACAGATGCTGCCCGACCTGCTGAGTTCCTCCAGCGTTCTGTGTGTGTTACATTACATCTCGAGTTCTCAGCATTATTTCTTTATTGTGTAATTTCTCGTCTCGTCCCACTGGTTGTCTGTCAGACTTTGTATATGTACAGATTTTCATAACAAAATAACAATTACAGCAGGGAAACAGGCCATCTCGGCCCTTCTAGTCCGTGCCGAACGCTTACTCTCACCTAGTCCCACCGACCTGCACTCAGCCCATAACCCTCCATTCCTTTCCTATCCATAAATCCCATTGCTTTCCTCTATTTCTCTGTCAATGCCTGCAAGAAAATGAATCTCAAGGTCATATATACACTTCGATTATAACCTTATTTTGACTTTGATAGACCAAGACTAGTTGAGCAGAGTGACTCCAAGACAAAAACTGTGATAAACTGGTTTCTAAATGTACATGGAAGTTCTTTTTCTCTTTAAACAATTTCTTCCTCCGTGGGAAATGTCCCTCAGTCTCCATTTGGGAGGTCCACTTTGGTATCCAGGTGGCGGGTGGAGATACGTCTCCTCCAAAGGAGGTGTGAGGTGCTCCTTCCCTCCGCTAGCCTGCAGGTCACCCTTGGGCAAGGTGTGACACCTGATTAGCCTCCCCCCTTCCCCGGTCAGCCATGTTAGCGGGTGGTGGATGGTCGTATGTGCAGCCGGTGCAGATCACAAGTCCTGGTTATACGACCACTGACGCCAGGCAGACGATCTCTGAAGAGTATTGATAATGGCCGGGGTCACCCGTCTTGTAAAGACACTGCCCAGAAGAAGGAAAACCACTTCCGTAGAAAAATTGGCCAAGGACAATCGTGGTCAAAGACCATGGTCGCCCACGTCATACGACGTGGTATAAAAACAAAAATAACAGGGCATTTCTCATAGGTTGGAAGAATTTATCCTTTTGTTGTCTGGAGAAAGATGGCTCCTGTGAGTAATGCCGCTGCAGTCGACTTCTTGTGGATAGACCACAAAACTATTTATTTCACTTCTCTTATGTCTTTCACGCCTGCTTTTCGTCCCTGGAACTGTCGGAGCCTGCGATTTGCAGTTTGGAGATCGTCTGGGTGATCCAGCGCTCTGCAGTCTCCGAGAGGGTTCCGGGAGGCAGAGGCACCGAGCACCAGCCTCGTGGCGAGGAGACCGCGGGACGGGGCGCGAGCCATTTCGCCGATTAAAGCAGCAAGGCGGATTGAAACATGGTGGGTGCCTGCCTTTCGATCACTGGTGGGATCGTGCTGCTGCCAGAGAGGAGGGTCTGGGTGGCCTGCGGCTGTGTCACCAAGGTTTTCTGTGTCTTGTATATGGAAAGTGGATTTGGGCTTTGGACCATGGACTTCTTTTTCCAGTCTTATAGTTCTTTTATAGTCTGTGCTTATCGCCTGATTTTTCTCTCTTTTTTTGTATGTGGGGGGAGGATATTTGGGGCTCGATGTGTCTGTTCCGTTTTTGTTCATTTTTTTCAATGGGGAGGGGGATTTGAGGGTTGATGATCGTGTCACCATTCTTTTCTCCCTTGGTCTCGTGGCTATCTGGAGAAGAAGAGTTTCAGAGTTGCATACTTTGATAATAAATGAACATTTGAACCTTCGAATACAATGATTGGTCTGTGAAACTTCAGAAGTTCAATTTAGAGCTTAGAACTTATTTAGATCTTACATCCATCCCCCAACAGGAGGGAGTAAGAATCTTTGCGTTATGACTCCGTTGCAATGTTCAGACATGTGAGATTATAAGTCTAATGGCTTGTAGAGAGAAGCTGTCCTGTAGCCTGTTGGTCCTGGTTTTAATGCTGCGGTACCATTTTCCAGACAGAAGCAGCTTACGGTGGGGGTGACTGGTGTCCCCGATGATCTTCCGGGCGTTCTTCATGCACCTGCTGCTGTAAATGTCCTCAGTGGAGTGGAGGTCACGTCTACAGATGTGCTGGGCTGTCCGTACCACTCTCTGCTGTGCCCAGCGATCAAAGTCAATGCAATTCCCGTAGCAGGCAGGGATACAGCCGGTCAGGATGCTCTCAATGATGCCCCTGTAAGAGGTCTTGAGGACTTGGGGGTCCCTGCTGAACTTCTTCAGTTGCCTGGGCTGGAGGAGATGCTTTTCAAAGTATCAGAGTATGTATACATAACCCAACCCTGAGATTCATCTCCTTACAGGCAGCCACAAAGCAAGAAACACAAAAGGACCCAGAATAAAAATCAATGTGCAAACAGAGCGAAAGAATCGTGCAAACAATAAAAGCAAGCAACAGCATTCAGAGCAAAAGTAAGTCCATAGACACGAAGCCCGGAGCCACCAGAGCAGGCCCAGAGCCACCGGAGCAGTCCCGGAGCCACTGGAGCAGGCCCAGAGCCACCGGAGCAGGCCCAGAGCCACCAGAGCAGGCCCGGAGCCACCAGAGCAGGCCCAGAGCCACCGGAGCAGGCCCGGAGCCACTGGAGCAGGCCCAGAGCCACCGGAGCAGGCCCAGAGCCACCAGAGCAGGCCCGGAGCCACCAGAGCAGGCCCAGAGCCACCAGAGCAGGCCCGGAGCCACCAGAGCAGGCCCAGAGCCACCAGAGCAGGCCCGGAGCCACCAGAGCAGGCCCAGAGCCACCAGAGCAGGCCCGGAGCCACCAGAGCAGGCCCAGAGCCACCAGACAGGCCCGGAGCCACCAGAGCAGGCCCACAGCCTCAGCCTCAATTCATCACACGGCAGAGCAGCAGAGCGCAGAACCCACAGGCACGGAGACCAAGGAAGCCGAAGCAGGCCCTTAGCCTCAGCCTCGGTGCAGCAAAGAGCAGAGTAAAGGACGCGGATCAGTGAGCAGAACCGGCCCAACTCTCGCCTCCGGTCCCTGCACCCTGCCTTTGAGAGGCGGTATTCGGCTTCACCACTGTTGAGTTAATTTCTTTCTCCCCACGCTAATACCAAGAATGGAATGACTGTGGGCTGTGTAGACTGATGGTCGATGCAGACTGAGAGCCAAAGGGCCTGGTTCTGAGCTGCTGTGGGTGATCGGTAGGTTCGGTGAAGGGTGATGGCCACCGCGAGTTTATCATTTCCTGTCCGTCACCTTATGTGCTGAGATTCACTTTATGGAAATGCAATTAATCAATGATTTTTGAGGCCTCCAAGGGGTGGGGTTGACCATGGACGTTGCATCCTAGCTGTCTAGGTACACAAGCCAGGGCAGTACAATATGGAGGGCAAGCTGTTGCCCTTGTAGGAAGCTCCCCCTCTCCACGCAACTGATGAACCCAAAGGAACGGCAGAGACCGATACAGTTCGGCACCAGCGCCGTCGCAGGAATTGCCAGTCAGCGTCGAGCTCAACGTCGGACTGCCGTAGGGACTCCAGCTCTGGATTTTTCCCTCAGGGTTTACTCCCGAAGCCTTTCCCACGAGTGGGTGTGGACGCAAGGCAGCGGAGGTTTGAGATCAGAGTTTTCCTTCTCCTAGATGAGTTGACAACCACGGCTGATGAGCTCCATCTGCCCAAAGCGACTGGTTTTAAGGCGCCAGTAACCGGCCCTTGCCCCTTCTCCTGTCAGTAGACACAATCCCGCCAGGTTTAGTAGCTGAGCTACACGTGAAGGCCAGGAGCTGGACTTGCTTGTCAGAGGCTATTTGAGACACACATCATCGGGAGCATCTAATAAATAGTGGGAACTTACCACCCCCGGCTATAACAACCTTAAGGAACCATCAATGTATACGTAATCTTATGTATTTATTTTTTATTATTGATTTTTATCTTTTTTTGTGTGAGTCGTCAGATCCAGAGTAACAAGTATCTTATTCTCCTTTTACACTTCTGTATTGGAAATGACAGTTACCAATCTTGAATCAGGACACCCTCGGCCTCCTCCACTCCAGACAGAACTAACTCAGTCTGTTCAATCTCTCCTTGTAACCACGGACCATCCACACCATCGTCAGGGTAACCACGGACTGTCCGCACCGTCGTCAGGGTAACCACGGACCGTCCGCACCGTCGTCAGGGTAACCATGGACCGCCCACACCGTTGTCACAATAACCACGGACCGTCTGCACTATGGTCACGACAACCACAGATTGTCTGCACTGTCATCAACACTGTTGTCACGACGACCATGGGCCAACCACACCGTCGTCCCTCCATAGTACTGAGTGGTTACCAATTCTAACATCTCTTGATGTTCAAAATTCAAAGTCAATTTATTATCGAAGTACGTATACGTCACCATAACCAACCCTGAGATTCATTTTCTTGCGGGCATACTCAATAAACCCACAGTGGAATAAGAACCACAATAGAATCAACGAAAGACCACACCGACTTGGGCGTTCAAACCGAGTGCAAAAGACAACAAATGCAAAAACAAAGAATTAATAATAATAATAATAAATGTCGAGAACATGAGGTGAAGAGTCCTTGAAAGTGAGTCCATTGGTTGTGGGAACAGTTCAGTGATGGGGCGAGTGAGGTTACCCCCTTTGGTTCAGGAGCCTGATGGTTGAGGGGTGATGACTGTTCCTGAGGCTCCTGTACCTCCTTCCCGATGGCAGCCTCAGTATGAGTCATATTTTCACTGTTGTGCTGTATATTTCATTTTAGCGGCCCTGTAAGAGCAGCCTGTTTGGGTTACCGTTGAAGAGAAGGGATGATGTGGAATCAGCGGGAGGTTTTCATGGTGAGGGACACTAAGGTTGGGCTTGGAGCTTCTGCTCGGCAGGAGACGAAGAGCGGAGACACCAGGGAGAACCGATCGCCGCTTACAATCCGGTGAGAGACCCATTTGTCGAGGTGGATTGCGAGCGACGTTCGGAAGGTGGTGTGGGCTTTCACACTGACCGAGGGCCCAGCGCGTGACTGACAGAGAAGTTCAAGATGAGCTCCAATTAGAACAGGCCTTTTTCTTTTTGTTATTGTTTACTAACCCTTCAGCTAAGTTAAGATTCATAAATATAATTCCTCTGATCGTACGCAGTGTACTCTGTTATTTTGTGGCACCAGTTTGTAACAGGGTCTCAAATTACACAGCATCCACACAAACGGGGGTTTGCTGGGGAGTCTCACGTCTCAATCTCACGGGTTTGGAGGGTTGTCTTCCTTAGACTTACATAGCCAAGGAAACCAGGGGGTTTCATATGTTTTATTTGATGAACACTAGAGCTCTCCATTCTCCGTCCCCAATCCAATTTGTCCACCCAGCCCGTGAGGGGCTGAATGGCCTGTACTGTGCTGTGTGTAATCTATCCCCCAGTCAGTGTATCTCCTGTCAGCTGGGTGATTTAAACCGTAAAATATGGGGGCCGAACCCAGCCATTCGGTCCATCTAGATCTGCTCCACCATTCCATCATGGCTGATCTATTACCCCTCTCAACCCCATTCTCCTGCCTCCTTCCCCCTAACCTGGGATTCCTTACAAATCAGGAACCTTTTAGCCTCCACTTTAAATATACTCGATGACTTCGCCTCCACAGCTGTCTGTGGCAATGAATTCCACAGATTCACCACCCTCTGGGTAAAGAAATTCCTCCTCATCTCTGTCGTAAAGGGACGTCCTTATATTCTGAGTCTGTGTCCTCTGGTCCTAGACTCTCCCTACATTAGGAAACATCCTCTCCACGTCCACTCTATCTGTGTCCTCTGGTCCTAGACTCCCCCACATTAGGAAACATCCTCTCCACATCCACTCTATCTATGTTCTCTGGTCCTAGACTCCCCCACTATCGGAAACATCCTCTCCAAGTCCACTCTATCTGTGTCCTCTGGTCCTAGACTCCTCCACTGTGGGAAACATCCTCTCCAAGTCCACTCTATCTGTGTCCTCTGGTCCTAAACTCCTCCACTATAGTAAACATCCTCTCCACGTCCACTCTATCTGTGTCCTCTGATCCTAGACTCCCCCACTATAGGAAACATCCTCTCCACATCCACTCTATACCTTTCAATAGGTTTCAGTAGATCTTACCAAACTCCAGCGAGTACAGGTCCCGAGCCACCATCTGGGCTGTTCCCCTCGGACTGAGTGCGTGCCTCCTCTTTCAGAGTGGGGAAGTCATCCCTGATGAACCAGTTCATCAATCAGCGCTACACCAACCTGTACAGGGCGACGATCGGGGCCGACTTTCTCACCCGGGACATCATGGTGGATGACCAGCACGTCACGCTGCAGATAGGCACTGGGAGAACCCCAGTTTCTCCCAGTTCCCCCCCCCCAACAACTCCTCCCCATCCAGAGTGACGGGAGAAGAGCTCCCAGCTGAGAAAGCCACCGGCCGATTCTGGCGATCGGGGATGGAGGGGGAGGGCTGGGCTTTGGTTCCACACCATTGTATCTGCTGACGTGGTCCAGGGAGTGGGGGAGCTTCTGCTGAAGGTCTTGTCCTGTCCGTTCCGGGGCAGCTCCCTCCCCTTTGGTCCCCGCCGCACACTCAGCCCCCACCTGTGCCTCCGAGCAGCAGTTTGCACATGACAGCGGCCACACCCCGGTACACCCCTACGACAGGTGGGCTAGACCAGGTGAGGGTAGCCTGTCCTAGCACGCAAAGTCAGCTCCAGCAGGCTGACGGACCAGATGTGCAGTGAGATCCGACAGCCAGGTAGGCGGTTCTGCAACGCTCCGTGGAGAGCGAAGGGACAGGAGCCGTCATGGCCATCCACCGCGAGCCGGGAAGACTAAAGCTGGACTTCTGAGGTCGAGAGAGAGGAACTTCCCCAGTGCAGAGGTTTACTGTCATTGTTGGATATGGCAGACAGCCAACATTAGTCTACATTAGCTCCAGACAGCAAATATTTTCAAAAGTGCTGCTTCCTCAGAAATTCTTCTTGTTTATGATAGGCCGTCTGAAGCTGAACGCAACTATAATTTCAGACTGCTTGTGTCACGTAGGAACTTGGAGAAACAAGAAATTAACTTTTATTGAGTATTATGTGTTTAATTGCATAACGGTGCTGATGCTTCGCAATAATTCAACAGAGCTAAAGATGTTTTGTGGATGATTTTCATTTGTACTCAGTGTCAGACACTTCTCAACAACAATCAGCCAGCATTGATGGATTCCAGTTGCCCTGATACCGCAATGGCCTGGTGAAACCTTTCACCGTGCTCGTCACTGACAGCGACAAGATCGGCCGGGAAGAAGTCTAAATGGGAAAGCAGAAAATGGATCTTTAGTGACACGTTGCATTTCGTGGTTTTGTGGGCTTGCAGTTGTCAACCAGCTGCACGTAGTTCGGTGCTCTGTTGTTGCCGAGAAAACTTTCAACAACATCCTTGAATGCCTTCAATGCGATTTTCTCCGGTCCCACTAGATTTTCTTCAAATTGCCTGTCATTGGTGACCTGTTTGATTTGAGGACCAACAAAAATGCCGTCCTTAATCGTGGCATCAGTTATTCTGACTTGAATTATGAATTGAAATGACAAATATGGGCAATTTCAAAAAAAGGAATGGTGTGTGATAGGGAAATTTCGTGGTGATTTTTCATGATCGGCAGCCCAAAATCCTTAAGATCCATCCAAAGGCATTCAGAAAGCTGTCCAGTGTGTAGGTGCAGAGCACGACACGTCCAATGCAGACAGGGCAGCTCCCTCTACAGTTTTCAATGCCTGTGCATTGTGATTGAAAAGTATAGGGTAAGACATAAAGTGAAGCTCCCTCTATACCAGGGGTTCCCAGCCTGGGGTTACACAAACCCCTCGGTTAGTGGTACGGGGTCCACAGCGTAAGAAAGGTTGGGAACCCCTGCTCCATGCCCATCAACACCGAGATTCTCACATTATTCCCCTTCATCTCTGCTGCGTTTTGTAACTTCAGAGCATTAAACTAATTGAAAGGAAGACACAGGAATCCAAACTCCGGGTCCAACTTCGAGTTTACATTAAGCGAGGCGCGCACGTGTCAAGTGGTAGTGTGATGATGTATACAATTTGTGTATTTATACATATAATCTGTAATGAATATGTATATACATATACACATACTTATATATATTGTTACAATTATATATACATAGGTTGAGTGTTGGCGTGCGGCCAAGTGGTTAAGGCGTTCGTCTAGTTATCTGAAGGTCGTTAGTTCGAGCCTTGGCTGAGGCTGCATGTGTGTCCTTGAGTAAGGCACTTAACCACACATTGCTCTGCGACAACACCGGTGCCAAGCTGTACGGGGCCTAATGCCCTTCCCTTGGACAACATCGGTGGCATGGAGAGGGGAGACTTGCATCTTGGGCAACTGCCGGTCTTCCATAAAAAAAACCTTGCCCAGACTTGCACCCTGGAAACTTTCCAAGGTGCACTTCAAAGGCCTATCCGGAGGCCTACCCTACCTACCTATATAGGTTGATTAAGCATTCTTGTTTGTTTAAATAATTTACTACAGGTTATCTATATAAATATGTGAATTGCCTACATCATCACAATATATAAACAATATATTTACAAGATTATTCTAATACTATTGAAATATTAAATACACACAATCTCGCCTCTTCCATCCTCCTACCCTCCCAGTGAAGGGCCACTCCTTGTTCTAGCAAAGCTGGTCATTACTTCTATAAGACCATAAGATATAGGAGCAGAATTAGGCCATTTGGCCCATCGAGTCTGCTCCGCCATTTCACCATGACTGATCCATTTTCCCTCTCGGCCCCAGTCTCCTGCCTTCTCCCCATATCGCTTCATGCCCTGTCTAACCAAGAACCTATCGACCTCCACCTTAAATATACCCAATGGCCTGGCCTCTACAGCTGCCTGTGGTGCAAGTTCCACAGATTCACCATCTTCTGGCTAAAGAAGTTACTCCTCACCTCTGTTCTAAACAGACATCCCTCCATTCTGAGGCTGCGTCCTCTGGTCTTAGACTCCCCCACCGTAGGAAATCCTGTCTGCCTCAGTTCCATCAGGGCCTTTCTACATTCAAGATGTCCTATGAGGAGATTTTACCAGGCCGTTGCCCGGACGATGGGACATGCCTGAGGTTTGGCTGAGCGAGCTGGGGCCTTTCTCTTTGGACCAAAGGAGGCTGAGAGGCATTTTGATAGAGGTATACAAGGTGATAAGAGGCAGAGATAGAGTGGACAGTCAGAGACTTTTCGTCAGGGCAAAACTGGCTAAATCAAGGGGGCATAATTTTAAGGCGATTGGAGAAAGGCAAGTTCAACCAGATTTTCAATCGCGCTCCGGGGATCCCGATTTGTCACCTCCTTTCATTGGGCCTACAGCAGTGGTGTCATCAGCAAACTTAAATATGGCATTGAAGCTATACTAAGCCTCACAGTCATAAGTACAAAGGGGGTAGAGCGGGGAGGGGGGCGAAGCACACGGCCTTGTGGTGCTCCTGTGCTGGTGGAGGTCGTGGAGGAGACGTCTTTGCCAATCCGAAGTGACCGGGGCCTGCAAGTGAGGAAATCGAGGATCCAGTTGCACAAGGTGTGATTGAGGCCTTGGGGTTTACTGAACAGTTTCGAAGGGACGCTCGTGTTAAATGTCAAGAACGAGGCATCCTGATGCGAGCGTCTTCGTTGTCTAGATGAGGGGATGTCAGAAGTAAGTTCTTAACACAGAGGCTGGAACGCCCTGACAGGGGTGTTGGCAGAAAAAAAACATATGGGGCATTTAAGAAGCTCCTAGATAGGCACATGGATGATAGGATAATGGAGGCTTTGTAGGAGAATAGGTTTAGACTGATCTTACAGTAGATTAAAAGCTCGGCACAACATCGTGGGCTGAAGTGCATCCTCTGACATCTTAATTGTACACAGGCCGCTTTTGATGGCTTTACCTTTCATAGAAAAACTCGGGCAGATTCATTTTAGTTGTGGTCTGTTCAGATGCTCTGTTCTTGCTTGCAGGAAAATCATCTGATAGTGGTTTTCAAACGCGCTGTCTGTGATGTCCTGTTCACACTAAAGCTACAAGCTAAGGGTGGCTTTTAAAATTAGTTCCTTTTGAGTAGACGCGATTTCCAGGAACACAGACCTTGTTTCAGGACAGGTTAGTCTTTCTTACAGCCTGAGACTGGGTTATCAAGTGGGTTTTTTCATTTTCTTTTTCTTCGGTTACATTTATGATTTTTGGATATTGCAGATGGGTGAACATTTTAGAAGCATTAGATTAAATGCAGGATAAATCTCTCTTCACACATTCCTGAGCAACATGTTACTCACAGAGTGAATCTCCCTCCACACCGTCCCATCACACACTCACGGGGTCAGACACAGAGTGAAGCTCCCTCCACACCGTCCCATCACACACTCCCGGGGTCAGACACAGAGTGAAACTCCCTCCACACCATCCCATCACACACTCCCAGGGTCAGACACAGAGTGAATCTCCCTCCACACCGTCCCATCACACACTCCCAGGGTCAGACACAGAGTGAATCTCCCTCCACACCGTCCCATCACACACTCCCGGGGTCAGACACAGAGTGTAGCTCCCTCCACACCATCCCATCACACACTCCCGGGGTCAGACACAGAGTGAAACTCCCTCCACACCGTCCCATCACACACTCCCAGGGTCAGACTCAGAGTGAAGCTCCCTCCACACCGTCCCATCACACACTCCCGGGGTCAGACTCAGAGTGAAGCTCCCTCCACACCGTCCCATCACACACTCCCGGGGTCAGACACAGAGTGAAACTCCCTCCACACCATCCCATCACACACTCCCAGGGTCAGACACAGAGTGAATCTCCCTCCACACCATCCCATCACACACTCCCAGGGTCAGACACAGAGTGAATCTCCCTCCACACCGTCCCATCACACACTCCCGGGGTCAGACACAGAGTGTAGCTCCCTCCACACCATCCCATCACACACTCCCGGGGTCAGACACAGAGTGAAACTCCCTCCACACCGTCCCATCACACACTCCCGGGGTCAGACACAGAGTGAAACTCCCTCCACACCGTCCCATCACACACTCCCAGGGTCAGACACAGAGTGAAGCTCCCTCCACACTGTCCCATCACACACTCCCGGGGTCAGACACAGAGTGAATCTCCCTCCATACCGTCTCATCACACACTCCCGGGGTCAGACACAGCGTGAATCTCCCTCAACACCGTCCCATCACACACTCCCGGGATGAGACACAGAGTGAATCTCCCTCCACACCGTCCCATCACACACTCCTGGGGTCAGACACAGAGTGAATCTCCCTCCACACTGTCCCATCACACACTCCTGGGGTCAGACACAGAGTGAATCTCCCTCCACACCATCCCATCACACACTCCCGGGGTCAGACACAGAGTGAATCTCCCTCCACACCGTCCCATCACACACTCCTGGGGTCAGACACAGAGTGAATCTCCCTCCACACCGTCCCATCACACACTCCCGGGGTCAGACACAGAGAGAAACTCCCTCCATACCGTCTCATCACACACTCCCGGGGTCAGACACAGAGTGAAGCTCCCTCCATACTGTCTCATCACACACTCCCGGGGTCAGACACAGAGTGAAGCTCCCTCCACACCGTCCCATTACACACTCCCGGGGTCAGACACCGAGTGAATCTCCCTCCACACCGTCCCATCACACACTCCCGGGGTCAGACACAGAGTGAAACTCCCTCCACACCGTCCCATCACACACTCCCAGGGTCAGACACAGAGTGAATCTCCCTCAACACCGTCCCATCACACACTCCCAGGGTCAGACACAGCGTGAATCTCCCTCAACACCGTCCCATCACACACTCCCGGGATGAGACACAGAGTGAATCTCCCTCCACACCGTCCCATCACACACTCCTGGGGTCAGACACAGAGTGAATCTCCCTCCACACTGTCCCATCACACACTCCTGGGGTCAGACACAGAGTGAATCTCCCTCCACACCATCCCATCACACACTCCCGGGGTCAGACACAGAGTGAATCTCCCTCCACACCGTCCCATCACACACTCCTGGGGTCAGACACAGAGTGAATCTCCCTCCACACCGTCCCATCACACACTCCCGGGGTCAGACACAGAGAGAAACTCCCTCCACACCGTCCCATCACACACTCCCGGGGTCAGACACAGAGAGAAACTCCCTCCACACCGTCCCATCACACACTCCCGGGGTCAGACACAGAGAGAAACTCCCTCCACACCGTCCCATCACACACTCCCAGGGTCAGGGACATACTGTGTTAGACACAGAGTAAAATTTACTCTATCCTGTCCCTGCTCTTGTCACACAGTCCTCCTGGGGGTTAGATGCAGAGTAAGACACCCTGTCCAAGGATTGAATCCCAACATCAGTCCAGATGGAACATCGACTCTTTTTCCCTTCCACAGATGCTGACTGACCTGATGAGTTCTTCCAGCATCTACACTCATCTGCATTGCCCCCTTCAGCAGAGCACTTCCAGTGAGTCGGAACAAGTATGCCTGGAATCATGTCAATCACCTGTTCTCGAGATGAATTCTCCTGCTCCAGGACATCCGAGATGTCTCCCTTTCTCAGGAATCATGCTCCCCAACAGTGATATTTATTTATTTTGCGTTATGGTACGGTAACAATCCCTTCTGACCTAACGAGGCCCACGCTGTCCAATTACTAACCCGTATGTCTTACTGTGGGATTAAAACATTAGGATCAGGTTTATTATCACTGAAGTATGTTGTAAAATCTGTTGTTTTGTGGCAGCGTTGCATAAAATATACTATATATTTCAATATGGAATATATATACAGCACTTACGGCCCGTCATGCCGTTGACGGTCCTCCAGCCCTGGCAGTGTTCATCGTGTCAGTAGCTTCCTCTCGGCTTTCACTACTGTCAGTCCTGGTGGAGACCCAGGAATATCGTCGCACTCGGATGCAGAAGCAGTCTTCATCGATGGTTCCCCAACAACTTTGTTTGACCAGTCAGGGTTGTTGGCACTGAGCTGAACCCCCGAACCTGCTGGATCAGCAGACCACCCTCTGCCCTTTGGCGTGGCCGTCTCTACCGAGAGCCAAAGCATAAAGATATTAAAAAAGGCAAACTAAGTAAATTATGTATTTAAGCGAAATATGGAACAAATTAGAACACTACCAATAATATTATGGTACTATAAATCTGCGTATCAGCTCCTAATAGTTATCACGGATGGGATCCATCCAATGTACACAGTGAACAAAATCAATGCAGACATTGAGTGTAGATAACGGATTGCCTTCATACAATACTATCGACAATTGCATCCTCCAAATCTTCATCTTCATTGTAACATTCAAGATGGTTGCCGATACCTTCAAATTCATCATAGTTCCTAACTTGTTGAAGTAGTGAAATCATTTCATTTTCACTTCTGCCCGCTAACGGCATCTCCAAGCCTGAACGCTTGAAACCACAGTGAGCAAAACAGTTCTGAATTGCCTTTCTTCTGTTTTTTGCCAGCAATCACTAACAGAAGTTGGAGTTTTTGGAGCATAAGCACGAGCAACTGAGGCTATTTAAAAACTACTCACACAAAGCACAGCTCAGTGTCTAACGGACACTGTTTCCTTTTCCTAATCACGAGTGATCCCACCGGTGATCAAAAGGCAGTCTCCCCTCTCCGTAGCAGAGAGATCCCACCAGCGATCAAAAGGCAGTCTCCCCTCTCCATAGCAGAGTGATCCCACCAGCGATCAAAAGGCAGTCTCCCCTCTCCGTAGCAGAGAGATCCCACCAGTGATCAAAAGGCAGTCTCCCCTCTCCATAGCAGGGCGATCCCACCAGTGATCAAAAGGCAGTCTCCCCTCTCCGTAGCAGAGCGATCCCACCGGTGATCAAAAGGCAGTCTCCCCTCTCCGTAGCAGAGTGATCCCACCAGCGATCAAAAGGCAGTCTCCCCTCTCCATAGCAGAGTGATCCCCCAGCGATCAAAAGGCAGTCTTCCCTCTCCGTAGCAGAGTGATCCCACCGGTGATCAAAAGGCAGTCTCCCCTCTCCATAGCAGAGTGATCCCACCAGCGATCAAAAGGCAGTCTCCCCTCTCCGTAGCAGAGCGATCCCACCAGTGATCAAAAGGCAGTCTCCCCTCTCCGTAGCAGAGTGATCCCACCAGCGATCAAAAGGCAGTCTCCCCTCTCCATAACAGAGTGATCCCCCAGCGATCAAAAGGCAGTCTCCCCTCTCCATAGCAGAGAGATCCCACCAGTGATCAAAAGGCAGTCTCCCCTCTCCGTAGCAGAGAGATCCCACCAGCGATCAAAAGGCAGTCTCCCCTCTCTGTAGCAGAGCGATCCCACCAGTGATCAAAAGGCAGTCTCCCCTCTCCATAGCAGAGTGATCCCACCAGTGATCAAAAGGCAGTCTCCCCTCTCCGTAGCAGAGCGATCCCACCAGTGATCAAAAGGCAGTCTCCCCTCTCCGTAGCAGAGTGATCCCACCAGCGATCAAAAGGCAGTCTCCCCTCTCCATAGCAGAGTGATCCCCCAGCGATCAAAAGGCAGTCTCCCCTCTCCATAGCAGAGAGATCCCACCAGCGATCAAAAGGCAGTCTCCCCTCTCCGTAGCAGAGTGATCCCACCAGCGATCAAAAGGCAGTCTCCCCTCTCTGTAGCAGAGCGATCCCACCAGTGATCAAAAGGCAGTCTCCCCTCTCCATAGCAGTGATCCCACCTGCGATCAAAAGGCAGTCTCCCCTCTCCATAGCAGAGTGATCCCACCAGCGATCAAAAGGCAGTCTCCCCTCTCCGTAGCAGAGTGATCCCACCAGCGATCAAAAGGCAGTCTCCCCTCTCCGTAGCAGAGTGATCCCACCAGTGATCAAAAGGCAGTCTCCCCTCTCCGTAGCAGAGTGATCCCACCAGTGATCAAAAGGCAGTCTCCCCTCTCCATAGCAGAGTGATCCCACCAGCGATCAAAAGGCAGTCTCCCCTCTCCGTAGCAGAGAGATCCCACCAGCGATCAAAAGGCAGTCTCCCCTCTCCGTAGCAGAGAGATCCCACCAGCGATCAAAAGGCAGTCTCCCCTCTCCATAGCAGGGCGATCCCACCAGCGATCAAAAGGCAGTCTCCCCTCTCCGCAGCAGAGTGATCCCACCAGTGATCAAAAGGCAGTCTCCCCTCTCCATAACAGAGAGATCCCACCAGCGATCAAAAGGCAGTCTCCCCTCTCCGTAGCAGAGTGATCCCACCAGTGATCAAAAGGCAGTCTCCCCTCTCCGTAGCAGAGAGATCCCACCAGCGATCAAAAGGCAGTCTCCCCTCTCCGTAGCAGAGATCCCACCAGTGATCAAAAGGCAGTCTCCCCTCTCCATAGCAGAGTGATCCCACCAGCGATCAAAAGGCAGTCTCCCCTCTCCGTAGCAGAGTGATCCCACCAGTGATCAAAAGGCAGTCTCCCCTCTCCGTAGCAGAGCGATCCCACCAGCGATCAAAAGGCAGTCTCCCCTCTCCATAGCAGTGCAATCCCACCAGTGATCAAAAGGCAGTCTCCCCTCTCCGTAGCAGAGTGATCCCACCAGCGATCAAAAGGCAGTCTCCCCTCTCCATAGCAGGGCGATCCCACCAGTGATCAAAAGGCAGTCTCCCCTCTCCGTAGCAGAGTGATCTCACCAGCGATCAAAAGGCAGTCTCCCCTCTCCATAGCAGAGTGATCCCACCGGTGATCAAAAGGCAGTCTTCCCTCTCCGTAGCAGTGCAATCCCACCAGGGATCAAAAGGCAGTCTCCCCTCTCCGTAGCAGAGAGATCCCACCAGCAATCAAAAGGCAGTCTCCCCTCTCCGTAGCAGAGTGATCCCACCAGCGATCAAAAGACAGTCTCCCCTCTCCGTAGCAGAGAGATCCCACCGGCGATCAAAAGGCAGTCTCCCCTCTCCGTAACAGAGCGATCCCACCAGTGATCAAAAGGCAGTCTCCCCTCTCCTTAGCAGAGCGATCCCACCAGCGATCAAAAGGCAGTCTCCCCTCTCCGTAGCAGAGCGATCCCACCGGCGATCAAAAGGCAGTCTCCCCTCTCCGTAGCAGAGAGATCCCACCAGCGATCAAAAGACAGTCTCCCCTCTCCGTAGCAGAGTGATCCCACCAGCGATCAAAAGGCAGTCTCCCCTCTCCGTAGCAGTGCAATCCCACCAGTGATCAAAAGGCAGACAGCTGGCGCTCACCTTCTGCATTCGCCTCAATGTTTCAATCTCCCTCATCACTTTATTCCGTGAGCCTTTAATCGGTGAAATGGGGTCAAATTTCAGCTCTCACGCGGTCCTACAGCCTCCTCGCCACGACGTTCCCTCTGCCTCTGCCTCGCGGAATCCTCAGGAGCCACCAAACTGAAAATCACGGGCTCCAACAGTTCCAGAATCACTTTCGAGATGACAAACAAACGTAAAAGATGTCAAAAAGTGAAATATATAGTTTCTTGATCTGTCTAGAAGATGTCGACAGAAGGAGCGCAGTACACAGACGCCATCTTGTAACTTATGGTCGTTTTACGTCTTTGCCCTCTACTGTTGCCACAGAACAACAGATTTCACACCATTACATTACAAAACATTGCAATGAATGAACCTCTCCATTCCCTGGTCGTCCTCGTCTTTCACGGTAGCACAACCAACGAGACTCAGTGGGCAGCTTATTAGGTACACGGTACACCTGATCATTAATGCAAATGTCCTCACGTGGCAGCAACTCAATGCACCAAAGCATGCAGACATGGTCAAGAGGTTCAGAGCAAATAGACTGGAGAAGAAATGTGATTTAAGTGATTTCGACCGGGGAAATGATTGTTGGTGCCAGATGGGGTGGTTTGATTATCTCAGAAACTGCTGACCTCCTGGGATTTTCACGCACAACGATCTCTAGAGTTTGCAGAGAATGGTGCGAGAAACAAAACACATACAGTGTGCGGCAGTTCAGTGGGCGAAAAGGCCTCGTTAGTGAGAGAGGTCGGAGGAGAATGGCCAGACTGGTTCAAGATGACAGGAAGGTGACAGTAATTCAGATAAGCACGTGTTATAACAGCGCTGTGCAGAAGAGCATCTCTGAATGCACAGCACGTCAAACCTCGGAGCAGAGGCGTTGCAGCAGCGAGAGACAGGGGCACGCGCTCAGTGGCCACTTTATTAGGAACAGCAGGCAGCTGGACCTCACGCTGCTGAACGAGAACCCACAGGTCGTTTGAGGAACGCGGACTTTGGCGAGCTCCTCGAGGACTTGGATGCTGATTTTCTCGCAGCAGGGTTTCTGCCGGCCGTATTCGTGGGGGAGCGGAAAGCTGTATAAACCAGTGGTCAGCCCCGCGGCTGTGATGTGGGTGACACTGACACCTCTGCGGTCTCCTGCTTGGACAGTGTCGCAATCTAACGCCTGCATTGGCCGTCACATCAACAGCCTAAGCATCTCCCTCCCCGGCTGGTATCATTCGGGTCTGGAGGCATCTTTTGGAGGGCTTCGCTAGAGCATCTTCCGGGCCCCTTTAGCCTGCTGTGTGCAGAGGAAAACCGAGATAAGTTTGCTTGGTGCTGCAAACGTGACCGTGAATTGCTACCTCTCGCTGTAACAGGCTGCAGTTTCCTGTCGCCATCTCATTCCCCAGCATTGCAGATTACTCTCGATTATGCTCGTCCAGATGAAGCATCCTTTTTCATATATTTTTTTTAACGTTACACCTTTTTTTAAAATCATGGTTCACTCTTCTTGCCTATCAAACTCCTTCTTCTCCAGCCCTGTGCCTTTTCTACCTATCACCTCCCAGCTTCTTACTTCATCCCCCCCTCCCCCACCCACCTGGCTTCAACTATCACCCTTGCCCCGCTTCCCCTCCCTCTGCCTTCTACCCCCGTCCTTTCCAGTCCAAAACGCCGACTGCTTATTCCTCTCCATAGATGCTGCCTGACCTGCTGAGTTCCTGTGCTGGGCCGGATTGCCAGCCGCCTACAAAACCTCTTTTTGAAATTCATTTCTGAAACTAAATCAAGAAGAACATGTGTTGTTTTATCTCTGTTTCTATCCTGTGGTGCGCGGTGAGGGTTTGGGTTCTGACAGGAGCTGACTCAGGAAACGGCGCGTCATCTTTCATCTTTGTCCCGTCCCTTGTGGTGGAGGCGAACCGTTTGAAAACGCAGCTAAGCGGATCAGTCGGGCTCGCAAGGCGGAGTGAGAGGGGGGCGCGGCCGCCGAGGGAGAGGGGCTGAGGCAGAGCAGCGCTGGATGCGGACGGCGTGACCCGCTCCGAGTGACATAGACACAGGCGCCAATGAGCACCGGGAGGGTTGGGGTAGACAGACCACGACACAAACACTGACGGCAACGCAGGAGACAATCAAGGAGGGTGGCACCCCGGTAGATAGAGATAGAGAGGAGGCGGGAGAGAGTTTGCATTGCAGAGTTGAAGTGAGTAAAAATTCCGCGACACCAGCTCTGTTTGGGAAACTTTGGAGCCTTTCTACTCTAGAGCAGGGTCAGTCCGGCGGAAGGAGGGGGCCACACCAACAGCAAGATGGAGGCCGGCCCCGTGTCGTGGTAACCGGACCGGGCAGCCTCTCCCGGTGGAGTCAGCCTCAAATCAGAAAGGCACCTCGGAGGGAAGAGGGCTCTGTCGTCCGCTCGGGGAAGGACGGAGACGAGGCGGAAAGGCATGAGCGCGCCGGGAAATAATCAGACGCAGGACTGTTACGGTAAGAGGAGAGATGAAATCTATCTTTACTAAAGTTCCTTCGGCCCATCACGCCCATGCCAGCCCGAGCTGGTCCCAGTTGCCAGGGCTGGACTCGCATCCCTCTAAACCTGCGGGAGCTTTGGAGAGGGTGCCGAGAAGATTTACCAGGATGCTGCCTTGAGTGAGCTGGGGCTTTTCCCATCGGAGCGAAGGAGGATGAGGTGATAGAGGTGACAAGAGGCAACAATTGAGTGGGCAGCCAGAGTCTTTTTTTTCCCAGAGCGATAAAGTATAAGGGAGATGTTAGAGGCCATTTTTAAATACAGACCTTTAAATACACACCTTTAAATAGGTGTGTGCAACGCCCTGCCAGGGTTGGCGGTCGAGGCAGATACATTAGGGACATTTAAGAGACTCTTAGATAGAAAAATGGAGAGCTATAGAGTCATAGAAAAGTACAGTACAGAAACAGGCTTTTCAGCCCATCTAGTCCATGCTGATCCATTTAAATTGCCTACTCCCATCGACCTGCACGGGAACCATAGTCCACCATACCCCTCCCATCCACGTACGCATCCAGACTTGTCTTGGATGTTAAAATCGAGCTCGTACTGGCAGCTCGTTCTCAAGACCCTCTGTGAAGAAGCTCCCCCCCCCCCCATGTTCTGCTTAAACTTTTCATCTTTCACATTTAACCCCTGACTTCTGGTCACAGTCCCATCCAACCTCAGTGCAAAAAGCCTGCTTGCATTTACCCTATCTATACCCCTCATAGTTTTGTATAGTTCTATCAAATCTCTTCTAAATCTTCTATGCTCCAAGGAATAAAGTCCTAACCTACTCAATCTTTCCCTATAAGGTCCTCCAGTCCCAACAACATCCTTGTAAATTTTCCCTGCACTCTTTCAACCTCGTTTACATCTTTCCTGTAGGTAGGTGACTAGGACTGCTCACAATACTCCAAATTAGGCCTCACCAATGTTTTATACAACTTCAACATAACATCCCAACTCCTGTAATCAGTACTTTGATTTGTGAAGGCCAACGTGCCTAAAGCTTTCGTTACAACCTTATCTACCTGGGACGCCACTTTCAACGAATTACGGGCCTGTATTCCCAGATCCCCTTGTTCTACCGAACTCCTCAGTGCCCTACCGTTCACTGTGTAAATCCTACCCTGAAGGAGGGAAGATTTCGGTTTGTGTAGGAGGGGAGGTTTAGGTTGAGTTAAAAGGTCAAAACATGGTGGGCCGAAGGTGCTGTATGGTTCTATGGTCTGTGTTAAGTGTCATCCAAATGCCCCTCTCCGCTACTTCCTCTGGCTGCTTGTTATGTTAACCGAGCACCCTCTGTGTGAACAAAGTTGCTCCTCAGATCCTCTTTAAATCTTCCCGCACTCACCTTAAACCCTGCGACCTTTATTTTAGACTCCCCTAAGAAAGGGCTGTGGCCCCCCCCCCCGACCTTATCTAGGGTAGTATGGTGGTTAGCACAGCGCTTTACAGTACCAGCAACCCGGGTTCAGTTCCCGCCGATATCCGAGAGGAGTTTCTACGTTCTCCCCGTGACCGCGTGGGTTTCCTCCGGGCGCTCCGGTTTCCGCCCGCAGTCCGAAGACCTACTGGTTGGCAGGTTAACTGATCGCTGTAGATTGTCCCGTGATTAGGCTAATAGGATAATTAGGATAATAAATAAATAGATATCCCTCTCTTGATCTTATAAATCTCTATCAGGCCATCCCTCAGCTGCCCTCGCTCCAGGCAAAACAGCCCCAACCAATCAGATCTCCCCTTTCCATTCAGCCCATCTTCTCTGCCCTGTCATTCCATCATGGCTGATTTATTAACCCTCTCAGCCCCATTCTCCTGCCTTTGATGCCCTTACTAATCAAGAACCTGTCAACCTCCATTTTAAATTTACCCAATGATGCGGTCTCCACAGCCGTCTGTGGCAATGAATTCCACAGATTTGCCACCCTCTGGCTGAAGAAATTCCTCCTCATCCCTGCTCTAAAGGGACATCCTATTCTGAGATGTTTCCTCAGGTCCTAGACTTTATACATCCACTCTTTCTAGGCCTTTCAATATTCAATAGGTTTTAATGAAATCCCCCCCTTAATCTTCTAACTTCCAGCGAGAACAGGCCCAGAGTCATCAAACCCTCCTCATACATTAACCCTTTCATTCCTGAGATTATTTTCTTTATCTCTTCTCTCTTTCTCACTCTCTCCTCCTTTTCTCTCTCTCACACTCTCTACCTCTGTATCTCTGTCTGTCTCTCTCTCTACCTCTGTCTGTCTCTCTCCTCTCTCTCTCTATCTCTGTCTGTCTCTCCTTCTCTCTCTCTCTCTCTCTCTCTCTCTCTCTCTCTGTGCATGTGTTACCCTCTCTCCTCTGTTCACACCTCCTTCAGAACCTTCCTCCCAGCCTTTCTCAGCCAACACCAGCTGATGTCATCCTGTCTATCCTGGACTTCAACCTGACACAGATGTCCCCATTTCTTCGTCCCTCGCCCTTCCTCTGCATCGGGGGTTCCCAACCTGGTATCCACGGACCCCTCGGTTAATAAAAAAAAGTTGGGAACCCCTGTTTTCCAAATCCTCCCTGTCCTGTGACGGAAACTTAAACCGTTGTGTGTTGTTCCGGTCGCCGCGTTGCAGGAAGGCTGCAGAAGAGGTTCACCTTGATGCTGCCAGGATTAGAGGACGTGGGCGACGAGGCGAGGCTGGACGAAGTCGGGTTGATTTCTCTGCAGCCTGAGGGGGCTCAGGGAAGACCTGACTTAAGTTCAGCATGGCTCAGAGGCACGGTCACGAAGGTGCCCGTGAACCACGACGACCTTCCGTGGGCCGCGGCCAAAACTTTGGATTAAATTGCGTTCGAGTTCCCCTCAGTGCAATTTGCAGCGTGTAATCTCGCTCTTTTCCGTTGGTTCTGCGATGGTTATTATTCTGTAGACTCGGGGAGTATGCCCACAAGTTCTCAGGTTATGCATCCTTGAAATTCTTCCTTCTCTCTCGCTCTGCCCCTGTGAGATCTGCTTTCCCCGTGATTCTGCCAACTTTGCGTTGAACGTTGAACTTCGGGACAGGCAGAACCATCCCCCCCCCACCCCCACGATGATCGTGTCAAAAAGCAGAGGGCATGCACTAAGGGGAGAGGAGGAAGGTTTAAAGGAGATGAGTGGGGTGAATGTTTTAACATACAGAACGGTGGCTGCTTTGATTGGGCTGCCCGGAGTGCTGGTGGGGGCAGATACGACCGAGGTGTTTAAAGTATACAGTACTGTGTAAAAGCCTTTGGTACATATAGAGTATATCGATAGGGTGCCCAAGACTTTTGCACAGTACTGTATTCGTCAATGTGGAGTGGAGAGTGAGCGTGTAAATCTGCTGGGAGAAAAGGATGTTGGGAATGGTGCGGGTGGAGAGCTGAGGGAGGGGTGTGGGACAGGAGGCAGAGAAGGAGTGCCAGGGGCGGGGGGGTACAGACACACCCAGCCCTGAGACACCAGGCAAGGTCATTTGATTCCAAGCAATTGGTTTGTTGATCATTACAGAATGTCTCTGGTGCTTCCCGCCCCCAACGCTCACCCTTGCCCTTTCACTTTTCCCAACCATGATTCCCCTCTCCCTGCCCTCTTCCCACTCTCAGTCCACAATAGAGACCCATCTCAGAATCAGGTTCATCATCACTCACGTATGTCCTGAAATGTGTTTTTTGCAGCAACATTACAGTCCAATACATCAATTTACTCACAGTACGGTCCAAAAGCCTCAGGTCTCCCTGTAACCTTTGTCACCCTGACTGATCAGGAACCTGTCACCCTCCGCTTCGTCTCCCCAGTGACTCGTCCTCCACAGCCGTCGGTGTTTCAGAGGCTGTTTGAGTCGGGAACGGAGGGATATGGACCCTGAGCGGGTAGAAGGGAATTTGGATGAATTTGGGATCGGGTTCTGTGCAGACGTCGAGGACAGAAGGCCCTGTTCCTGTGCTGCACTGTAGTACGTTGTAGCACTCCCACCACAGATGCTGCCCGACCAGCAGAGTATATCTGACATTTCTTGCTTTTCACTTTCGACTCTGTGCCCCTGCGTTTGGTGTTTTTTGTTTTGTTTTGTGTTTCTACGGCCGTGGCTCAGCGCCAGACTGCTTCGTGCTGCGTGGGCAGGCCGTTCCCAGCGAAGCCGAACGCAGGTGACATTGCTGAAACTCGAGTGGGTGTGCTCCCTTTCTAAGTTTGCACATTTCCGGGCGATGCTTCACTCATCAAACGGATGTTTAGATTCGAACTGGAGCCACCATTTGCTTTCTCCTCCCCGTAACACCTCGATAGAACCGTGAGGCACAGAAACAGGCCCCTCGTTACCATGCCAACCGTGAAGCCTATTCACCCCAAACACATTTGCCCACATTAGGCCTATATCAAATATTATTATCATTAGAGAAATGGCGGAGTAACAAGCCCTTCTGCCCATCGAGTCCCTGCTGCCCATGTGACCAAATAACCTATCAACCCGGAAGTACTTGGAATGAGGGGGGAAACCGGAGCCCGCGCAGTCATGGGGAGAACATACAGAATGTGGAACTAAACGCAGGTTGCTGGCCCATATCGAGTTCCCTTCCACGTACTTGTCCAAATGTATTTGAAAACGTAGCGCAGTGGTTAGCACAACACTCCACAGTTCCGACGATCAGGGTTCAATTCCCGCCTCTGCCCGTGAGGAGTTTGTACCTTCTCCCACGTGGGCTTCGTCTGGGTGCTCCAGTTTCCACCGACTGTCCAAAGACGGACCGGTCGGTAGGTTAATTGTAAATTGTCCCATGATTTGGCTCGGATTATATCGGGGGTTTGCTGAGCAGCATGGTTCGAAGGGCCAGAGGGGCTTATCCCACCCTGTGTCTCAATAAATTCTTTAAAAACCTTGTTACTGTTTCACAAGAACCAGCCTCCCCTCCGTGAACTCTGTCTACGCTTCCTGCTGCCTATGCAAAGCAGCCAGCGTCATCAAAGCCCCGACCCACCCTGGAATTCCCCTCGCCCATCGGGCAGAAGGTACAAAACCCTGAAAGCTCGTCCCACCAGGCTCAGGGACAGCTTCTCCCTCGCCGTTCTCAGACTCCTCAACGGGACTCTTGCAGGAGACAGATGGACTCTCGATCTCTCAGTCTCCCTCGTCATGAGCCTCACATCTCCCCGCTCCACCTTCACTACTCTCTCTGGAACTCCATACTTTACTCTCTGTTTTTACTGTTCCCTTCGCTCTGCCTCGACGTACTTGACGTTGTGAAATGATCTGTCTGGATGGCACATCAAAGAAAGTTTTTCCACTGCATCTCGGTGCTCGTCACACTGATAACCCACTTCCTCCGGAGGCTCGTTCCTAAACCCACGAGCCTCTGTGTAAAACTAAATTTACACTTGAGATCAGAGGGTCCGAACTGGGGTCCAGGGCCCCTTGCTGAATGGTTTTGGCTCATGGCATCAAAACGGTTGCATCCGGTGATTCTGCTACTCTGACATTCCGCTCTCCTGAGATTATGCCTCTTTCAAATTCTTCCCTCTCTCTCATTTCTGTCTCTGAAATCTTTTTTTCCCCTCCTCAGCCCCACTCCCCAGCCTTCTCCCCGTAACCTTTGATGCCAAATCCAATCAAGAACCTATCCAGCACTTCTTTAAATGTAACCAATGACCCGGCCTGTGGTAACAAATTCCACAAATTAATTACCCTCTGGCGAATGAAATTTCTCCGCATCTCTCTTTTAAACGGACGCGTCTCTATCCTGAGGCTGTGCCCTCTTGTCCGAGACTCTCCCAGCCCAGGACGCATCCTTTCTACGTCTACTCTGTCTAGGCCTTTCAACATTGGAAAGGTTTCAAAGAGCTTTCCCCTCATCCTTCTAAATTCCACCGAGTACAGTCCATGTATGATAACTCTTTCATTCCCAGAATCATCCATGTGAACTGACTCTGGACCCTCTCCAATGCCAGCAAATCTTTTCTAAAGTGAAGAGCCCAAAACTGTTGACAATACTCAAGCTGAGGCCTCACCATCGCCTTATAAAGCCTCAGCATCACATCCCTTCTCTTGTATTCTACACCTCTTGAAATGAATGCCGACACTGCATTACTCTTGCTCACCACCGATCTTCATATCATCTGCAAACTTGACAACAAAGCCATCTATTTCATGATATTATCATTGATATTGACATACAGCATAAAAAGAAGTGGTCCTAACACCAAACACTGCAGAACACCACGAGCCACTGGCAGCCAACCAGAAAAGGATCCTTTCATTCCCACTCGCTGCCTCCTACCAATCAGCCAATGTTCTAACCATGTTAGTAACTTTCTTGTAACACCACGGGCTCTTAATTTGGAAAGAAGCTTCATGGTTAGAACCTTGTCAAGGGTCTTCTGAAAGTCCAAATGTACAACATCCACTGCATCCCCTTTATCACACCTACCTGTAATCTCCTCAAAGAATTCCAACAGGTTCATCAGGCAAGATTTTCCCTGAAGGAAACCATGCTGACTTGTCTGATCTTGTCCTGTGCCACCAAGTACTCCATCATCTTATCCTTAGCAATTTTCTCGAACATCTTCCCAACCACTGAGCTCAGGCTAACTGGTCTAGAATTTTCTTTCTGCTGCCTTCCTCCTTCTGGCGTGCCTCATCTATTTCCTGTTGTAGTCTGTGGTCCACATCCCAGCTACTGTCTGGAGGTCTGTATAGAACTGCCATCAGGGTCCTTTTACCCAACCCAGAATGATTCAACATCTCCCAACCCTGTGTCGTGTCTTTCTCCTGATTTCATGCCATTCTTTACCAGCTGAGCGATGCCACCCCATCTGCCTACCTTCCTATCCCTCCGAAACAACGTGTAACCTCGGACATTCAGCTCCCAACTACACCCGTCCTTCAGCCACGACTCCGTGATGGCCACAACATCATACCTGACAATCTGTAAAAGTGCAACAAGATCATCACCTTATTTCTTGTACTCAGAGCATTGAGATATAACACTTAGAGTTCTGTGTTTGCTATCCTTTTTGATTCTGCATCCCTAATGCACTGATACTCACCCTTCCAGCTGCAATTTTGTCCTATCTTCTGCCTGCCCATCCTGACAGTCTGACTGCACGCTATCTTTGCCTTTTTACCATCCATCCTATCCTGAGACCCTTCATTCCAGTTCCCACCCCCCTACCAAATTAGTTTAAACCCTCCCTACAGCTCTAACAAACCTGCCCGCAAGAATATCGGTTCCCCTCTGCTTCGGGTGCAATGTTTGAACAGCTCATCCCTCCCCCGGAAGAGATCCCAATGATCCAAGAACCTGAAGCCCTGCCCCCTGCGCCAGCGTCTCAGCCGTGCTCTCATCTGCCAGATCATCCTGTCTCGACCCTCACTGGCACATGGTTCAGGCAGCAATCCAGAAATTACTATCCGGGAGGTCCTGCTTCTCGGCTTTCTGCCGAGCTATCTCCCTTCAGGGTCTCATTGCTTTTCCTTCCTACGTCATTGGCCCCGATATGTACCCAGACATCTAACTGTTCTCCCTCCATATTGAAAATGCTGTGAGCACGATCCAAGTTGTCCCTGGGAGGCAGCTTACCATCCGGGTGTCCCGTTCACGTGCACAGAACCTCCTGTCTGTTCCTCTGTCTATTGAGGCCCCAATCACTACCACTCCCTTCTTCTCCCTCATTACCTTCTGCACCATAGACCGATGCTCAGTGCCAGCAACCTGGCAAAAAGTGGACGGCATGCACTAAGGGGAGAGGAGGAAGGTTTAAAGGAGATGTGTGGGCTGAATGTTTTTACACAGAGAACAGTGGGTGCTTGGATTGGGCTGCCAGGAGTGCTGGTGGGGGCAGATAAAATCGAGGTGTTTAACACAACGGTACTGTCAAAAGGCTTAGGCACATATATATCAATAGGGTACTGAAAACTTTTGCACAGTCTTTGTCAACATGGAGCGGAGAGTGAGTCTGTAAATCTGCTGAGAGAAAAGGATTTTGGGAATGGTGAGGGTGGAGAGCTGCAGGAGGGGTGTGGGACAGGGGGCAGAGAAGGAGTGCCAGGGGCGGGGGGGTACAGATACACCCAGCCCTGAGACACCAGGCAAAGTCATTTGATTCCAAACAATTGGTTTATTGATCATTACAGAACGTCTCTGGTGCTTCCCACTCCCAACGCTCACCCTTCCACTTTTCCCAACCATGACTCCCCTCTCCCTGACCCCTTCCCACTCTCAGTTTTCACAATAGAGACCCATCTCAGAATCAGGTTTATCATCACTCACATATGTCCGGAAATGTGTTTTTTGCAATACATCAATTTACTCACAGTACTGACCAAAAGCCTCAGGCACTTTAACTAAATATATTTGTAGTTTTATACAAACGTTTGTATATATATATATATATGTATCCAAGAAATCTTCACATTATTTTAGGAGCAGAATCAGGCCACTCAGTTCATCAATTCTACTCTGCTAGTCCATCATGGCTGATTTATTATCCCTCTCAAACCCATTCTCCTGCCTTCTCCCTGTAACCTTTGTCACCCTGACTAATCAGGAACCTGTCACCCTCCGCTTCGTCTCCCCAGTGACTCGCCCTCCACAGCCGTCGGTGTTTCAGAGGCTGTTCGAGTCAGGAAATGGAGGAATATGGATCCCAAGCGGGTAGAAGGGAATTTGGATGAATTTGGGATCGGGTTCTGTGCAGACGTCGAGGACAGAAGGCCCTGTTCCTGTGCTGCACTGTAGTACGTTGTAGCACTCCCACCACAGATGCTGCCCGACCGGCGGAGTATATCTGACATTTCTTGCTTTTCACTTTCGACTCTGTGCCCCTGCGTTTGGTGTTTTTTGTTTTGTTTTGTGTTTCTACGGCCGTGGCTCAGCACCAGACTGATTCGTGCTGCGTGGGCAGGCCATTCCCAGCGAAGCCGAACGCAGGTGACATTGCTGAAACTCGAGTGGGTGTGCTCCCTTTCTAAGTTTGCACATTTCCGGGCGATGCTTCACTCATCAAACGGATGTTTAGATTCGAACTGGAGCCACCGTTTGCTTTCTCCTCCCCGTAACACCTCGATAGAACCGTGAGGCACAGAAACAGGCCCCTTGTTACCATGCCAACCGTGAAGCCCATTCACCCCAAACACATTTGCCCACATTAGGCCCATATCAAATATTATTATCATTAGAGAAACGGCCGAGTAACAAGCCATTCTGCCCATCAAGTCCCTGCTGCCTATGTGACCAATTAACCTATCAACCTGGAAGTATTTGGAATGAGGGGGGAAACCGGAGCCCTCGCGGTCATGAGAAGAACATACAGAATGTGGAACTAAACGCAGGTCGCTGGCCCGAATCCCGTTCCCTTCCACGTACTAGTCCAAACGTATTTGAAAACGTAGCGCAGTGGTTAGCACAACGCTCCACAGTTCCAACGATCAGGGTTCAATTCCCACCTCTTCCCGTGAGGAGTTCGTACCTTCGCCCACGTGGGCTTCGTCCGGGTGCTCCTGTTTCCTCCGACTGTCCAAAGACAGACCGGTCGGTAGGTTTCATTGTAAATTGTCCCGTGATTAGGCTCGGATTATATCGGGGGTTTGCTGAGCAGTGTGGCTCGAAGGGCCAGAGGGGCTTATCCCACCCTGTGTCTCAATAAATTCTTTAAAAACCTTGTTACTGTTTCACAAGAACCAGCCTCCCCTCCGTAAACTCTGTCTACGCTTCCTGCTGCCTATGCAAAGCAGCCAGCGTCATCAAAGCCCCGACCCACCCTGGAATTCCCCTCGCCCATCGGGCAGAAGGTACAAAACCCTGAAAGCTCGTCCCACCAGGCTCAGGGACAGCTTCTCCCTCGCCGTTCTCAGACTCCTCAACGGGACTCTTGCAGGAGACAGATGGACTCTCGATCTCTCAGTCTCCCTCGTCATGAGCCTCACATCTCCCCGCTCCACCTTCACTACTCTCTCTGGAACTCCATACTTTACACTCCGTTTTTACTGTTCCCTTCGCTCTGCCTCAACGTACTTGACGTTGTGAAATGATCTGTCTGGATGGCACATCAAAGAAAGTTTTTCCACTGCATCTCGGTGCTTTTCACACTGATAACCCACTTCCTCCGGAGGCTCGTTCCTAAACCCACGAGCCTCTGTGTAAAACTAAATTTACACTTGAGATCAGAGGGTCCGAACTGGGGTCCATGACCCCTTGCTGAATGGTTTTGGCTCATGGCATCAAAATGGTTGCATCCGGTGATTCTGCTACTCTGACATTCCGCTCTCCTGAGATTATGCCTCTTTCAAATTCTTCCCTCTCTCTCATTTCTGTCTCTGAAATCTTTTTTTCCCCTCCTCGGCCCCACTCCCCAGCCTTCTCCCCGTAACCTTTGATGCCAAATCCAATCAAGAACCTATCCAGCACTTCTTTAAATGTAACCAATGACCCGGCCTGTGGTAACAAATTCCACAAATTAACTACTCTCTGGCGAATGAAATTTCTCCGCATCTCTCTTTTAAACGGACGCCTCTCTATCCTGAGACTGTGCCCTCTTGTCCGTGACTCCCCCGGCCCAGGACGCATCCTTTCTACGTCTACTCTGTCTAGGCCGTTCAACATTGGAAAGGTTTCAAAGAGCTTTCCCCTCATCCTTCTAAATTCCACCGAGTACAGTCCATGTATGATAACTCTTCCATTCCCAGAATCATCCATGTGAACTGACTCTGGACCCTCTCCAATGCCAGCAAATCTTTTCTAAAGTGAAGAGCCCAAAGCTGTTGACAATACTCAAGCCGAGGCCTCACCATTGCCTTACAAAGCCTCAGCATCACATCCCTTCTCTTGTATTCTACACCTCTTGAAATGAAAGCCGACACTGCATTACTCTTGCTCACCACCAATCTTCATATCATCTGCAAACTTGACAACAAAGCCATCTATTTCATGATATTATCATTGATATTGACATACAGCATAAAAAGAAGTGGTCCTAACACCAAACACTGCAGAACACCACGAGCCACTGGCAGCCAACCAGAAAAGGATCCTTTCATTCCCACTCGCTGCCTCCTACCAATCAGCCAATTTTCTAACCATGTTAGTAACTTTCTTGTAACACCACGGGCTCTTAATTTGGAAAGAAGCCTCATGGTTAGAACCTTGTCAAGGGTCTTCTGAAAGTCCAAATGTACAACATCCACTGCATCCCCTTTATCACACCTACCTGTAATCTCCTCAAAGAATTCCAACAGAACTGTGAGCACGATCCAAGTTGTCCCTGGGAGGCAGCTTACCATCCGGGTGTCCCGTTCATGTGCACAGAACCTCCTGTCTGTTCCTCTGTCTATTGTGGCCCCAATCACTACCACTCCCCTCTTCTCCCTCATTACCTTCTGCACCATAGAACGATGCTCAGTGCCAGCAACCTGGCAAAAAGTGGACGGCATGCACTAAGGGGAGAGGAGGAAGGTTTAAAGGAGATGTGTGGGCTGAATGATTTTACACAGAGAACAGTGGGTGCTTGGATTGGGCTGCCAGGAGTGCTGGTGGGGGCAGATAAAATCGAGGTGTTTAAGACAACGGTACTGTCAAAAGGCTTAGGCACATATACATCAATAGGGTGCTGAATACTTTTGCACAGTACTGTGTTTGTCAATGTAGTGCAGAGAAATTTTCACATTATTTTAGGAGCAGAATCAGGCCACTCAGTCCATCGACTCTACTCTGCTAGTCCATCATGGCTGATTTATTATCCCTTTCAATCCCATTCTCCTGCCTTCTCCCTGTAACCTTTGTCACCCTGACTAATCAGGAACCTGTCACCCTCCGCTTCGTCTCCCCAGTGACTCGCCCTCCACAGCCGTCGGTGTTTCAGAGGCTGTTCGAGTCGGGAATGGAGGGATATGGATCCTGAGCAGGTAGAAGGGAATTTGGATGAATTTGGGATCGGGTTCTGTGCAGACATCGAGGACAGAAGGCCCTGTTCCTGTGCTGCACCGTAGTACGTTGTAGCACTCCCACCACAGATGCTGCCCGACCGGCGGAGTATATCTGACATTTCTTGCTTTTCACTTTCGACTCTGTGCCCCTGCGTTTGGTGTTTTTTGTTTTGTTTCGTGTTTCTACGGCCGTGACTCAGCACCAGACTGCTTCGTGCTGCGTGGGCAGGCCGTTCCCAGCGAAGCCGAACGCAGGTGACATTGCTGAAACTCGAGTGGGTGTGCTCCCTTTCTAAGTTTGCACATTTCCGGGCGATGCTTCACTCATCAAACGGATGTTTAGATTCGAACTGGAGCCACCATTTGCTTTCTCCTCCCCGTAACACCTCGATAGAACCGTGAGGCACAGAACCAGGCCCCTCGTTACCATGCCAACCGTGAAGCCCAAACACGCTTGCCCACATTAGGCCCATATCAAATATTATCATCATTAGAGAAACAGCCGGGTAACAGGCCCTTCTGCCCATCGAGTCCCTGCTGCCCACTTATACCCATGTGACCAAATAACCTACCAACCCAGAAGTATTGGAATGAGGGCTGAAAATGGAGCCCTCGCGGTCACGGGGAGAACGTACAGAATGTGGAACTAAACGCAGGTCGCTGGCCTGAATCCCGTTCCCTTCCACATACTAGTCCAAACGTATTTGAAAACGTAGCGCAGTGGTTAGCACAACACTCCACAGTTCCGACGATCAGGGTTCAATTCCCGCCTCTGCCAGTGAGGAATTCGTACCTTCTCCCACGTGGGCTTCGTCCGGGTGCTCCGGTTTCCGCCGACTGTCCAAAGACAGACCGGTCGCTAGGTTAATTGTAAATTGTCCCATGATTAGGCTCGGATTATATCGGGGGTTTGCTGAGCAGCATGGTTCGAAGGGCCAGAGGGGCTTATCCCACCCCGTGTCTCAATAAATTCTTTAAAAACCTTGTTACTGTTTCACAAGAACCAGCCTCCCCTCCGTAAACTCTGTCTACGCTTCCTGCTGCCTATGCAAAGCAGCCAGCGTCATCAAAGCCCCGACCCACCCTGGAATTCCCCTCGCCCATCGGGCAGAAGGTACAAAACCCTGAAAGCTCGTCCCACCAGGCTCAGGGACAGCTTCTCCCTCGCCGTTCTCAGACTCCTCAACGGGACTCTTGCAGGAGACAGATGGACTCTCGATCTCTCAGTCTCCCTCGTCATGAGCCTCACATCTCCCCGGTCCACCTTCACTACTCTCTCTGGAACTCCATACTTTACTCTCCGTTTTTACTGTTCCCTTCGCTCTGCCTCGACGTACTTGACGTTGTGAAATGATCTGTCTGGATGGCACATCAAAGAAAGTTTTTCCACTGCATCTCGGTGCTTTTCACACTGATAACCCACTTCCTCCGGAGGCTCGTTCCTAAACCCACGAGCCTCTGTGTAAAACTAAATTTACACTTGAGATCAGAGGGTCCGACCTGGGGTCCAGGACCCCTTGCTGAATGGTTTTGGCTCATGGCATAAAAAACCCACTGATCTAGATCCACTTTAGATATTTCCCCTTTCACTTTCTACCTATGCCCTGCAGTTCCAGAATCTCCTGCCCTGGCCATCTGTCCTGTCTCTAATTATGGGAGGCTGAAGTAAAATTCATTGAGGAGTACAGTGGTGAAACAGGCCTTTGGGCCTAGCTAAGCTGTAGCAGCCTGGCCTTTGCCTAATTCCATCCGCCTGCACCCACACTTATCCAAGCTCCTCTTAAATGATTGAATTCATCTGCACCTACCCCTTCCTCTGGCAGCTCATTCAACACACACACTCACCACCCTCTGAGCGAAGAAGTTCTCCCTCAACTTACCCTTAAATATTTCACCTTTCACCCTTAACCTATGCCCACTCCCCCCCCCCCCCCCCCCGATCTGCTCTAGGTAGAAGCTTGGCTGACTGCCAGGAGGTAAACAGTAGGGTCGAAGAGAGGAAATAACAGACAAAAGAGAGTAGATGTTCTGCATTTGGATTTTCAGAAAGGCCTTTGACAAGATGCCGCACATGAGGCTGTTCAACGTGAGAAGAGCCCATGGTATTACAGGAAAGGTACTAGTCTGGATAGAAGATTGGCTGATTGGCAGGGGGCAAAGAGTGAGAATAAAGGGGGCCTGTTCGAGTTGGCTGCCGGTGACTAGTGGTGTTGGGACCGCTGCTTTTCACGCTATATGTCAATGATTTGGATGACCGAACTGATGGCTTTGTGGCCAAGTTTGCGGACGATGTGAAGGTAGGTAGAGGGGGATCTAGTGTTGAGGAAGCAGCAAGTGTCCAGAAGGACTTCGACGGATTGGGAGAATGGACTAGGAACTGGCAGGTGGACTACAGTGTCAGGAAATGGATGGTCGTGCGCTTTGGTAGAAAGAATAGAGGTGTAGACAGGAAGAAAATTCAAGAATCGGAGGTGCAAGGGGTCTTGGGTGTCCTCGTGCAGGATGCCCTAAAGGTTAATTTGCAGGTTGAGTTGGTGGTGAGGAAGGCAAATGCAATGTTAGCATTCATGTTGAAAGGACTAGAATCTAAGAGCACGGATGTAATGCCAAGGCTTTAAAGGCCCTGGTCGGACCAAACTCGGAGTTTTGTGAATAGTTTTGGGTCCTTTATCTAAGAAAGGATGTGCTGGTGTTGGAGGGGGTTCAGAGGAGGTTCACGAGAATGAAATGATTAATGTATGTGGAGCGTTTGATTGAGGGGGGAAAACTTATTTGAAACTTATTGAATATTGAAAGGTCTGGACAGAATGGATGTAGGGAGTATGTTTCCAGTAGTGGGGCAGTCTAGGACCAGAGGGCACAGCCTCAGACAAGAGGGGCGTCCATTTAGCACAGAGATGAGGAGTCCAAATGTACAACATCCACTGCATCCCCTTTATCACACCTACCTGTAATCTCCTCAAAGAATTCCAACAGGTTCATCAGGCAAGATTTTCCCTGAAGGAAACCATGCTGACTTGTCTGATCTTGTCCTGTGCCACCAAGTACTCCATCATCTTATCCTTAGCAATTTTCTCGAACATCTTCCCAACCACTGAGCTCAGGCTAACTGGTCTATAATTTCCTTTCTGCTGCCATCCTCCTTCTGGCGTGCCTCATCTATTTCCTGTTGTAGTCTGTGGTCCACATCCCAGCTACTGTCTGGAGGTCTGTATAGAACTGCCATCAGGGTCCTTTTACCCAACCCAGAATGATTCAACATCTCCCAACCCTGTGTCGTGTCTTTCTCCTGATTTCATGCCATTCTTTACCAGCTGAGCGATGCCACCCCCTCTGCCTACCTTCCTATCCCTCCGAAACAACGTGTAACCTCGGACATTCAGCTCCCAACTACACCCATCCTTCAGCCACGACTCCGTGATGGCCACAACATCATACCTGACAATCTGTAAAAGTGCAACAAGATCATCACTTTATTTCTTGTACTCTGTGCATTGAGATATAACACTTAGAGTTCTGTGTTTGCTATCCTTTTTGATTCTGCATCCCTAATGCACCGATACTCACCCTTCCAGCTGCAATTTTGTCCTATCTTCTGCCTGCCCATCCTGACAGTCTGACTGCACGCTATCTTTGCCTTTTTACCATCCATCCTATCCTGAGACCCTTCATTCCAGTTCCCACCCCCCTACCAAATTAGTTTAAACCCTCCCTACAGCTCTAACAAACCTGCCCGCAAGAATATCGGTTCCCCTCTGCTTCGGGTGCAATGTTTGAACAGCTCATCCCTCCCCCGGAAGAGATCCCAATGATCCAAGAACCTGAAGCCCTGCCCCCTGCGCCAGCGTCTCAGCCGTGCTCTCATCTGCCAAATCATCCTGTCTCAACCCTCACTGGCTCACGGTTCAGGCAGCAATCCAGAAATTACTATCCGGGAGGTCCTGCTTCTCGGCTTTCTGCCGAGCTATCTCCCTTCAGGGTCTCATTGCTTTTCCTTCCTACGTCATTGGCCCCGATATGTACCCAGACATCTGACTGTTCTCCCTCCATATTGAAAATGCTGTGAGCACGATCCAAGTTGTCCCTGGGAGGCAGCTTACCATCCGGGTGTCCCGTTCACGTGCACAGAACCTCCTGTCTGTTCCTCTGTCTATTGAGGCCCCAATCACTACCACTCCCCTCTTCTCCCTCATTACCTTCTGCACCATAGACCGATGCTCAGTGCCAGCAACCTGGCAAAAAGTGGACGGCATGCACTAAGGGGAGAGGAGGAAGGTTTAAAGGAGATGTGTGGGCTGAATGTTTTTACACAGAGAACAGTGGGTGCTTGGATTGGGCTGCCAGGAGTGCTGGTGGGGGCAGATAAAATCGAGGTGTTTAACACAACGGTACTGTCAAAAGGCTTAGGCACATATATATCAATAGGGTACTGAAAACTTTTGCACAGTCTTTGTCAACATGGAGCGGAGAGTGAGTCTGTAAATCTGCTGAGAGAAAAGGATTTTGGGAATGGTGAGGGTGGAGAGCTGCAGGAGGGGTGTGGGACAGGGGGCAGAGAAGGAGTGCCAGGGGCGGGGGGGTACAGATACACCCAGCCCTGAGACACCAGGCAAAGTCATTTGATTCCAAACAATTGGTTTATTGATCATTACAGAACGTCTCTGGTGCTTCCCACTCCCAACGCTCACCCTTCCACTTTTCCCAACCATGACTCCCCTCTCCCTGACCCCTTCCCACTCTCAGTTTTCACAATAGAGACCCATCTCAGAATCAGGTTTATCATCACTCACATATGTCCGGAAATGTGTTTTTTGCAATACATCAATTTACTCACAGTACTGACCAAAAGCCTCAGGCACTTTAACTAAATATATTTGTAGTTTTATACAAACGTTTGTATATATATATATATGTATCCAAGAAATCTTCACATTATTTTAGGAGCAGAATCAGGCCACTCAGTTCATCAATTCTACTCTGCTAGTCCATCGTGGCTGATTTATTATCCCTCTCAATCCCATTCTCCTGCCTTCTCCCTGTAACCTTTGTCACCCTGACTAATCAGGAACCTGTCACCCTCCGCTTCGTCTCCCCAGTGACTCGCCCTCCACAGCCGTCGGTGTTTCAGAGGCTGTTCGAGTCGGGAATGGAGGGATATGGACCCTGAGCGGGTAGAAGGGAATTTGGATGAATTTGGGATCGGGTTCTGTGCAGACATCGAGGACAGAAGGCCCTGTTCCTGTGCCGCACTGTAGTACGTTGTAGCGCTCCCACCACAGATGCTGCCCGACCGGCGGAGTATATCTGACATTTCTTGCTTTTCACTTTCGACTCTGTGCCCCTGCGTTTGGTGTTTTTTGTTTTGTTTCGTGTTTCTACGGCCGTGGCTCAGCACCAGACTGCTTCGTGCTGCGTGGGCAGGCCGTTCCCAGCGAAGCCGAACGCAGGTGACATTGCTGAAACTCGAGTGGGTGTGCTCCCTTTCTAAGTTTGCACATTTCCGGGCGATGCTTCACTCATCAAACGGATGTTTAGATTCGAACTGGAGCCACCATTTGCTTTCTCCTCCCCGCGACTTATAGTAACACCTCGATAGAACCGTGAGGCACAGAACCAGGCCCCTCGTTACCATGCCAACCGTGAAGCCCAAACACGCTTGCCCACATTAGGCCCATATCAAATATTATCATCATTAGAGAAACAGCCGGGTAACAGGCCCTTCTGCCCATTGAGTCCCTGCTGCCCACTTATACCCATGTGACCAAATAACCTACCAACCCAGAAGTATTGGAATGAGGGCTGAAAATGGAGCCCTCGCGGTCACGGGGAGAACGTACAGAATGTGGAACTAAACGCAGGTCGCTGGCCTGAATCCCGTTCCCTTCCACATACTAGTCCAAATGTATTTGAAAACGTAGCGCAGTGGTTAGCACAACACTCCACAGTTCCGACGATCAGGGTTCAATTCCCGCCTCTGCCAGTGAGGAATTCGTACCTTCTCCCACGTGGGCTTCGTCCGGGTGCTCCGGTTTCCGCCGACTGTCCAAAGACAGACCGGTCGCTAGGTTAATTGTAAATTGTCCCGTGATTAGGCTCGGATTATATCGGGGGTTTGCTGAGCAGTGTGGCTCGAAGGGCCAGAGGGGCTTATCCCACCCTGTGTCTCAATAAATTCTTTAAAAACCTTGTTACTGTTTCACAAGAACCAGCCTCCCCTCCGTAAACTCTGTCTACGCTTCCTGCTGCCTATGCAAAGCAGCCAGCATCATCAAAGCCCCGACCCACCCTGGAATTCCCCTCGCCCATCGGGCAGAAGGTACAAAACCCTGAAAGCTCGTCCCACCAGGCTCAGGGACAGCTTCTCCCTCGCCGTTCTCAGACTCCTCAACGGGACTCTTGTAGGAGACAGATGGACTCTCGATCTCTCAGTCTCCCTCGTCATGAGCCTCACATCTCCCCAGTCCACCTTCACTACTCTCTCTGGAACTCCATACTTTACACTCTGTTTTTACTGTTCCCTTCGCTCTGCCTCGACGTACTTGACGTTGTGAAATGATCTGTCTGGATGGCACATCAAAGAAAGTTTTTCCACTGCATCTCGGTGCTCGTCACACTGATAACCCACTTCCTCCGGAGGCTCGTTCCTAAACCCACGAGCCTCTGTGTAAAACTAAATTTACACTTGAGATCAGAGGGTCCGAACTGGGGTCCAGGGCCCCTTGCTGAATGGTTTTGGCTCATGGCATCAAAACGGTTGTATCCGATGATTCTGCTACTCTGACATTCCGCTCTCCTGAGATTATGCCTCTTTCAAATTCTTCCCTCTCTCTCATTTCTGTCTCTGAAACTTTTTCCCCCCTCCTCAGCCCCACTCCCCAGCCTTCTCCCCGTAACCTTTGATGCCAAATCCAATCAAGAACCTATCCAGCACTTCTTTAAATGTAACCAATGACCCGGCCTGTGGTAACAAATTCCACAAATTAATTACCCTCTGGCGAATGAAATTTCTCCGCATCTCTCTTTTAAACGGACGCCTCTCTATCCTGAGGCTGTGCCCTCTTGTCCGAGACTCTCCCAGCACAGGACGCATCCTTTCTACGTCTACTCTGTCTAGGCCTTTCAACATTGGAAAGGTTTCAAAGAGCTTTCCCCTCATCCTTCTAAATTCCACCGAGTACAGTCCATGTATGATAACTCTTTCATTCCCAGAATCATCCATGTGAACTGACTCTGGACCCTCTCCAATGCCAGCAAATCTTTTCTAAAGTGAAGAGCCCAAAACTGTTGACAATACTCAAGCTGAGGCCTCACCATCGCCTTATAAAGCCTCAGCATCACATCCCTTCTCTTGTATTCTACACCTCTTGAAATGAATGCCGACACTGCATTACTCTTGCTCACCACCGATCTTCATATCATCTGCAAACTTGACAACAAAGCCATCTATTTCGTGATATTATCATTGATATTGACATACAGCATAAAAAGAAGTGGTCCTAACACCAAACACTGCAGAACACCACGAGCCACTGGCAGCCAACCAGAAAAGGATCCTTTCATTCCCACTCGCTGCCTCCTACCAATCAGCCAATTTTCTAACCATGTTAGTAACTTTCTTGTAACACCACGGGCTCTTAATTTGGAAAGAAGCCTCATGGTTAGAACCTTGTCAAGGGTCTTCTGAAAGTCCAAATGTACAACATCCACTGCATCCCCTTTATCACACCTACCTGTAATCTCCTCAAAGAATTCCAACAGGTTCATCAGGCAAGATTTTCCCTGAAGGAAACCATGCTGACTTGTCTGATCTTGTCCTGTGCCACCAAGTACTCCATCATCTTATCCTTAGCAATTTTCTCGAACATCTTCCCAACCACTGAGCTCAGGCTAACTGGTCTAGAATTTTCTTTCTGCTGCCTTCCTCCTTCTGGCGTGCCTCATCTATTTCCTGTTGTAGTCTGTGGTCCACATCCCAGCTACTGTCTGGAGGTCTGTATAGAACTGCCATCAGGGTCCTTTTACCCAACCCAGAATGATTCAACATCTCCCAACCCTGTGTCGTGTCTTTCTCCTGATTTCATGCCATTCTTTACCAGCTGAGCGATGCCACCCCCCTCTGCCTACCTTCCTATCCCTCCGAAACAACGTGTAACCTCGGACATTCAGCTCCCAACTACACCCATCCTTCAGCCACGACTCCGTGATGGCCACAACATCATACCTGACAATCTGTAAAAGTGCAACAAGATCATCACCTTATTTCTTGTACTCTGTGCATTGAGATATAACACTTAGAGTTCTGTGTTTGCTATCCTTTTTGATTCTGCATCCCTAATGCGCTGATACTCACCCTTCTGGCTGCGATTTTGTCCTATCTTCTGCCTGCCCATCCTGACAGTCTGACTGCACGCTATCTTTGCCTTTTTACCATCCATCCTATCCTGAGACCCTTCATTCCAGTTCCCACCCCCCTACCAAATTAGTTTAAACCCTCCCTACAGCTCTAACAAACCTGCCCGCAAGAATATCGGTTCCCCTCTGCTTCGGGTGCAATGTTTGAACAGCTCATCCCTCCCCCGGAAGAGATCCCAATGATCCAAGAACCTGAAGCCCTGCCCCCTGCGCCAGCATCTCAGCCGTGCTCTCATCTGCCAGATCATCCTGTCTCGACCCTCACTGGCTCACGGTTCAGGCAGCAATCCAGAAATTACTATCCGGGAGGTCCTGCTTCTCGGCTTTCTGCCGAGCTATCTCCCTTCAGGGTCTCATTGCTTTTCCTTCCTACGTCATTGGCCCCGATATGTACCCAGACATCTAACTGTTCTCCCTCCATATTGAAAATGCTGTGAGCACGACCCAAGTTGTCCCTGGGAGGCAGCTTACCATCCGAGTGTCCCGTTCACGTGCACAGAACCTCCTGTCTGTTCCTCTGTCTATTGAGGCCCCAATCACTACCACTCCCCTCTTCTCCCTCATTACCTTCTGCACCATAGACCGATGCTCAGTGCCAGCAACCTGGCAAAAAGTGGACGGCATGCACTAAGGGGAGAGGAGGAAGGTTTAAAGGAGATGTGTGGGCTGAATGTTTTTACACAGAGAACAGTGGGTGCTTGGATTGGGCTGCCAGGAGTGCTGGTGGGGGCAGATAAAATCGAGGTGTTTAAGACAACGGTACTGTCAAAAGGCTTAGGCACATATATATCAATAGGGTACTGAAAACTTTTGCACAGTCTTTGTCAACATGGAGCGGAGAGTGAGTCTGTAAATCTGCTGAGAGAAAAGGATGTTGGGAATGGTGAGGGTGGAGCGCTGCGGGAGGGGTGTGGGACAGGGGGCAGAGAAGGAGTGCCAGGGGCGGGGGGGTACAGACACACCCAGCCCTGAGACACCAGGCAAAGTCATTTGATTCCAAACAATTGGTTTATTGATCATTACAGAACGTCTCTGGTGCTTCCCACTCCCAACATTCACCCTTCCACTTTTCCCAACCATGACTCCCCTCTCCCTGCCCCCTTCCCACTCTCAGTTTTCACAATAGAGACCCATCTCAGAATCAGGTTTATCATCACTCACATATGTCCGGAAATGTGTTTTTTTGCAATACATCAATTTACTCACAGTACTGACCAAAAGCCTCAGGCACTTTAACTAAATATATTTGTAGTATTATACAAACGTTTGCATATATATATATATGTATCCAAGAAATCTTCACATTATTTTAGGAGCAGAATCAGGCCACTCAGTTCATCAATTCTACTCTGCTAGTCCATCGTGGCTGATTTATTATCCCTCTCAATCCCATTCTCCTGCCTTCTCCCTGTAACCTTTGTCACCCTGACTAATCAGGAACCTGTCACCCTCCGCTTCGTCTCCCCAGTGACTCGCCCTCCACAGCCGTCGGTGTTTCAGAGGCTGTTCGAGTCAGGAAATGGAGGAATATGGATCCCAAGCGGGTAGAAGGGAATTTGGATGAATTTGGGATTGGGTTCTGTGCAGACGTCGAGGACAGAAGGCCCTTTTCCTGTGCTGCACTGTAGTACGTTGTAGCACTCCCACCACAGATGCTGCCCGACCGGCGGAGTATATCTGACATTTCTTGCTTTTCACTTTCGACTCTGTGCCCCTGCGTTTGGTGTTTTTTGTTTTGTTTCGTGTTTCTACGGCCGTGGCTCAGCACCAGACTGCTTCGTGCTGCGTGGGCAGGCCGTTCCCAGCGAAGCCGAACGCAGGTGACATTGCTGAAACTCGAGTGGGTGTGCTCCCTTTCTAAGTTTGCACATTTCCGGGCGATGCTTCACTCATCAAACGGATGTTTAGATTCGAACTGGAGCCACTATTTGCTTTCTCCTCCCCGTAACAACTCGATATAAATGTGAGGCACAGAAATAGGCCCATCGTTTCCATGCCAACCGTGAAGCCCACCCACCCCAAACACATTTGCCCACATTAGGCCCATATCAAATATTATTATCATTAGAGAAACGGCCGAGTAACAAGCCATTCTGCCCATCGAGTCCCTGCTGCCCATGTGACCAAATAACCTATCAACCCGGAAGTATTTGGAATGAGGGGGGAAACCGGAGCCCTCGCGGTCACGGGGAGAACGTACAGAATGTGGAACTAAACGCAGGTCGCTGGCCCGAATCCCGTTCTCTTCCACGTACTAGTCCAAACGTATTTGAAAACGTAGCGCAGTGGTTAGCACAACGCTCCACAGTTCCAACGATCAGGGTTCAATTCCCACCTCTTCCCGTGAGGAGTTCGTACCTTCGCCCACGTGGGCTTCGTCCGGGTACTCTGGTTTCCTCCGACTGTCCAAAGACAGACCGGTCGGTAGGTTAATTGTAAATTGTCCCGTGATTAGGCTCGGATTATATCGGGGGTTTACTGAGCAGTGGGGCTCGAAGGGCCAGAGGGGCTTATCCCACCCTGTGTCTCAATAAATTCTTTAAAAACCTTGTTACTGTTTCACAAGAACCAGCCTCCCCTCCGTAAACTCTGTCTACGCTTCCTGCTGCCTATGCAAAGCAGCCAGCATCATCAAAGCCCCGACCCACCCTGGAATTCCCCTCGCCCATCGGGCAGAAGGTACAAAACCCTGAAAGCTCGTCCCACCAGGCTCAGGGACAGCTTCTCCCTCGCCGTTCTCAGACTCCTCAACGGGACTCTTGCAGGAGACAGATGGACTCTCGATCTCTCAGTCTCCCTCGTCATGAGCCTCACATCTCCCCGGTCCACCTTCACTACTCTCTCTGGAACTCCATACTTTACTCTCTGTTTTTACTGTTCCCTTCGCTCTGCCTCAACGTACTTGACGTTGTGAAATGATCTGTCTGGATGGCACATCAAAGAAAGTTTTTCCACTGCATCTCGGTGCTTTTCACACTGATAACCCACTTCCTCCGGAGGCTCGTTCCTAAACCCACGAGCCTCTGTGTAAAACTAAATTTACACTTGAGATCAGAGGGTCCGAACTGGGGTCCAGGGCCCCTTGCTGAATGGTTTTGGCTCATGGGATCAAAATGGTTGTATCCAGTGATTCTGCTACTCTGACATTCCGCTCTCCTGAGATTATGCCTCTTTCAAATTCTTCCTTCTCTCTCATTTCTGTCTCTGAAATCTTTTTTTCCCCTCCTCAGCCTTCTCCCCATAACCTTTGATGCCAAATCCAATCAAGAACCTATCCAGCACTTCTTTAAATGTAACCAATGACCCGGCCTGTGGTAACAAATTCCACAAATTAACTACCCTCTGGCGAATGAAATTTCTCCGCATCTCTCTTTTAAACGGACGCCTCTCTATCCTGAGGCTGTGCCCTCTTGTCCGAGACTCCCCCGGCCCAGGACGCATCCTTTCTACGTCTACTCTGTCTAGGCCTTTCAACATTGGAAAGGTTTCAAAGAGCTTTCCCCTCATCCTTCTAAATTCCACCAAGTACAGTCCATGTATAATAACTCTTTCATTCCCAGAATCATCCATGTGAATTGACTCTGGACCCTCTCCAATGCCAGCAAATCTTTTCTAAAGTGAAGAGCCCAAAACTGTTGACAATACTCAAGCTGAGGCCTCACCATCGCCTTATAAAGCCTCAGCATCACATCCCTTCTCTTGTATTCTACACCTCTTGAAATGAATGCCAACACTGCATTACTCTTGCTCACCACCGATCTTCATATCATCTGCAAACTTGACAACAAAGCCATCTATTTCATGATATTATCATTGATATTGACATACAGCATAAAAAGAAGTGGTCCTAACACCAAACACTGCAGAACACCACGAGCCACTGGCAGCCAACCAGAAAAGGATCCTTTCATTCCCACTCGCTGCCTCCTACCAATCAGCCAATGTTCTAACCATGTTAGTAACTTTCTTGTAACACCACGGGCTCTTAATTTGGAAAGAAGCTTCATGGTTAGAACCTTGTCAAGGGTCTTCTGAAAGTCCAAATGTACAACATCCACTGCATCCCCTTTATCACACCTACCTGTAATCTCCTCAAAGAATTCCAACAGAACTGTGAGCACGATCCAAGTTGTCCCTGGGAGGCAGCTTACCATCCAGGTGTCCCGTTCATGTGCACAGAACCTCCTGTCTGTTCCTCTGTCTATTGAGGCCCCAATCACTACCACTCCCCTCTTCTCCCTCATTACCTTCTGCACCATAGACCGATGCTCAGTGCCAGCAACCTGGCAAAAAGTGGACGGCATGCACTAAGGGGAGAGGAGGAAAGTTTAAAGGAGATGTATGGGCTGAATGTTTTTACACAGAGAACAGTGGGTGCTTGGATTGGGCTGCCAGGAGTGCTGGTGGGGGCAGATAAAATCGAGGTGTTTAAGACAACGGTACTGTCAAAAGGCTTAGGCACATATACATCAATAGGGTGCTGAAGACTTTTGCACAGTACTGTGTTTGTCAACGTAGAGCAGAGAAATTTTCACATTATTTTAGGAGCAGAATCAGGCCACTGAGTCCATCGACTCTACTCTGCTAGTCCATCATGGCTGATTTATTATCCCTTTCAATCCCATTCTCCTGCCTTCTCCCTGTAACCTTTGTCACCCTGACTAATCAGGAACCTGTCACCCTCCGCTTTGTCTCCCCAGTGACTCGTCCTCCACAGCCGTCGGTGTTTCAGAGGCTGTTCGAGTCGGGAATGGAGGGATATGGATCCTGAGCGGGTAGAAGGGAATTTGGATGAATTTGGGATCGGGTTCTGTGCAGACATCGAGGACAGAAGGCCCTGTTCCTGTGCCGCACTGTAGTACGTTGTAGCGCTCCCACCACAGATGCTGCCCGACCGGCGGAGTATATCTGACATTTCTTGCTTTTCACTTTCGACTCTGTGCCCCTGCGTTTGGTGTTTTTTGTTTTGTTTCGTGTTTCTACGGCCATGACTCAGCACCAGACTGCTTTGTGCTGCGTGGGCAGGCCGTTCCCAGCGAAGCCGAACGCAGGTGACATTGCTGAAACTCGAGTGGGTGTGCTCCCTTTCTAAGTTTGCACATTTCCGGGCGATGCTTCACTCATCAAACGGATGTTTAGATTCGAACTGGAGCCACCATTTGCTTTCTCCTCCCCGCGACTTATAGTAACACCTCGATAGAACCGTGAGGCACAGAACCAGGCCCCTCGTTACCATGCCAACCGTGAAGCCCAAACACGCTTGCCCACATTAGGCCCATATCAAATATTATTATCATTAGAGAAACAGCCGGGTAACAGGCCCTTCTGCCCATCGAGTCCCTGCTGCCCACTTATACCCATGTGACCAAATAACCTACCAACCCAGAAGTATTGGAATGAGGGCTGAAAATGGAGCCCTCGCGGTCACGGGGAGAACGTACAGAATGTGGAACTAAACGCAGGTCGCTGGCCCGAATCCCATTCCCTTCCACATACTAGTCCAAACGTATTTGAAAACGTAGCGCAGTGGTTAGCACAACACTCCACAGTTCCGACGATCAGGGTTCAATTCCCGCCTCTGCCAGTGAGGAGTTCGTACCTTCTCCCATGTGGGCTTCGTCCGGGTGCTCCGGTTTCCGCCGACTGTCCAAAGACAGACCGGACGGTAGATTTCATTGTAAATTGTCCCGTGATTAGGCTCGGATTATATCGGGGGTTTGCTGAGCAGTGTGGCTCGAAGGGCCAGAGGGGCTTATCCCACCCTGTGTCTCAATAAATTCTTTAAAAACCTTGTTACTGTTTCACAAGAACCAGCCTCCCCTCCGTGAACTCTGTCTACGCTTCCTGCTGCCTATGCAAAGCAGCCAGCGTCATCAAAGCCTCGACCCACCCTGGAATTCCCCTCGCCCATCGGGCAGAAGGTACAAAACCCTGAAAGCTCGTCCCACCAGGCTCAGGGACAGCTTCTCCCTCGCCGTTCTCAGACTCCTCAACGGGACTCTTGTAGGAGACAGATGGACTCTCAATCTCTCAGTCTCCCTCGTCATGAGCCTCACATCTCCCTGGTCCACCTTCACTACTCTCTCTGGAACTCCATACTTTACACTCCGTTTTTACTGTTCCCTTCGCTCTGCCTCGACGTACTTGACGTTGTGAAATGATCTGTCTGGATGGCACATCAAAGAAAGTTTTTCCACTGCATCTCGGTGCTTTTCACACTGATAACCCACTTCCTCCGGAGGCTCGTTCCTAAACCCACGAGCCTCTGTGTAAAACTAAATTTACACTTGAGATCAGAGGGTCCGACCTGGGGCCCAGGGCCCCTTGCTGAATGGTTTTGGCTCATGGCATAAAAAACCCACTGATCTAGATCCACTTTAGATATTTCCCCTTTCACTTTCTACCTATGCCCTGCAGTTCCAGAATCTCCTGCCCTGGCCATCTGTCCTGTCTCTAATTATGGGAGGCTGAAGTAAAATTCATTGAGGAGTACAGTGGTGAAACAGGCCTTTGGGCCTAGCTAAGCTGTAGCAGCCTGGCCTTTGCCTAATTCCATCCGCCTGCACCCACACTTATCCAAGCTCCTCTTAAATGATGGAATTCATCTGCACCTACCCCTTCCTCTGGCAGCTCATTCAACACACACACTCACCACCCTCTGAGTGAAGAAGTTCTCCCTCAGCATACCCTTAAATATTTCACCTTTCACCCTTAACCTATGCCCCCTCCCCCCCCCCCCCCCCCCGATCTGCTCTAGGTAGAAGCTTGGCTGACTGCCAGGAGGTAAACAGTAGGGTCGAAGAGAGGAAATAACAGACAAAAGAGAGTAGATGTTCTGCATTTGGATTTTCAGAAAGGCCTTTGACAAGATGCCGCACATGAGGCTGTGTGGTGAACTAGATATACCTGTCTGACTGCTCCTGTGGCTCCTCCCAAGACCCTGCTGACTACCCCTGTGGCTCCTCCCACAGACCCCAGTATAAAGGCGACTGTGGCCTGCTGCTCTCCCTCATTTTCCCCAGGATGTAGTGTTGTTCTTCAGTCAATAAAAGCCGATATCTCACTTCCTAAGTCTCGGCGTGAGTTATTGATGGTGCATCAGGCTGTTCAACGTGAGAAGAGCCCATGGTATTACAGGAAAGGTACTAGTCTGGATAGAAGATTGGCTGATTGGCAGGGGGCAAAGAGTGAGAATAAAGGGGGCCTGTTCGAGTTGGCTGCCGGTGACTAGTGGTGTTGGGACCGCTGCTTTTCACGCTATATGTCAATGATTTGGATGACCGAACTGATGGCTTTGTGGCCAAGTTTGCGGACGATGTGAAGGTAGGTAGAGGGGGATCTAGTGTTGAGGAAGCAGCAAGTGTCCAGAAGGACTTCGACGGATTGGAAGAATGGACTAGGAAGTGGCAGGTGGAATACAGTGTCAGGAAATGGATGGTCGTGCGCTTTGGTAGAAAGAATAGAGGTGTAGACAGGAAGAAAATTCAAGAATCGGAGGTGCAAGGGATCTTGGGTGTCCTCGTGCAGGATGCCCTAAAGGTTAATTTGCAGGTTGAGTTGGTGGTGAGGAAGGCAAATGCAATGTTAGCATTCATTTTGAAAGGACTAGAATCTAAGAGCACGGGTGTAATGCCAAGGCTTTAAAGGCCCTGGTCGGACCAAACTCTGAGTTTTGTGAGTAGTTTTGGGTCCTTTATCTAAGAAAGGATGTGCTGGTGTTGGAGGGGTTTCAGAGGAGGTTCACGAGAATGAAATGATTAATGTATGTGGAGTGTTTGATTGAGGGGGAAAAACTTATTTGAAACTTATTGAATATTGAAAGGTCTGGACAGAATGGATGTAGGGAGGATGTTTCCAGTAGTGGGGCAGTCTAGGACCAGAGGGCACAGCCTCAGACAAGAGGGGCGTCCATTTAGCACAGAGATGAGGAGGAATTTCTTTAGCCAGAGGGTGGTGAATCTATGGAATTCAACACCACAGATGTTTGAAGTGGCCAAGTCAGTGGGTATATTTAAAGTGGAGATTGATAGGTTATTGATTAATAAGGGAGTGAAAGGTTACGGGAGGGGAGGCGTGGAGAATGAGGTTGAGAGGCGAAATAATCAGTCATGATGGAACAGCAGAGGAATTCAATGGGCCGAATGGACTAGTTCTGCTCATGCGTCTTATGACCTTATGTCTGCATGAGTTGCTGCCACGTGATTGGCTGATCAGGTATTTGCATTAACGAGGTGTAACTGATAACATGGCTAATTCCTATTGTAACAGCAACTTGTGAGTATTGCACCATCCGTTCCTAATGAAACGACGAAGTGCACGACACACGTTAATGGTAAGAAACCGACCCTGGTTCTGATGCCCATGCCAACCCATCTACACTAATCCCATTTGGCCAGCAGCTTCCTACACCTTGGAAATTCGATTGCTCATTCTGAACATTGGGAGAGCCTCTGCCTCCATTGTCCCGTCAGGCAGAGCGATCCAGATTCCAAACCCCTTCTGAGGGGGAGAGAGGTTCTCTCTAACCATCCGAGACCTCACCTTCAAACTTCAGGCTCCTGAGCCAGCGTGGGTAACTTAACACTGAATCCGATCTTCGGACACAGAGCTCGGAAGAAAGCAACGAAAGGGACTTTTAGCATCGCAATCCAGCGGGTTGTTGTTATGTCTCCCGCTCGCTGTGAAAATGGGGGACACCTTACCAGGGAGAGAGGGAACCTGTGGTTTCTCGAATTTCGGATGAAATGCGAAGCCTTTGGGGCAACTTTGGTCTGTGTCTTTGCCATTGCTTAGCTCATGCTTGGGCTCGGTGATGGTACCAATGGGCATTTTTTTGCTGGTGAGGGGAGGGGGATAGTTGCCCGCTGCCACTTACACACGGAAGGGGGGAGCTGGGGGGACTTTGGGGTTCCCACGTTTAACTGTCGTTCATTCTTTGGGGCATTCCTCTATGTTCGTGGATGTTTGCGACGAAAAAGCATTTCAGGATGTGTATTGTATACATTTCTCCGACATTAAATTTGACCTTTGAACCTCTGATTCCACAACTTATGGCTCATTTTCAAGGACTCAACAATTCATGCTCTCGGTAACATTTATTTATTATCATTAGGGGGTTTTTTTTTGGATTTGCACAGTTTGCCTGCTTCTGCACAGTGTTGTTGCTGTCTTTGTGTGTAGTTTTCCTTTCATTTATTTCTTTGTTCTACTGTGAATGCCTGCAAGGACACGAACCTCAAGGTGGTTTATGGTTGAACGTCCAAGTTGAGTGGTCTGTCATTGATTCTATTGTGTTTCTTGGAGAATATGAAAACATCAGTCCACAGAGTCCTTGAAACAGCCTAGGAACGTTCAGCTTGGTTCAGTTCAGTTCAGTTAATTAAGCACTGTGTTGTTTGTTGACTACAGGCCGCGGAGCCAGTCGGCCCCAGAATAGTAACGAGACAAAGGAGCGACCGGCAACGAGGAACCCATCGTAACATGGACTACAGAGTCTAGTCCACTAACCGAGTAGATTAAACCTTGCCCGAGGCCCAAAACTCCAGCACCATCCTCCAGCGGGATGGGCAAGGGTGTGGACGGTACAGCGATAGTTGCAGGGGCAGGTAGTGCTGAGTGAGGAAGGAGGGGGTCTTCAGGAGGAATTAGACAGACTGGGAGAATGGGCATTACGGAATATAGTCCAGGGAAGTGCCTGGCCATGCACTTTGGCAGTAGGAATAAAGGCGTGGACTATTTTCTCAACAAGGATTCAGCAATAAGAGGTGCAAGGGGACTGGGGGGTTCTTGCACGGCATTCGCGAAAAGCTAACTTGCAGGCTGAGGAAGGCGAATGGAACGTCGGCATTCATTTCGAGAGGAGCAGAATACAAAAGCAAGGATGTAATGCCGAGACTTTGTAACGCGTTGGTCAGACCGAGCTTGGAGTATTGTAAGGAAGGAGGTTCTGGCTTTTGAGAGGGTCCAGAGGAGTTTATGAAATGATCCTGGAGATGACAGGGTTAATGTATGAGGAGCTTCTCATGCCCTGGGACGTGTGCTCGCTGGAGTTCAGCAGAATGAGGGGATCGCGTTGAAACCTATCGAATATTGAAAGGCCTAATTGAGTGCGTGTGGAGAAGTGGGGGAGTCGAGGAGCAGAGGGTACAGCCTCAGAATAGAAGGACGTCCCCTTAGAACGGAGATGAGGAGGAATTTCTTTAGCCAGAGGGTGGTGAATCTGTGGAATTCGTTGCCACTGACGGCTGTGGAGGCCGAGTCATTGGGTGTATTTAAAGCACAGGTTGATAGGTTTTTGATTAGTAATGGCATCAAAGGTTATGAGGAGAAGGCAGGAGAATGGGATTGAGAGGGTAAATAAATTAGCCATGATAGAATGGCAGACAGACTGATGGGCCGAATGGCCTGGTTCCTTTTCAATGACTTTAGGTTTTACAATCATACAGGATTCGTGGGAGCGTAGAGAGAATAACATTGAGATTGCTGCTGAATTAGTGAAAAATAGGAGTTTGGGAAAGATACTAAACTAGCGGGGTGGTGGGCTGGAGATGCGTCTCTACCAAAGGAGGTGTAAGGTGCTCCTTCCCTCCACTAGCCTGCAGGTCGCCCCAGGCAAGGTGTGGCACTTGCTTAGCCCCTCGATCAGGGCCACATGGAGCAGGTGGTGAATGGTCCTATGGGCAGCTGGTACAGGTTACAAGTCCTGGTTATGTGACCACTGATGCCAGGCAGACAATCTAGGCTCTAGGGTATAAGGTGTTGCCACACATTCCAGCGCCAACAGAGTATGCCACCATATTCACAAAACAACAACAACCAAACAGGCCCTGGTCCTCCTTCCCACCCACTCACACACACAGACAATCCAACACCAGGACAGGACAGGCCAACTCCGCCCTCCAACCTCCAGTGTACACACACACACACACACGCACACACACGCACACACACACACACACACGCACACACACACACACACACACACACACACACACACACCTCTCTCTCTCTCGCCCTCTCTCTCCCTCTCTCTCGCTCTCCCTCTCTCTCGCTCTCCCTCTCTCTTTCTCTCTCCCTCTCTCTCTCTCTCTCTCTCCCCCCCTCTCTCTCTCCCTCTCTCTCTCTCTCTCTCTCTCTCTCTCTCTCTCTCTCTCTCTCTCTCTCTCTCTCTCTCTCTCTCTCTCTCTCTCTCTCTCTCTCACCTAGGACCTTTTGAAAAGGCCTTCTGAAAAATCTCAACATCCTTTGTCTATCCTGCTTGTTATTTCTAAACTCCACCCCATTCCCCCTCGCACACCCCCTCACCTGCTCTTCCCTATCACCTTCTACTCTCTCCCCTCCTCCCTACCTTCTTATCCTAGCTTCTGCCCGCTTCTTGTCCAGTCCTGATGAAGGGTCTCAGCCCAAAATGTCGACTATGCTCTCCTCTCCATAGATGCTGGCCGACCTGCTGAAGTCCTCCAGCATTCTGTGTGTGTGCTGCTCAAGATTTCCAGCATCTGCAGAATTTCTTGTGGCTACACATCAGCATCATGTTCCCTGTTGTATGATATAGGTGATCATGGTCCTTCCATGACCATGATTGCTCCTGGCAAATTTTTCTACAGAAGTGGCTTGCCATTGGCTTCTTCTGGGCTAGTGTCTTTACCAGACGGGTGACCCCGGCCAATATCAATACTCTTCGGAGATTGTCTGCCTGGCATCAGTGGTCGCATAACCACTGGTGATCTGCACCGGCTGCTCGTACGACCATCCACCACCTGCTCCCGTGGTTTGACGTGACCCTGACCTGGAGGCCAAGCAGGTGCTACATCGCACCTTACACGTACTTTGGTAGAGACGTATCTCCACCTCAACACCCATGTGTTTGAACAGCACAATTCAATGGGATGGTTGAGAAGGAGTTTGGTGTGTTGGCCTTCAGGGGCTGAGCTCAAGAGCTTCGAAGTAACATTGCAGCTCTATAAAATCTTGTTCAGACCACACTTGGGGTTTTGTATTCAATTCTGGTCCCCTCATTACAGGAAGGATGTCAGAGAGGGTGAAGAGGAGTGTCACGTACCCCGTGACCGGGTTACTGAACCAGCAGAAATGGAATACGTTAGAGTCTGGTATTACTGTAACTAATAGTGTTTATTACTAAACTAAGTAATACAGTACTATAAAATGCAAATATATGAAACAGGTTAGCAATGATATATGCAGAAGAGTGGAAATAGGAATCAAAACCAAGCTCTTTCAAACTCTAGGGGTAAATGGATAGTCTTACGATGGTGAAGAGTTCAGTTCAGTTCAGCTTAGGTCGAGGTACTTGCTGGTGTACCGTTGGAGAGAGAGAGTGAGAGAGAGAGCGAGAGGGGGAGAGAGAGAGAGAGAGAGAGAGAGAGAGAGAGAGAGAGAGAGAGATGATGCCATTGCTGTCGAACCTTCCGTTGTCTTCCTGTCCTGTTATGGTCACCGACTATGACCCCGTACTACCGTTCTTCAGTGGTTGACCTGTCACCCAGGCAAGGGTGGACACAGAAACAAGTCCCCACCGGTCGCACCTTCACACACTGTGCGCCACTGATCGATTCTCCGAATCGATCCTCCAAACCCCCACCTTCACGTGGGTGCACAACGCTCTTCCAGTGTCCCCTGGTGTGTCTGCTTGTGTCTTCGCAGACCTGCTTTTTAATCATCGCTTGCTGGACACCGGCCGTCCATCAAACCGGCCCTGCCCTGCTGTCTCTGCCAGAATCTTACAAGCAGGCAAAGAAAGTGTCCTTGGAGCAAAGGTAAACAATCAGCCAAGGAGCCATAATATTAGATCATGTCTCTCTCTCTCTCTCTCATCTGCGTAGGATGACGCCCCCCTCTTCTCCTCTCTCTCTCATTAGCAGCATAGTTCACAGGGGACCCCATCTCAGCTTGGTTTGCTCATCACAGGATGCTGCCTGGATTACAGAGCACGTCTTATAAGGACGGGTTGAACGAGCTCGGCCTTTTCTCTTTGGAGTGAAGGAGGATGCAAGGTGACTTGATAGAGGAGTATAAGATGATAAGAGGCATTGATCGAATTGACAGACAGAGACATTTTCCTCAGGGCTGGAATGGCTAGCACCAGGAGGCATAATTTTCAGGTGACTGGGGGAAAGTGCAGAGTGGATGTCAGTGGTAGGTTCTTTACTCAGAGAGCGGTGAGTGAGTGAAATGCCCTGCCTGGGGTAGTGGTAGAGGCAGATACATTAGGGACATTTAAGAAACTCTTAGATAGGTACATCAATGATGGAAAATCAGAGGGAAATGTAAGAGGGAAGAGTTAAATTGATCGTAGAGTATTTTAAAAGGTTGCACAACATTGTGGGCTGAAGGGCCTGTAATGTTCTGGAATGTTCTATTATTTGCCTTTTTGCACTATTTATTCATTTTGTAAATCATAGTATTTTTTGTCTTTGGACTCATCTGTTCCTGTAAAACAACAAGTGACGAAGGATCGCGTGGACTGCTGGCAGGATTATCGGGGCCCCTCTTCCAGCCATCCCAGACATTTATCAGGAGCGCTGTGTATGCAGGGCCCTCAGCATTGTCAGGGATGCCTCCCATTCATCCCACGACCTCTTTGACCACCTTCCACCAGGCAGGAGGTACCGGAGCATTAGGGCAAAGACTGTTATGTAGTATGTGGACTTTGCAACGAGGGGGGAGAACGCATTGGACCTGGTTTACACAAACGTTCCCGACGCGTACCGGACGGAGCCCTGCCCCCACCTCGGATACTCAGACCACATCTCTGTTATGCTAATTCCAGCATACAGACCGCTCGCCAGACGCTCCAGACCAGTTCAGAAGCCAGTGAAAACCTGGCCAGCAGGAGCCATCTCTGCTCTTCAAGGCTGCTTTGAGCACACTGACTGGCACATGTTCAGGGAGGCTGCAACCGATGGCGACGCTACCAACTTAAAGGATACACGGCATCAGTGACCAGCTACATCAGCAAGTGCATTGATGATGTTACTCTGTCCAAGACCATCACTATACGTGCCAACCAGAAGCCATGGATGACCGCAGAGGTGCGTGCGCTGCTGATGTCCCGCGACTCCGTCTTCAGATCAGGCGACAAGGCAGCTTTAACAACAGCAAGGGCCAAACTGTCCCGAGCCATCAGAGGGGCAAAGCGTGCACACGCCCAGCGAATCCACAGTCACTTCCAGGACAGCGGTGACACGCGGCGCATGTGGAAGGGCATCCAGGACATCACTGATTACAAGACAACATCACCTGACTGTGCAGGTGACGCCTCCCTTCCAAATGCGCTGAATAACTTCTACGCCCGGTTTGAGGCGAAAAATGATGTGGCGGCGAGGAAGCCCACTCCTCCTGCGAATGACCAGGTGCTGTGTCTCTCCGTGGCTGACGTGAGAAGAACCCTGTGCAGGGTCAACCCACGGAAGGCTGCTGGACCAGACAACATCCCTGGTAGCGTGCTCAGAGGATGTGCAGACCAGCTAGCAGATGTTCTCACTGACATCTTCAACATCTCCCTGAGCAGTGCCACCATCGTCCTTCAGTGTCCTGCCTAAATGACTACCGTCCTGTTGCACTTACATCCATCATCATGAAGTGTTTCGAGAGGCTTGTCATGAGGTATATCAAGACCCTGCTGCCCCCCTCACTGGACCCCCTGCAGTTTGCGTACCATCCCAACCGCTCAACAGATGACGCGATTGCCACCACCCTCCGCCTGGCCCTAACCCACCTGGACAAAAAAGACACATACGTTCCGATGCTGTTCATAGACTTTAGTTCAGCATTCAACACAATCATCCCTCAGAAACTGATTGGAAAGCTGAGCCTACTGGGCCTGAACACCTCCCTCTGCAACTGGATCCTAGACTTCCTGACTGGGAGACCTGAGTCAGTCCGAATCGGGAGCGGCATCTCCAACACCATCACACTGAGCACGGGGGCTCCCCAGGGCTATGTGCTCAGTCCACTGCTGTTCACTCTGCTGACCCACGACTGTGCTGCAACACACAGCTCGAACCACATCATCAAGTTCGCCGATGACACAACCGTGGTGGGTCTCATCAGCAAGAACGACGAGTCAGTTTACAGAGAGGAGGTGCAGTGGCTAACAGGCTGGTGCAGAGCCAATGACCTGTCTCTTAATGTGAACAAAACAAAAGAGATGGTTGTTGACTTCAGGAGTACACGGAGCGACCACTCCCCGCTGAACATCGACAGCTCCTCGGTAGAGATCATAAAGAGCACCAAATTTCTTGGTGTTCACCTGACGGAGAATCTCACCTGGTCCCTCAACACCAGCTCCATAGCAAAGAAAGCCCAGCAGTGTCTCTACTTCCTGCGAAGGCTGAGGAAAGTCCATCTCCCACCCCCCATCCTCATCATATTCTACAGGGGTTGTATTGAGAGCATCCTGAGCAGCTGTATCACTGCCTGGTTCGGAAATTGCACCATCTCGGATCGTAACACCCTGCAGCGGATAGTGAGGTCAGCTGAGAAGATCATCGGAGTCTCTCTTCCCGCCATCACGGACATTTACACTACATGCTGCATCCGCAAAGGAAACAGCATTATGAAGGACCCCATGTACCCCTCATACAATCTCTTCTCCCTCCTGCCATCTGGGAAAAGGCTCCGAAGCATTCGGGCTCTCACGACCAGACTATATAACAGTTTCCTCCCCCAAGCTATCAGACTCCTCAATACACGAAGCCTGGACTGACACCTTGCCCTACTGTCCTGTTTATTATTTATTGTAATGCCTGCACTGTTTTTGTGCACTTTATGCAGTCCAGTGTAGGTCTGTAGTCTAGTATAGCTTTCTCTGTGTTTTTTTTATTACGTAGTTTAGTCTAGTTTTTGTACTTTGTCATGTAACACCATGGTCCTGAAAAACGTTGTCTCATTTTTACTATGCACTGTACCAGCAGTTATGGTCGAAATGACAATAAAAGTTGACTTGACTTGTTAGGGTGGGAAACTGCTTCCTCCCTTGGGCCGTGAGCTGACTGGACTCCCTACCAACACCCAAGTCTCTTCACTCATGAAGTGCCAGGAGCATTAGGCTGGTTACTATTCTATCTTGTGTCATGGATGCTAAATGCCCGTCTTCTGGAATATATGTTAATGTTTGAACCAAAGGGGATAACTTCATTTGCCCCATCACTGAAATGTGACTCACTTTCAAGGGCTCTTCATCGCATGATCTCAATATTTATTGCTTATTTGTTTATTATTATTATTATTATTTCTTCTTTTTGTACTTGCGCAGTTTGTTGTCTTCTGCATGTTGGTTGAACACCCTAGCTGAGTGGTCTTTCATTGATTCTGCTCCGGTCACTATTCTATAGATTTGTTGAGTATGACCATAAAAAAAGAATCTCAGGGTTGTATAAGGAGGCATGTATGTACTTTGAACTTTGAACTATTGATTGTTAATCTATTTACGGTGATATTACTTTGTGGTTAGGGTATGTGAGTTATACGTACTGTGTTGTGCACCTTGGTCCAGAGGAACGTTGTTTCGTTTGGCAGTAAGCACGCACATGGTTGAATGTTGATGAACGTCAAGTTGAATTTGAAGTCAATAATGAACGTGATTCTGCTTGGGCCACTTTCAGGACTTCAGGACCTGTGCTGTAGTTCCCTCATGTGGGTCATCTGTGGAGCCACCAGCGTCCTGCTCCTGGTCTCGCTGTCTTGCAACATCGTCTGCTACGCACAGAGCTACAAGCGCGGTAAGTGCACTTGGAGTGATGTGTGTGGGGGGGCGGGGGAGCGAGGTTGAGTGAGGTTATCCCCATTGGTTCAAACAAGCCTGTCGGGAAGGTTCGCTTCTTGAGACGGGAGAAGGCAGAAGCTTCTCAGTCCGTCATCGAAGAAGTCCTCCCCACCATTGAGCAAATCCACAAGGAGGGCTGCCACAAGAAGGCAGCGTCCATCAGCAAGGACCCCCACCACCCAGGCCACACTCTCTTCTCGCTGCTGCCAACAGACAGGAAGTACAGGGGCCCTGGGTCCCACTCCCAGGAGTTTGTTATTCTATATATAAACCTCCCGAACCCCTGGACTAGATCCCAGCCTGCAACCCACTGCCATCACACTCCAATGGACCTCTCGTACAATAAAACCCTTGACCTCAAAGTTCACCTCATTATGATCTTGCACCTACACTGAACTTTTTCTGTAGCTGTGACACTTTATTCTGCATTCTGTTATTGTTTTACCTTGTTCTACCTCAATCCACTGTGTAATGATCTGATCTGTGCGAGATTTTTCACTGCATCTCAGTAATAAACCAAAAACTCAGGAGATTCTGCAGATGCTGGAAATCCAGTGCAACACACAAAATGCTGGAGGAACTCAACAGGTCAGGCAGCGTCCATGGAAATGAATAAACTGTTGTCGTTTCAGGCCGAGACACTTCTGCAGGACTGGAATGGAAGGGGGAAGATGCCAGAAGTTAAGGGTGGGGGGAAGGGGAAGGAAGATGGCTAGAAGGTGATAGGTGAGGCCAGGAGGGTGGGAAAGGGAAAGGGCTGGAGAGGAAGGAATCTGATAAGAGAGGAGAGTGGACAATAGGAGAAAGGGAAGGAGGAGGGCACCCAGGGGAGGTGATAGGCAGGTAAGGAGAAGAGGTGGAAGGCCAGAGTGGGGAATGGAAGATGAGGGAAGCAGGAGGGGGAAAAAACTGTGAAGGAGAAATTGAAGTTCATGCCATCGGGTTGGAGGCCAGCCAGACAGAATATGAGGTGATGCTCCTCCACCCTGAGGATGGCCTCATCTCGCCACAAGAGGAGGCCGTGGGCCGACATGTTGGAACAGGAATGGGGATAGGAATTAAAATGGTTGGGCAGCGGGAAATTCCGCTTTGGTGGATGGAGCAGAGGTGCTCGACAACCTTGATAATGAACCAATGGCAATGTACTTCCCTTCGACCGTTCAGTTCTGAACCAACTGGTACAACCCTAACCACCACCTCGATATAGCAGAGTATGACCGCTTGGCACTACCACGGAACATTCTGTTCCTATGTTTGTGTTCCATCCTGTACAAGACATGCATATAGTTCCCGAGTACAATAGGCAGGTGTCGGGGCGGAGATACGTCTCTACCAAAGGAGGTGTAAGGCACTTCTTCCCTCCGCTAGCCTGCAGATCACCCCTGGGCAAGGTGTAGCACCCCCACCCCCCCAGATCAGGGTCACATGAAGCCATGGGACCAGGTGGTGGATGGTCGTATGAGCAGCCGGTGCAGATCACAAGTCCTGGTTATGTGACCACTGACACCAGGCAGACAATCTCTGAAGGATATTGATAATGACTGGGGTCACCCATCTTCTAAAGACTCTGCCCAGAAGAAGGCAATGGCAAACCACTTCTGTAGAAAAATTTGCCAGGAGCTATTGTAGGCTTGGAAAGACCATGATCGCCCATGTCATGTGACACGGCACATGAGGATGAAGGTGTAGATTCCATTGGCTGTTAATACTGTATTACCACAGTGTGATTGGTGATTGATTATGCAAATAAGGAATTTGAGGATGCACGGGGTTATCAATTGGTCAATATCAAGGTGAAAAAGTGGGAGTAACTTTATTATCAAAGTCAATTGTTAGATCATAGTAGTTAGATATTGCTGTATGAGGTGGTGATTAAGGTTGTACCAGTTGGTTCAAGAACCGAATGGTTGAGGGAGGTAGCTGTTCCTGAACGTGGTGGTGTGCGCCTGCCCCGATGGGAGGTACAAGAAGATGACGTGACGCGGATGGTGGGGACTGCTGATGACGGACGTTGTCTCCTGTAGATACTCGCGATGGTGGGGAGGGGCGGGCCCGTCCACCACAGTCAATGAACATTTTAAAGACAGCTGCAGATACTGGGAACCTGAAATAAAGACCAAAGTGTCCCTGCAGACTCAAATTGCCCTCCCAGGGCATCTTGCAAATAGTCAGGGCATTTTCAACAGGACATCTGTGGAAGTTTGTTAGAATGTTTGTCAGGCTGGGATCTAATCCAGGGGTTCAGGGGGTTTATATATAGAATATCAGATCCCCAGGAGTGGGTTACAGGCTGGGGTCTAACCCAGGGGTTCAGGGGGTTTATATATAGAATATCAGATCCCCAGGAGTGGGTTATAGGCTGGGGTCTAATCCAGGGGTTCAGGGGGTTTATATATAGAATATCAGATCCCCAGGAGTGGGTTACAGGCTGGGGTCTAACCCAGGGGTTCAGGGGGTTTATATATAGAATATCAGATCCCCAGGAGTGGGTTATAGGCTGGGGTCTAATCCAGGGGTTCAGGGGGTTTATATATAGAATATCAGATCCCCAGGAGTGGGTTATAGGCTGGGGTCTAACCCAGGGGTTTGGGGAGTTTATATATAGAATATCAGATCCCCAGGAGTGGGTTATAGGCTGGGGTCTAACCCAGGGGTTTGGGGAGTTTATAAATAGAATAACAGATCCCCAGGAGTGGGTTATAGGCTGGGGTCTAACCCAGGGGTTTGGGGAGTTTATATATAGAATATCAGATCCCCAGGAGTGGGTTATAGGCTGGGGTCTAATCCAGGGGTTCAGGGGGTTTATATATAGAATATCAGATCCCCAGGAGTGGGTTATAGGCTGGGGTCTAACCCAGGGGTTTGGGGAGTTTATATATAGAATATCAGATCCCCAGGAGTGGGTTATAGGCTGGGGTCTAACCCAGGGGTTTGGGGAGTTTATAAATAGAATAACAGATCCCCAGGAGTGGGATATAGGCTGGGGTCTAACCCAGGGGTTTGGGGAGTTTATATATAGAATATCAGATCCCCAGGAGTGGGTTATAGGCTGGGGTCTAATCCAGGGGTTCAGGGGGTTTATATATAGAATATCAGATCCCCAGGAGTGGGTTATAGGCTGGGGTCTAACCCAGGGGTTTGGGGAGTTTATATATAGAATATCAGATCCCCAGGAGTGGGTTATAGGCTGGGGTCTAACCCAGGGGTTTGGGGAGTTTATATATAGAATATCAGATCCCCAGGAGTGGGTTATAGGCTGGGGTCTAACCCAGGGGTTTGGGGAGTTTATATATAGAATATCAGATCCCCAGGAGTGGGTTATAGGCTGGGGTCTAACCCAGGGGTTTGGGGAGTTTATATATAGAATATCAGATCCCCAGGAGTGGGTTATAGGCTGGGGTCTAACCCAGGGGTTTGGGGAGTTTATATATAGAATATCAGATCCCCAGGAGTGGGTTACAGGCTGGGGTCTAACCCAGGGGTTCGGGGAGTTTATATATAGAATATCAGATCCCCAGGAGTGGGTTACAGGAGGAGATCTAATCCAGGGGTTCAGGGGGTTTATATATTGAATAACAAATCCTGGGAGAGGGTTACAAGCTGGAATATCATGTAGAATTTCTTTAACTAATTCCTTGACTAATTCTTTGCCACAGTTGGCTGTGGAGGCCAGGTCATTGGGTATATTTAAAGCGGAGGTGGATAGGTTTTTGATTAGCAAAGGAGTCAATGGTTACGGGGTGAGGTTGAGAGGGATAATAAACCAGCCGCGGCCGAGGCGTCTGTACCTGGTACCTGTGAGAAGATGCCGCGGGTAAGTCCACACCTTCGTACATTCCTGTGCATTGAAATTGCTGTACCGGGCCGGTAAGCAATCAGAACAGTGTATCTCTAGGGTTTGCTCCACGATAAGCCCAACCCCCTCAATCTTCTATGTTCCAAGGAATAAAGTCCTAACCTATTCAACCTTTCCCTGTAACTCCGGTCCTCCAGTCCCAGCAACTCCCTCGTGAATTTTCTCCTTTCATCTTACTTTTCTCTTTCCTGGAGGTAGGTGACTGAAACTGCACACAATACTCCAGATTAGGCCAAAGCAACCTTTTACACAACTTCAACATAACAAGTTAAGAAAGAAAAGTTTCAACATGCCGTCCTAACTTTTGCCCTGAATGCCTCGACTGTGAAGCCAATCTCGCCATCTTGTCTTCGGTCTTAAAAGCAAAATTGGCCAACTGTGGGTTGTTCTACCCAGGGCGTCGGAGGCTGAGAGGGGACCTGACAGAAGTGTAGAACACTGTGCGAGGCCTGAAGAGTGTAGGCAGTCAGACTCTTTCTCCCCAGGGTGAAAACGTGAATATCCAAGAGGACAGTGGTTGAAGGCGAGGGGAGGGACGGGCTAGTGGAGATTTATGATGTGTTCTCGCACAGAGTGTGGAGGTCAGGGTCAAAGAAAAATGTTGATATTAAAGTACCTAAATATTATCATATACTACCTTGAGATTCGTTTTCTTGCAGTCATTTACAGGAAAGTAAACAGAAATACGTTAGATCTTACAAAAAAATATATACATAAATGACTGATGTGCAGAAGTCAAATTGCGAAAATAAATAAATAATACTGAGAGCATGAGTTGTAGAATCCTTTAAATTTCCATAGACCATAAAACATAAGAGCAGAAAAGGGCCATTCAGCCCATCGAGTCTGCTCTGCTATTCCATCATGGCTGATTTATTTTCCCTCTCTTCTTCTGCCTTCTTTGACACCTTTACTAATCGGGAACCTATCAGCCTCTGCTTTAAATATACCCAATGATTTGGCCTCCACAGCTGTCCACGGCAATAAGCTCCACAGATTCACCACACTCTGGCTAAAATCCCCTTACCCCTGCCCCTTAGCTGCCCATCACCTCCCTCCGATGCCCCACCTCCTTCCCTTCCTTCCATAGTCCACTCTCCTCTCCAATTAGATTCCTTCTCCTTCAGCCACCTATCATCTCCCAGCTTCTTACTTCATCCTCCCCTCACCTGGTCTCACCTACCGCCCACCAACCTGTACTCCTCCCCTTCCACCCGCTCTCGCCCCGCTTCCTCTCTCGGCCCTAAACATCAGCTGTTTATTCCTCTCCAAAGATCCCGCTGGGTTCCTCCACCATTTTGTGTGTGTGCACTGTTCAAGAACTCCAGCATCCCAGCAGAAGAGCCCCCCCCCCCCCAGACCCCCAGAGCCCAAAGACATAGAGGACAGGTCATTGTAAATTGTCCCGTGATTCGTTTCGGTTGGATCGGATAGTCAGGGGTTGCTGGGGATTTCTGGCCCTTCGAAATCCCCACTCCACACTCTATCACTAAATCAATAAATATGTGTTTATATTTTTTGTTTTTACTATTACTGTGTTCCTCATCTTTTTAAATTTATTGAACGTCATGGAATAGGCCTTCGAGCGATGCCTCCCAGCAGTCTCCGATTTAACCCTGGCCTAATCCGGGACAACTTCAAAGACCAATTAACCTACCAACTGGACTGTGGGAGGAAACCCACACGGTCACGGGGAAAACATACGAACCCCTTACAGGCAGCAGCGGGAATTGAACCCGGGTCACCTGTACTGTAAACTGTTGTGCTAACCACTGTGCTACTGTGCCACCCCCTGGAGGGGCACATCTTATTGTGGTTTTCTTTGTGTTACATCGGAGTAACTACTACTTTGTTCATCTTTACTCCTGTGTACTGGAAATGCCGTTAAACAATCTTGAATCTTCAATCTTTCTTCCAGGCAACTCGAGCAAGTTCCTTCCTCATTTCCGGAGAAGGTAAGTTCCACATTTTGTCATCAAGTGGCCATATTTATGAATTAATTCACGCCATCGGAGGTGCTTGGATAAAGAAAGATAAGGGATGAAGGGATTCGCTTTATTTGTCACAGGGAAACGCGTTGTTTTTGCATCGGTGACCAACACAGTCCAGGGATTGTGCCGGGGGCAGCCCCAAGTGTCGCCACCCTTCCACAGCTTCCTAACCCAAACCCGTAACACCTGTGGGAGGAAACCAGATCACCCGCCATCCTCACCTCTGTTCCAAAGGGACGTCCTTCTATTCTGAGACAGTGCCCTCTGTCCCCAGACTCTCCCACTATAGGAAACATCCTCTCCACGTCCACCCTCTCTGGCCCTTTCAGTATTCAGTAGGGTTCAATGAGATCGCCTCCTCTCCTCATTGTTTCCTAAACCGGGCCCAGAGCCATCAATGCTCCTCGTACATTAACCCTTTCATTCCTAGGACCAATTTCCTCCAGACCCTCTCCAATGCCAGCACTTCCTCCCGTGGATAAGGGGCCCTGTACGCCAAGTGCGACCTGACCAGTACCTTACATCCTTGCTCTTATAGTCAAGGGCTGCGGGAGGGGTTTGGAATGGTTGGCTGGAGTCGGGCTGGGGACTGTGAGGGGGAGAGGTTTAATGCACCAGTAGAAAAATCAAGTCTTGGCCGCCCGGTTTTCTCGTTAACAGTTTCAGCTTCAAGCCCGAAGAAGTGGAGGACAACCCAGTGTATGGGAACATCAACTACCTTTACACAGGTGAGCAACTCTGCAACCCCTTCCCCCATCTCCCTCATCCTCCCCACCACGATTCTCCAGACCCCGAGGGCAAAACCTAGACACAGCAAACACAAAACGCTGGAGGAACTCGGCAGGTCAGGCAGCGTCTGTGGAAATGAATAAAGAGTCGACGTTTCCGGCCGAGACCCATCTTCAGGACTGGAAAGGAAGGGAGAAGATGCCAGAATAAAAAGTTAGGGGGAGAGAGGACTAGCTGGAGGGTGATAGGCGAAGCCAGGTGGGTAGCAAAGGCAAAGGACTGGAGAGGAAGGAGAGGAGAGGGGACGATGGGGGAAAAAGGAGGAGGAGGTGATAGGCAGGGAAGGAGAGAGGCAAGGGAGAGGGAAGAAAATAACTGGAAGGAGAAATCGATGTTCCTGCTGTCAGGTTGGAAGCTACCCAGACAGGTATGAGGTGTTGCTCCTCCATCCTGAGACTGGGGGCTCGTGGCAATAGGGGACCGACATGTGGGAACAGGAACGGGGATAGGCCACCAGGAAATCCCACTTGTGGAGCCGAACTCGCTTTGTCGTGGGCACAGTCGGAGAATTTAATTGGGGCCCTTTGTTTCATGATCTGGTCCAGCCCGAGGTTAACTCACACACGCTCTTACAGTCTTGCAGCTTTGATGTGTCCCATAAAGACAGATTAGCTTTACATCAAATTACACAGCAAAATGCACCAAATCGTAACAATGACCAAAACGTTTTCCTTTACAAAATTACATTTAATATAAACTCAAACCACTACAGTTGTATCACGTAACAAATGAAGGGTATCCATGCCGGTTCAGGAGCCTGGTGGTTGAAGGGTAATAACTGTTCCTGAACCTGGTGGTGTGGGACCTGAGGCTCCTGTACCTCCTTCCCAATGGCAGCAGCGAGGAGAGTATGGGCTTCACTTTATCAGTGTGGATATCTTCGCTCACATCAACACTGAACCCATTCCACAGCCTACACACACACTTTCAAGGCTCGACAACTCATTAATTACATGTGTGTTTATCTATATATCTGTCTATTCATCAATCTACCTACCCATCCATCTATCTATCCATCTGTCTGTCTATTTGTCTATCTGTGTCTTTCTATCTATCCATCTATCTGTCCACTTCTCTATCTGTATTCATCTATCTGTCTGTCTTTCTAAGTATCTGTCTGTCTGTCTGTCTATCTGTCTGAATACTTGTCTATCTGTCTATCTATCTATCCGTTTATTTGTCTATCCGTGTCTATCTGTCTGTCTGCCTATCTATCTGTCTATCAGTCTATCTATCTATCTATCTGTCTGTCTGTCTGTCCGTCTGTCTATCTGCCTGTCCATCTGTCTATCTGTCTGTCTGTCAATCTATCTAACCATCTATCTATTTATCTATCTATGTATCTATCCACCTGTTCATTCACTTATTGAAATTTGCACAGTTTGTCTTTTGCACACTGGTCGTTTGTCCGTCTCTGTGCGCAGTTTTTAATTGATCCTATTGTACTTCTTTGTTCTACTGTGAATGCCCACAAGAAAATGAATCTCGGGGAAGTATCTGGTGAGAGGTGTATTTTGAGAATAACTTTCCTTTGAACTTTGACCTGGATGGCGGGGGCCCTAATATCCAACAATCCCCTCTGATTTTTTCTACAGCCGCACGGCCGGAAAACCGCGTGGTGTTTTTTTACAATTAGCATTCCATGAATATTTAGAATGAAAATTGGAAAATCGCCTACTTTTGATTTTATTTATTAATTGAAGAGTAGATTGAAATACAGTACAACAGAGAAAATCTTTCACCTTTCGTAAACTTTTATTTTACCTGCATCCAATTCTAGCTGCACAGCAACGAAGGCGATGTGCGCGGGAGCATTTCAGTTACCGCGCAGCTTAAAGGATACCATGTTTATGTCACACAATGTTACAAAACAAGGACACACACCATGATATTACCTACAGTTTATAATATTTTATAATTACTTTACTCTATTTATATTATCTGATGTAGCAACTGTTGAGAGTACATTTATTATAAAACCTTGAAGTTCGTCTCCTAACAGACAGCCACAAAGCAACGAAATCCACAATAACCCATTAAAATAAAGTCCCCCAAACACTCAATGTGCAGGAAAAAAACTGTGCAAACAATAAAAGTGGGCAAATAGTATTCAGAACGAAAGTGAGTCCTCAGGCATGAAGCCCAGACCAGGCCCAGGCCCCGTGGCCTCAGTTCAGCACAGAGCCGAGTAAATGCATGGGGTAGCGAGCAGAACTGGCCCGACCCTTCCCTCTGGTCGCAATGCCCTGCCTTTTCAAACTGGCCCAGCGTTTAAATCGTCCAAAGTCATCCTCGCTCTAGGACCCGGGCCCTATCACTTTGATACACTCTGGGCCTGGACCCCGCCGCCATGTTTTAGCCCGTGCCTGGCCTTTCCAAATCGTCCTGGCGCTTAGATTGATCAAACCTCAGGTCCTTCCTCGCCCTCGGTCTTGCCGGACATGCCTCGCTCCGGCTCTGCCTCGGGTCCTTCCTCGCCCTCGGTCTTGCCCGACGTGCCTCGCCCCGGCTCTGCCTCGGGCCCTTCCTCGCCCTCGGTCTTGCCCGACGTGCCTCGCCCCGGCTCTGCCTCAGGTCCTTCCTCGCCCTCGGTCTTGCCCGACGTGCCTCGCCCCGGCTCTGCCTCGGGTCCTTCCTCGCCCTCGGTCTTGCCCGACGTGCCTCGCTCCTGCTCTGCCTCGGGTCCTTCCTCGCCCTCAGTCTTGCCCGATGTACCTCACTCCGGCTCTGCCTCGGCCCTTCCTCGCCCTCGGTCTTGCCCGACGTGCCTCGCCCCGGCTCTGCCTCGGTCCTTCCTCGCCCTCGGTCTTGCCCGATGTGCCTCGCTCCTGCTCTGCCTCGGCCCTTCCTCGCCCTCGGTCTTGCCCGACGTGCCTCGCCCCGGCTCTGCCTCGGTCCTTCCTCGCCCTCGGTCTTGCCCGACGTGCCTCGCCCTGGCTCTGCCTCGGTCCTTCCTCGCCCTCGGTCTTGCCCGACGTGCCTCGCCCCGGCTCTGCCTCACTCCTTCCTCGCCCTCGGTCTTGCCCGACATGCCTCACTCCTGCTCCGCCTCGGGCCCTTCCTCGCCCTCAGTCTTGCCCGACGTGCCTCGCCCCAGCTCTGCCTCGGGTCCTTCCTCGCCCTCGGTCTTGCCCGACGTGCCTCGCCCCAGCTCTGCCTCGGGTCCTTCCTCGCCCTCGGTCTTGCCCGACGTGCCTCGCCCCGGCTCTGCCTGCCCACCTCAAACTTTGAAGGCTGAGATCATCGCAGTATGGGAAGCAGTTATGACGTTGAACGCATTCTCCCTGCAGGAATGGAGAGAGCTACCACTTCACACTCCATGGAAAAGGACAGAGAACGCAAGGTTGGTTTAACGGCGATTAAGTGTTCAAGTATAGGATGCTGGCAATGTTCTTTTTAAAATTCCCTTCGTCTGGATCACTACGGCAGATGTCCCCTCCCTCACCACTGACTGTCCAGCAGGGTGGTGGGCAAGGCCATATCCTCTGATAGTGTGATCATCCCTCAGTTCCCTCTATCCAGGGACAGTCGGAAGAAGAGAGTCGATTTTCTCCAGAAGCCCCACTGTCATCACCCCTGGTGAGCTGACGAGCCTTCCCCCTCACCCCCTACTACCAGGGTCTTTATCAGCAGTTTCCGGCCCCCTATCTATGAAAGGGAATGCTGGCGTCGGTGAAGGTTCAGACGAGAATGAATTCCTGGAATGCAGGGGTTAACGTATGAGCAGCGTTTGACGGCTCTGGGCCTGTACTCGCTGGAGTTTAGAAGAATGAGGGAGAATCTCACTGACACCGATCAAATAATGAAAGGCCTAGACAGAGTGGACATGGAGAGGGGAAGTCTAGGACCAGAGGGCACACCCTCAGAATGGAGGCTGGCTGGCTTTAGAGCAGAGGTGAGCAGGAATTTCCTCAGCCAGAGGGTGGTGAATCTGTGGAATTCGTTGCCACGGACGGCTGTGGAGGCCAAGTCATTGGGTATATGTAAAGTGGAGGTTGAAAGGTTTGTGATCAGTGAGGGCTTCAAAGGTTATACTGAGAGGCATAATAAATCAGCCTTGATGGAATGGCAGAGCAGACTTGACGGGCCAAATGGCCTGCTCCTGCTCCTCCATCTTGAGTTCTTGCTCTCTAGCCCCTGAAGCAGATCGAAGGTGATGGGGACAGAGGGTGTCATGGCTGACAAACTGCGCAGACAGGAAGCCGGAGGCTTTCGCTGCAAGCTCTCGGTCACACCACAAGAGTTTGCACAGTTTACCCCCCGGCTGCAGGAGAGCGGAAACCACAACACCCCCCCACCCCCACCCTGGGAGCTGATCCTAACCAGAGGAATCAGCTGTGAAGTTGCCACGGTGACGGGTCGGGCGGTAGGGTGCGACCTTGACAACCGAGAGTATCAGGAATGGGTGGGAGCACAGTTCCTGTTCTCCAGCCTACACCACATTCTCTTCACCGGCAGAGAGGAACGCAGCACAGTGAGGTCACGGTAACTCTGTTGTTGGTCCATCCCTCAACCCGACACGAGGTGGAGGACCTTCCAAAATCTGGGGACCTTCCAAAGCCACTGCGAGCAAGGTCCCATCGCTGTTGACTGTGAGAGGGGGGTGAAGTTTACTTCCAGATAAGTCCTTGACCTGGGAGATGTGATGGAACAGTGCAGAGGGAGTTTTCAATCTGTGTGTGACCCCAGGAATCTGTGATGGGACGGTGAGGAGGGAGATTCACTGTGTGTCTGACCCCGGGAGTGTGTGATGGGACGGTGAGGAGGGAGATTCACTGTGTGTCTGACCCTGGGAGTGTGTGATGGGACGGTGAGGAGGGAGATTCACTGTGTGTCTGACCCCGGGAGTGTGTGATGGGACGGTGTGGAAGGAGATTCACTGTGTGTCTGACCCCGGGAGTGTGTGATGGGACGGTGAGGAGGGAGATTCACTGTGTGTCTGACCCCGGGAGTGTGTGATGGGACGGTGTGGAGGGAGATTCACTCTGTGTCTGACCCCAGGAATCTGTGATGGGATGGTGAGGAGGGAGATTCACTGTGTGTCTGACCCCGGGAGTGTGTGACGGGACGGTGTGGAGGGAGTTTCACTCTGTGTCTGACCCCGGGAGTGTGTGATGGGACGGTGTGGAGGGAGATTCACTCTGTGTCTGACCCCGGGAGTGTGTGATGGGACGGTGTGGGGGGAGATTCACTGTGTGTCTGACCCCGGGAGTGTGTGACGGGACGGTGTGGAGGGAGTTTCACTCTGTGTCTGACCCGGGAGTGTGTGATGGGACAGAGTGGGGGGAGATTCACTGTGTGTCTGACCCCGGGAGTGTGTGACGGGACGGTGTGGAGGGAGTTTCACTCTGTGTCTGACCCCGGGAGTGTGTGATGGGACGGTGTGGAGGGAGATTCACTCTGTGTCTGACCCGGGAGTGTGTGATGGGACGGTGTGGAGGGAGCTTCACTCTGTGTCTGACCCCGGGAGAGTGTGACGGGACAGTGTGGAGGGAGCTTCACTCTGTGTCTGACCCCGGGAGTGTGTGATGGGACGGTCTGGAGGGAGCTTCACTCTGTATCTGACCCTGGGAGTGTGTGATGGGACGGTGTGGAGGGAGATTCACTCTGTCTGACCCTGGGAGTGTGTGATGGGACGGTGTGGAGGGAGATTCACTCTGTGTCTGACCCTGGGAGTGTGTGATGGGACGGTGTGGAGGGAGTTTCACTCTGTCTGACCCTGGGAGTGTGTGATGGGACGGTGTGGAGGGAGATTCACTCTGTGTCTGACCCTGGGAGTGTGTGATGGGACGGTGTGGAGGGAGATTCACTCTGTCTGACCCTGGGAGTGTGTGATGGGACGGTGTGGAGGGAGATTCACTGTGTGTCTGACCCCGGGAGTGTGTGATGGGACGGTGTGGAAGGAGATTCACTGTGTGTCTGACCCCGGGAGTGTGTGATGGGACGGTGAGGAGGGAGATTCACTGTGTGTCTGACCCCGGGAGTGTGTGATGGGACAGTGTGGAGGGAGATTCACTCTGTGTCTGACCCCAGGAATCTGTGATGGGATGGTGAGGAGGGAGATTCACTGTGTGTCTGACCCCGGGAGTGTGTGACGGGACGGTGTGGAGGGAGTTTCACTCTGTGTCTGACCCCGGGAGTGTGTGATGGGACGGTGTGGAGGGAGATTCACTCTGTGTCTGACCCCGGGAGTGTGTGATGGGACGGTGTGGGGGGAGATTCACTGTGTGTCTGACCCCGGGAGTGTGTGACGGGACGGTGTGGAGGGAGTTTCACTCTGTGTCTGACCCGGGAGTGTGTGATGGGACAGAGTGGGGGGAGATTCACTCTGTGTCTGACCCCGGGAGTGTGTGACGGGACGGTGTGGAGGGAGTTTCACTCTGTGTCTGACCCCGGGAGTGTGTGATGGGACGGTGTGGAGGGAGATTCACTCTGTGTCTGACCCGGGAGTGTGTGATGGGACGGTGTGGAGGGAGCTTCACTCTGTGTCTGACCCCGGGAGAGTGTGACGGGACAGTGTGGAGGGAGCTTCACTCTGTGTCTGACCCCGGGAGTGTGTGATGGGACGGTCTGGAGGGAGCTTCACTCTGTATCTGACCCTGGGAGTGTGTGATGGGACGGTGTGGAGGGAGATTCACTCTGTCTGACCCTGGGAGTGTGTGATGGGACGGTGTGGAGGGAGATTCACTCTGTGTCTGACCCTGGGAGTGTGTGATGGGACGGTGTGGAGGGAGTTTCACTCTGTCTGACCCTGGGAGTGTGTGATGGGACGGTGTGGAGGGAGATTCACTCTGTGTCTGACCCTGGGAGTGTGTGATGGGACGGTGTGGAGGGAGATTCACTCTGTCTGACCCTGGGAGTGTGTGATGGGACGGTGTGGAGGGAGATTCACTCTGTGTCTGACCCCGGGAGTGTGTGATGGGACGGTGTGGAGGGAGCTTCACTCTGTGTCTGACCCCGGGAGTGTGTGATGGGACGGTGTGGAGGGAGATTCACTCTGTCTGACCCTGGGAGTGTGTGATGTGACAGTGTGGAGGGAGTTTCACTCTGTGTCTGACCCCGGGAGTGTGTGATGGGACGGTGTGGAGGGAGCTTCACTCTGTGTCTGACCCCGGGAGAGTGTGATGGGACAGTGTGGAGGGAGATTCACTCTGTGTCTGACCCTGGGAGTGTGTGATGGGACGGTGTGGAGGGAGCTTCACTCTGTGTCTGACCCCGGGAGTGTGTGATGGGACGGTGTGGAGGGAGCTTCACTCTGTCTGACCCTGGGAGTGTGTGATGGGACGGTGTGGAGGGAGCTTCACTCTGTGTCTGACCCCGGGAGTGTGTGATGGGACGGTGTGGAGGGAGCTTCACTCTGTGTCTGACCCCGGGAGTGTGTGATGGGACGGTGAGGAGGGAGCTTCACTCTGTGTCAGACCCCGGGAGTGTGTGATGGGACGGTGTGGAGGGAGCTTCACTCTGTGTCAGACCCCGGGAGTGTGTGATGGGACGGTGTGGAGGGAGCTTCACTCTGTGTCTGACCCCGGGAGTGTGTGATGGGACGGTGTGGAGGGAGATTCACTCTGTGTCTGACCCCGGGAGTGTGTGATGGGACGGTGTGGAGGGAGTTTCACTCTGTGTCTGACCCCGGGAGTGTGTGATGGGACGGTGTGGAGGGAGCTTCACTCTGTGTCTGACCCCGGGAGTGTGTGATGGGACAGTGTGGAGGGAGCTTCACTCTGTGTCTGACCCCGGGAGTGTGTGATGGGACAGTGTGGAGAGGGTTGAGTGTGTAACGTACTGTCTTGCCTCTCTTGCTCAGAGACAGATCTGCTATGCTAAGCTCGAGCTCCCCGCGTCACGAGACCAGCAGGGCCGTAAGCTGACCAAGACACAATACACCGACATCTTGAACATATTAACGCACGGACATGAGGAGCATCAGGCGGGAGACGGCATCTCGGAGTCGCGGAAGGATAGCACCCAGAGCAGCAGCTTGTCACCCACCTCGAACAGTGAGCTCCTCGACCTGGGATCATCGGACCTGTACGCCTCCGTGCGCCTGGGGAGGCGGGAGGGGAAAATCTGTGGGCAGGACTACGCCAACAAGGAGACCCTCAAAGCCCAGTAGCAACAGTCAGCAGCAGGCACTAGAGACCTGCACTTGGGTGAGTTACCAGCGCATGGCATCTGAGGCAAGCTCTTGTGTCCCGGGGAGTGTGTCGGTATTTACATGGGGTCCTGGGGAGGCTGTCGGTATTTACAGGGGGTCCCGGGGAGAGTGTCGGTATTTACAGGGGGTCCCGGGGAGCGTGTCAGTATTTACAGGGGGTCCCGGGGAGCGTGTCAGTACTTACAGGGGGTCCCGGGGAGAGTGTCAGTATTTACAGGGGGTCCCGGGGAGAGTGTCGGTATTTACAGGGGGTCCCGGGGAGCGTGTCAGTATTTACAGGGGGTCCCGGGAAGTGTGTCGGTATTTACAGGGGTCCCGGGGAGTGTGTCGGTATTTACAGGGGGTCCTGGGGAGTGTGTCGGTATTTACAGGGGGTCCCGGGGAGTGTATCAGTATTTACAGGGGGTCCCGGGGAGTGTCTGTATTTACAGGGAATCCCGGGGAGTGTGTCAGTATTTACGGGGGGTCCCGGGGAGTGTGTCAGTATTTACAGGGGGTCCCGGGGAGTGTGTCAGTATTTACAGGGGTCCTGGGGAGTGTGTCAGTATTTACAGGGGGTCCCGGGGAGAATGTCAGTATTTACAGGGGGTCCCGGGGAGTGTGTCAGTATTTACAGGGGGTCCCGGGGAGAGTGTCAGTATTTACAGGGGGTCCCAGGGAGAGTGTTGGAATTTACAGGGGGTCCCAGGGAGAGTGTCGGTATTTACGGGGGGTCCCGGGGAGTATGTCTGTATTTACAGGGGGTCCCGGGGAGTGTGTCAGTATTTACAGGGGGTCCCGGGGAGTGTATCAGTATTTACAGGAGGTCCCGGGGAGTGTATCAGTATTTACAGGGGGTCCCGGGGAGTGTCTGTATTTACAGGGGGTCCCGGGGAGTGTGTCAGTATTTACAGGGGGTCCCGGGGCGTGTCAGTATTCACAGGGATTCCTGTGGTGTGTGTCAGTATTTACAGGGAATCCTGGGGAGTGTCAGTATTTACAGGGGTTTCTGGGGTGTGTGTCAATATTTACAGGGAATCCTGGGGAGTGTCAGTATTTACAGGGGTTTCTGGGGTGTGTGTCAGTATTTACAAGTGTTGACCAGGAGTGTGTCTGTATTTACATGGTTTGTGGTGGTGTCTGTAGAGTGCGTAACTATTTACAGGGTTCCCTGGTGATGAGTCAGTAACTATAAGGGGCTCCTGGAGTGTCTCAGTATTTATAGAGGATTGTGTCTGTATTTATATGGGGTCCTGGTTCTGTGATTGCATACCAGGCAGACGATCTCTGAAGAGCTAATGGCTGGGGTCACCCGTCTTGTGAAGACTCTGCCCCGAAGAAGGCAATGGCAAACCACTTCTGTAGAAAAGTTTGCCATGAACAATCATGGTCATGGAAAGACCGGTATTGCCTTCATCATAAGATATGGCACATAATGGAGTGTGTCAGTATTTACAGGGGTCTTGGGAATGAGTCATTATTTACCGGGAGAATGTGTCAGTAGTTTACAAGGAGTCTCGGGGAGTTTGTCAGTGTTTATGGGTGTCGCTGTAAGGGGTTCAGTATTTACAGAGTATGTCAGTTTCTACATGGGTTGTCTGGCAGTGTGTCAGCGTTTACAGAGGGTCCCCGGCTTGAGTCTGTAGACATAGCGTTCCCTGGTGTCTGCATACACAGGGAGTACCAGATTGTGTTGTATTCAGTAGAGACTCTGTGCGGGCTGGCCGTGGCCTCACGGGTCCATGTGCCTGGAGCTGTTAGTCTCTGCTGCCACCTCCTGCCCAGGAGGAGGAATTGATCTTAGAACTCCTGTTCACACTTGGGGGAGAACGAGGGGCTTCCGTTGGAAAATAGGGGGGAATTTGAGACAGGAAATAACTTTTTCACTCACAAGTTTGTGCATCTTTGGACCTGTCTTCCTCCAAGGTCAGTGGATGCCGTCATTCTAAATGTTATAATGTTCAAAAATTTGAATATTTTCATGTTCTCTGTATAATTTATGTATTATTATTTTTTGTATTTGCAGTTTGTCTTTTTTCACACATTTTGGCTGTTTGTCAGTCTTTGTAGATCTTCACTGATTCTATTTTATTTCTTTGTTCTACTGCAAATGCCCGCAAGTAAATGTATCTCATGGTGACATACATTCAGTGGCCACTTTATTAGGTACACCTGCTCATTAATACAAATATCTAATCAGCCAATCATGTGGCAGTAACTCAATGCTGAAAAGCACGCACAGTCAAGAGGTTCAGTTATTGATCAGACCAAACATCAGAATGGATAAGAAATGTGATCCAAATGACTTTGAATGTGGAATGATTGTTGGTGCCAGATGGGGTGGTTTGAGTATCTCAGGAACTGATATCCTGGGATTTTCACGCACAACAATCTCGAGGGTTTACAGAAAATGGTGTGAAAAACAAAAACAAAATCCAGTGGGCGATCAGCGGATGGCCAGAGCTGACAGGAAAGTGACAGTGACTCAAATAACCACACGTTACAACAGTGATGAGCAGAAGAGCATCTCTGAACACACAACACGTTGAACCTTGAAGTGGTTGGGCTACAGCAGAAGACCAGGAATGTACACTCATTTACACTTTATCAGGTGCAGGAGGTACTGAATGAAGCGGCCACTAGGTGTAGATTAAATATATTTTTGGTCTTAGTATTTTATTATTTGTAATTGGGATTTGGTTTTTTTTTTGCAGATTGGTTGCTTGTCATTGTGTGTAGCTTTTCACCGATTCTTATTGGATTTCTTTGCTCTCCTATGAATGCCCACGAGAAAATAAATTCCAGTGTAGTAGTTGGTGACGTGTATGTACCTTAAGAATAAATTGACTTTGAAGTGACGGTTTGGAAGATTACTCTGAGGGAGACAGAAAAGCAGAGGAAAGCCTCCAATCAGATCAGCCCAGCCTTGTTAAAACAGAATAGTTTCGAAGGGCTAAATGGCTAATTTTGTGTGTTCATGTTTTCATGCACACGTTTTATCCTCTGCCTGCAATCTGATAGCACTGTAGCTGTCACAAACCATTAACTCGATCCTCTCTCCACAGGTGCTTCCCAACCAGCCCGGTGTTTCCAGCATTTTCGGTATAATTTCCCCGCAGTCTGATGGATAATCTCGTTTACTGATGTTGGTTCAGGAATAAGTAATGGTCCTTAAGATCACTGAGTTTACCCATTTGCCTTCCTGCCGAATTATCTTGCACATCACACCTCAGAGGGGAGATGGGGCCTCAGTGTCCACCTTCCAAAATATTAGGATGTCCTAGGACTCCCACCAAAACTTCCCCACAGCATCCCACCAGTAGAGTGGTGCTCCCTTACCACCCCTTTTTTGTATCAAAACTATAAAAGTTTATTTACAACATACAGACACACAAGATAATCAATATTTACAAGACAGTAGTTACACTTAAATTACTATATGGTCACTACCGTCTGTAAAACAGTCTAGACTGCGGGGAGACCACTGCTCATTGAAAATCCCCAATGTGCCCACCATGACCGCGTGCTCCCTCTCCAAGGACAGCCGGGCACGGACGTATCCTCGAAAAAAGGGCAGGCAGTCAGCCCAGGCAGCACCCTCCACCTTCTAAACCCGTGGATAGCCTCAGCACCCGTCCGACAATGTGGCGCTCCCTCCCAGGGTGCGATGTCCCCTCACTACCCCCTCCCAAGGTGTAACACTCCCTCACTGCCCCGCTGTGGTGCTGCGCTCCCTCCCGACCCTCCCAGCAGGAAGCCGAAGGAGAGAAGGCACAGAAAGACACCACCAGCTGCCGGCTCTCCTCAGTCACTAGGCACCCACATTTGGAGAGACGTCGCTGTACGTTGACCATCGCCAGGCCCGAATCCTGCAACTTGCCCTCCACCCTCCCCAGACAGGCAGCAGCCTCAGCAGTGACCGAGGCCAAATGCCACAAATCAGCAAGAATGTAAATACCTTACACAACTTCATATCAGCCAGATTCCCCGCTGTTGTACCGGGAGAATGGCATTTCTTATAAATTGTTTGTGTGTATTATATCCCAGAATTTTTTAATAAAGTATTAACCAATCTTTAAGCTGTCGTTCTCCTGCGCACGACCCGTGTGTGTGTGTGAGTGTGAGTGTGTGTGTGTGAGTGAGTGTGTGTGAGTGAGTGTGAGTGAGTGAGTGTGTGAGTGAGTGTGAGTGAGTGTGTGAGTGAGTGTGTGTGTGTGTGTGTGAGTGTGTGAGTGTGAGTGTGTGTGTGTGAGTGTGTGTGTGTGAGTGCGTGTGCGTGAGCATGTGCGTGAGCGTGAGCGTGTGTGTGTGTGTGTGTGTGTGTGTGTGTGTGTGTGTGTGTGTGTGGAGTTTACACCTTCTGCTCTGTGACCATGCAAGTCTTCGCCTAGAGGCTCGCGTGTCACTTTACAGCGCCAGTGATCACCAATCGGGCTCCAACTCCTGCTGTTGCCTGTAAGGAGTCTGTTCGTTCTCCCCGTGACCGCGAGGGTTTCCTCCCACATCCCAAAGACGCACAGGCTAGGGTGAGTGAGCTGCGAGCGTGCTATATTGGTGCCGGAAGCGTGACCCAGCACAATCCTCGCTGTTTTGATTTGCTGCAGTTGACACATTTCACTGCGTTTAGCAGTAAGATGGCGGTGCACGCGGTTGCAGCGGCCCCCTCCGGGTCAAATACTGCAGGTCCATCCCGGTATCGAGCTGCTCGATAGCGGTGGAGCTGTGTACCGTGTTGCCGCCTGGAGTCAGTGTGTACCATCGTTGTGCCGAGGTGTTGCGCGGTCCAACAATTGACACTAATGATTGTTTGGCCGTTTTCATTGTGATCACAAGGATACTCTCCAAGTCCGGTTCACTGGCGAGACCTACGGCGGGGAGCTGCTCCGCCTCAGTTGTTGCCACGGTGTCATCTGTTGCAGCCGCCCGGGAGCGGGGACACCAGAGGCGGCGTGGAGGAGAGCAGAGGCCTCTGTGTTCTCTCTGGAATCCATAGGGACTGGCAAACATTTCTCACACAGCTTCTCTTGTGATCGCAAGAACCTGGTGGGCGTTGACACTACAAATTTCTGCAAGTCTGGTTCATCGGCTCATTGGGAAGACTGTCGGAGAGGGAGCTGCGTGGCCTTGGTCTCGTGCACTCACTCCCTGGATTGCCTTCAGCCGTGGGAGATGAGGAACTGCTGCGTGCTTATTCTTGCAGGAACATGGCTCCAGGACGACATCCGTTGCACCAACAGCCTTCAGGCCATGACACTCAGGGCCCAGTGCTAATATTATTTTGAGACTGTATGTGGTAAGTGTACTGTGTGTAACTTCATTTTGCACCCTGACCCCAGAAGAACACTGTTTTGTTTAGCTCTACACATGCATATGGTTGAATACAATTGATCTTGAACTTGAGAAAGATTTTACTGGAATCTAGTTGTTTCACAATACCATTGCCAAAGTTATTTTATTAACAATAAAATGAATTCCAAAATTTATTCAGCAGAGAACTTAATTGCAAAGAAGAGTCTCATTCCCCACTGGAACACAAATCACCCTAGTATTGTTCTTGATAACTTGCTTTCTTATTTACAAGTTCGACCTGGGCCTCCCAGGGATGACACACAGAAGTGTGGCAGTCAAGTTCATCAGGGATAAAAAGTTGGCTTGGCTTCAGCTGCTCTGCTTTGCTGACAGAACTGGACAGGGAACAGGCGGATGTCGGTGCTGATGTCCAGGGGTTGAACGTCATCTGTTCTGCCCATCTCTCGCTCTCCGCCCGTTTCAGGAGCTGCGTCTCGCTCGACACTGGTGAAGAACTCCCGTTGAGACACCACGGCCAGTCGGAAAATGCAATTTGTTTCCAAGTATGTTAAAGGTGGTGGATTGGGAACTGGAGCTTCAGTCCACAAGGTACGGACTGACTGATTACTGCAACGAGGAAGTGTTTAAACACAGGAAGAAGTGACAGGCTCTGCGACTGTGCAAGTGCTTCTGTTGTGAGGCTGTCGAGTGAGAGTCTCTGGCTCCCATCTTTTCCAGGTTGATCACAGGGAACTCCCACTGCAGGGGGCAGGGGTGTGAGGGTAAGTCTTTCCAAGTCACAGAGGCACATGGGGAGCAAATTCCACTCACCACCTACTTCCTTTTCCGCCGCACCACAGTCCAGCCATCAGGATCTTCTTCTCTGCTCGGCCCCTCAGCTGCCGCTGGGCAGAGGGATCTCGGCTCAGGAGCTGCCTGGCTGTCGCAGTCCATGGCCTGGCAACAAGGAGAGGAAGAGGGATTAGTGGAGGGCCGAGATGGCCTGTTTCAGTGCTGTAATTGTTATATGGTTATATAGTGCGGCCTGTCTCAACCTCGGCCCCTCGAGTCTGACCCGTTGCTCGGCGAGGTCGTGGTTGATCTCCTCTCTACCCATTCTCCATCACCGTCAGTTCTCCTGATCTTTCAGTAATGTACACTGAGCGGCTACTTTATTTGATACACCTGTACACCAGCTTGTTAACGCAAATATCTAAATAGCCAATCACGTGCCAGCAACTCAAAGCATGCAGACGTGGTCAAGAGGTTCAGTTCTTGTTCAGACCAAACATTAGAAAGGGGGTAGAAATGTGATCTAAGTGACTTTGACCGGGAATGATTGTTGGTGTCAGATGGGGTGGTTTGAGTATCTCAGAAAACGCTGATCTCCTGGGATTTTCACACACACCAGTTTCCAACGTTTACAGAGAATGGTGAGAGAAACAAAAAAACATCCAGTGAGCAGCAGTTCCGTGGGTGAAAACACCTTAAGGACAGAGGTCAGAGGAGAATGGCCAGACTGGTTCAAGCTGACAGGAAGGCTAGTAACATGTTACAACAGTGGTGTGCAGAGGGGCATCTCTCTGTACATATCACATTGAACCTTGAGGCAGATGGGCCACAGCAGAAGACCATGAACATACACTCAGTGCCCACTTTATTTGGTACGGGGGGCATCATATAGACAATAGGTGCAGAAGTAGACCATTTGGCCCTTCAAGCCTGCACCGCCATTTTGAGATCATGGCTGATCAACTACTATCAATACCCGGTTCCTGCCTTGTCCCCATATCCCTTGATTCCCCTATCCATAAGATACCTATCTAGCAACTTCTTGAAAGCATCCAGAGAATTGGCCTCCACTACCTTCCAAGGCAGTCCATTCCAGACCTCCACAACTCTCTGGGAGAAGAAGTTTTTCCTTAACTCTGTCCTAAATGACCTACCCCTTATTCTCAAACCATGCCCTCTGGTATTGGACTCTCCCAGCATCTGGGACATATTTCCTGCCTCTATCTTGTCCAATCCCTTAATAATCTTATATGTTTCAATCAGATCCCCTCTCAATCTCCTTAATTCCAGCGTGTACAAGCCCAGTCTCTCTAACCTCTCTGCGTAAGACAGTCCAGACATCCCAGGAATTAACCTCGTGAACCTACACTGCACTTCCTCTATAGCCAGGATGTCCTTCCTTAACCCTGGAGACCAAAACTGTACACAATACAAGAGGATGGTGCAGGAGGGAGGGCTTCAGGTTTGTAGATAATTGGGCTTTGTTCCAGGGAAGGTGGGATCTATTCCGAAGGGACGGTTTACACCTGAACTGGAGCGGTACTAACATTCTTGCAGGGAAGTTTGCTAGTGCTTCTTGGGGGGGTTTAAACTAAATTTGCAGGGGGCGGGGATCCAGAATGTGAGAGAGGATAGCGAGAGGAAGAATAAAGGACAGGTGGGGACTACACGGTTCTGGAATATTAAGTGTGTAGTAGAGAAAGGTGAGGCGGAACAAGTGATAAGGAGGACACATGTACAGAGGGATGGTCTGACGGAACATGGAGTTAAATGTGTTGAAAGATTAAGTAAATTTAGGAAGGACAACAAAATTCTAGGGGCGTATAGCCCGATGGGAGTTTGGGGAGCTGGGTTAAGCACAATAGGCAGCGATTTAAACAGAGAGAGGAGAAATGGGCTAAAAATTCTATATCTGAATGCACCAAGTGTCAGAAATAAGGCGGATGAGCTTGAAGCCCAGGTGCGAATGGGTAACTATGATGTTGTTGGGATAACGGAGACATGGCTGCAGGGAGATCAGACCTGGGAAATGAATGTTCAAGGGTATACGTGCTATTGTAGGGACAGAAATGTGGGCAGAGGGGGTGGGGTGGCCCTGTTGGTGAGGAATGAGATTCAGTCCTTTGCAAGGGGAGACATAGGGTCAAGAGAAGTAGAGTCTGTGTGGATAGAATTGAGGAACAGTAAGGGCAAAAGGACCCAAATGGGTGTTGTCTATAGGCCACCAAACAGTAGCATGGATATTGGGTGCAAGTTGAATAGGGAGTTAACATTGGCATGTGGCAAAGGTAATGTCGCAGTAGTTATGGGGGATTTCAACATGCAGGTGAACTGGGAGAATCAGGTTGGTGCTGGACCACAGGATAGGGAGATTGTAGAGTGCCTACGGGATGCATTCTTGTAACAGCTTGTACGAGAGCCGACCAGGGACAAGACTATTCTGGATTTAGTGTTATCAACAGGATTTGATAAGCGATCTTGCAGTAAGGGAGCCATTAGGAGGTAGTGATCATAATATGATAAGTTTTTATCTGCAATTTGAGAAGGATAAGGGCAGCTCGGAAGTGTCAGTGTTGCAGCTGAACAGGGGAAACTATGGAGCCATGAGGGAGGAGCTGGCCAAAGTTGACTGGACGGATAGCCTAGCAGAAAAGACAGTGGAACAGCAATGGCAGGTATTCTTGGGAATAATGCACAAGGTGCAAAATCAGTTCATCCCCCAGAGAAGGAAGGATTCAAGGGGGGGAAGGGGCCACAGTGGTTGACAAAGGAAGTCAGGGATTGCATAGCATTAAAAAAAAAGGAAGTATGACAGAGCTAAGGTGAGTGGGAGGACAGATGATTGGGAAGTTTTTAAGGAACAACAGAAGTTAACTAAAAAGACAATACGGGGAGAAAAAATGAGGTACGAACGCAAGCTAGCCAGGAATATAAAGGAAGATAGCAAAAGCTTTTTTAGGTATGTGAAGAGAAAGAAGATAGTTAAGAACAATGTTGGGCCCTTGAAGAATGAATTAGGTGAAATTGTTATGGGAAACAAGAGAAATGGCAGAAGAATTTAATGAGTACTTTAGATCTGTTTTCACTAAGGAAGACACAAGCAATCTCCCAGATGTATGGATGGGCCAAGGACATAGGGTAACAGAGGAAATGAAACAGATTGACATTAGGAAGGAAACGGTGTTGAGAAGACTGATGGGACTGAAGGCTGACAAATCCCCAGGTCCAGATGGTCTGCATCCTAGGGTACTAAAGGAGGTGGCCCTGGAGATTACAGATGCATTGGTAATCGTTTTCCAATGTTCCTTAGATTCAGGATCAGTTCCTGAGGATTGGAGAATGGCTAATGTTATCCCACTTTTTAAGAAAGGAGGGAGGGAGAAAACAGAGAACTACCGACCTGTCAGCCTGACATCGGTGGTGGGGAAGATGCTAGAGTCCATTATTAAGGATGAAATAGTGGCATATCTAGATAGCAGTGATAGGATTGGGCCGAGCCAGCATGGATTTACCAAGGGTAAGTCATGCTTGACTAATCTGTTGGAGTTTTTCGAGGATGTAACCTGGAAGTTAGATGGGGGAGATCCAGTGGATGTAGTGTACCTCGATTTTCAGAAGGCATTTGATAAGGTCCCACATAGGAGATTGGTGGGTAAAATCAAAGCTCAGGGCATCGGGGAGAAGACATTGACATGGATAGAAAACTGGTTGGCAGATAGAAAGCAAAGGGTAGCGGTGAATGGGTGTTCCTCGGAATGGCAGGTGGTGACTAGTGGGGTGCCACAGGGCTCGGTATTGGGACCACAGCTGTTTACGATTTACGTCAACAATTTGGATGAAGGCATTGAAAATAACATCAGCAAATTTGCTGATGATACTCAGCTGGGTGGCAGTGTGACTTGTGATGAGGATGTTAGGAGAATTCAGGGTGACTTGGACAGGCTGGGTGAGTGGGCAGATACTTGGCAGATGACGTTTAATGTGAATAAGTGTGAGGTTATCCACTTTGGGAGTAAGAACAGGAAGGCAGATTATTATCTGAACGGTGTAGAGTTAGGTAAGGGAGAAATACAAAGAGATCTAGGAGTCCTTGTTCATCAGTCACTGAAGGTGAATGAGCAAGTGCAGCAGGCAGTGAAGAAGGCTAATGGAATGTTGGCCTTTATTACAAAGGGAATTGAGTACAAGAGCAAGGAAATCCTCTTGCATTTGTACAGGGCCCTGGTGAGACCACACCTGGAGTATTGTGTACAGTTTTGGTCTCCAGGGTTAAGGAAGGACATCCTGGCTGTAGAGGAAGTGCAGCATAGATTCACAAGGTTAATTCCTGGGATGTCTGGACTGTCTTACGCAGAGAGGTTAGAGAGACTGGGCTTTTACACGCTGGAATTAAGGAGATTGAGAGGGGATCTGATTGAAACATATAAGATTACTAAGGGATTGGACAAGATAGAGGCAGGAAATATGTTCCAGATGCTGGGAGAGTCCAGTACCAGAGGGCATGGTTTGAGGATAAGGGGTAGGTCATTTAGGACAGAGTTAAGGAAAAACTTCTTCTCCCAGAGAGTTGTGGGGGTCTGGAATGCACTGCCTCGGAAGGTAGTGGAGGCCAATTCTCTGGATGCTTTCAAGAAGGAGCTGGATAGGTATCTTATGGATAGGGGAATCAAGGGATATGGGGACAAGGCAGGAACCGGGTATTGATAGTAGTTGATCAGCCATGATCTCAAAATGGCGGTGCAGGCTCGAAGGGCCGAATGGTCTACTTCTGCACCTATTGTCTATAACATCCATATCTCTCCACTCCTTTCATATTTATATCAAGCTGCCTCATTCCACTGACAGCCCCAGTAATCGACTATACGCACCTACCACTCTCTGCGTTATCAAAAAATCAGCTGCTAATGTCACCTTTACACCTCCCCCCTCTCAGCTTAAAAGATTCCAAATGTTAACTATCTACACCCCCTAAAATTTTAAAATATCTATCAGAACTTTATTAGGACAGATGCTCTGGGAAGAAAAAAACAAGTTTGTCCAAGCTCTCTTTAGTTCAAAGTACGTTTATCATCAAAGATTATACAACCTTGAGATTCATTTCCCAACAGGCAGCCACAAAACAACGAGACCCAAAAGAAACCATATATTTAAAAAAATCAAACGTTGTAACCCATACTCAGGGTAGCGCAGTGGTTAGCACCACGCTTTATACTGGAAGTGATCAGACGTTCGGGGTTCAACTCCTGCCGCTGTCCGGAAGGAGTGTGTAGGTTCTCCCCGTGACTGGGTGAATTTCCTCCGGGTGCTCTGGATTCCTCCCACAGTCCAAAGGAGTATAACGGGGAGGGTGGGGCTGGAATAGTGGGGATACGTGCTGGCTGTGTCGGTCGTTGACTCAGCACGTTTCAGTGTACGTGACAAATGAAGCTGATCTTCGGTGCCACACTGGGTGTGCAGGGGCAACTCACGCCTCAGCATTACACAGAAAGGGTCTTACCTCCGCTCCATCTTCCTCCTCCTCATCCTCATCACTGTCGTCTTCAGCGGCTTCCTCTCCGGACCCTCTGGCCGGTACCACTTCCACCCGCACACGGTCCCTCCTCTCCACCAGCTGCTGGATGCGAGCCCTCACCTCCGACTCCTGACCCCTCTGGCACAGGGTGAAGGTGCTCCAGATCTGGTGAGCCACCTGATGGTGACAGCAGCAAACAGTCACACCAGTGCAGCAGTGGGTGTAAACCCCCTTCCCCCCCATCTGTAACACCCCCAGTGGGTGTACACCCCCCCAACCCCTCCATCTGTAACACCCCCCAGTGGGTGTAAACCCCCTTCCCCCCCATCTGTAACACCCCCAGTGGGTGTACACCCCCCCAACCCCTCCATCTGTAACACCCCCAGTGGGTGTAAACCCCCCTTCCCCCCATCTGTAACACCCCCAGTGGGTGTACACCCCCCCAACCCCTCCATCTGTAACACCCCCCAGTGGGTGTAAACCCCCTACCCCCCTCCATCTGTAACACCCCCAGTGGGAGTAACCCCCCACCCCCTCCATCTGCAACACCCCCCAGTGGGTGTAAACCCCCCTTCCCCCCCATCTGTAACACCCCCAGTGGGTGTAAACCCCCCTACCCCCACCATCTGTAACACCCCCCAGTGGGTGAAAACCCCCCCTTCCCCCCATCTGTAACACCCCCAGTGGGTGTAAAACCCCCCTACCCCCCTCCATCTGTAACATCCCCAGTGGGAGTAACCCCCCACCCCCTCCATCTGCAACACCCCCCCAGTGGGTATAAACCCCCCTACCCCCTCCATCTGTAACACCCCCCCTCAGGTCTGAAACCTCTCCACCCAACACACCCACCTGTGACCACCCACCCCTCCCCAACCACAACATCAACATCACCCCCATACCCCATCCTCAGCCCCCTCCCTCCCCTACACTCCTCCCCGTCACTGTGACACCCTCTGTCCCCTACGCCCCTCCCCGCCTCCATGAGACCCTCCTTCCCCTACACCCCTTCCTATCTCTGTAACCCCTCCATCCCTGCCTTTTGACCTTTTCCAGCCCCCATACCCCTCCCTTGATCCCTTCCTCCTTTGTCTCCATAAACCTCATTGTCTCCTACACCTCATTTTTCTCATTTTTGTAGCCCCCTTCGGCTTTGACACCACCCCCCCCCCCCCAACTCGGCAACCACCTCTGGCCCCTGCAGCCATCCCCATCCCTTCACCACCCCCATCCCTCTCCTACATCCCCTTCACTGCTTCCCCCAGCCCCTGCACTCACCCAGCCTCATCAACCCCTCCCTCGCCTCCCCCCATCTTGAGAAGAGGAGAGAGTCACAGACGTAAAACAGATCTGGGATGGGCAGCAGTGAAAGATGGGAAGGGTTCATAGGGATCGGGAGGGGTAGACAAGGCTGTAGAGATGGCGGAGGTAGTTGGGGGAGGAGATGGATGGTTTCAGACACAGGGAGTTCAGAAGAGCGAACACGAGATTCCTCACATGCTGGAAATCCAGAGCAACACACAGAAAATGCTGAAGGAACTCAGCAGGTCAGGCAGCATCTGTGGAGAGGACGCTTCAGGCTGAGACCCTTCATCAGGACCGGAAAGGAAGGAGGCAAAAGCTGGAATATGAAGTGGGAGAGGGAGGGGCCAGGGTCACAGAGATGGGGAAGGATTAGTGCTGCAGAGATGGGGCAAGAGGGGTAGGTGCTCGATAGGTGATGGGACAGACTGGACCGGACTGATTCCATTGGCCAGACACAGGGGGACCCTGTCGGAACGAGGCGAGGACACCAGAGGCCCAGAGGTGTAAACCCGTGATGAGCCCTGCCAAAGAATCCCGTAACCCTCCCACCTGCGACCCGCGCCTCTCACCTCGGACAGGCTGCCGTCCTCTACCACCGTGTTAAACTCGTTATCCAGAATGTCCGCCAGCAGCTCCTCTACCTCCTCGCTCTCCAGGTCAGCTGAGCAGCAGGCAGCACGGATGAGCAGTAAGCACAGAGAATTAAAACAGAAGAGAGCACACTTTGATTCAAAAGCAGACAACTAACATCATTTTAGCTCCTAACCTACCCAAAGAAGTCTGTCCTGAAAGCTTCCAGTTTTTAAAGATTGAATAGAGGAGAGATTCTTTGGATGCTGGAAATTCCGGAGGAGTTCAGCAGGTCAGGCAGTGTCTACGGAGGGGAATAAACAGTTGATTTTTTCAGGACTGGAGAGGCAGGGGACAGAATTCCCTGGTGGTGGGGAAGAGTACAAGTCTGCAGGTGATAGGCGATGCCCAGGTGAGGTGAAGAGGCTGGGATGTGATAGGTGTAAGAAGTAAAGAGGAATCTGGTGGGACAGGAGAGTGGAGCACGGGAGAAAGGAAAGGAGGAGGGGAACCAAACAGAGATAATGGGCACACCAGGAGAAGGGAAAGGGTGAGAGGGGAGCTAAAATGGGTAATGGAAAAAGAGAGGGGCGGGGGGGAGAGGGATTACTGGAAGTTAGAAAAATAGATATACATGCCATCAGGTTGGAGGCCACCCAGACAGAATACGAGGTGTTGCTCCTCCAACCTGAGTTTGGCCCCATCGTGGAAGTAGAGGAGGCCATGGACCGACATGTTGGGATGGGGAGTGGAATTAAAATGGGCGGCTGCTAGGAGATCTTTAATCTTAAAGAAACAAGTTCCAGAGAAGTAGAAAGTTTGAATTTAAACATTCAACAGACAATCAGAAGGAGGAACATCCTTCTATTCTGAGGCTGTGCCCTCTGGTCCTAGACTCTCTCAGTAGAAAAAACATCCTCTCCAAATCCACTCTATCTGGGCCTTTCAATATTCAATAGATTTCAATGAGATCCCTCCTCATTCTTCTAAATTCTAGTGAGTACAGGTCCAGAGCCATCCTCCTCATAGGTTAACCTTTTCATTCCTAGGATCTTTCATATGAACCTCCTTAGGACCCTCTCAAACACATTCTTCGCCCCACTGGAATTCTAAATTCTCGAGGAACTGTGGACATCTCTCACCGTTGTCATGGAAATACTGCTCGACTGCAGTCACCATCCAGGCAGCTTTCTGTTGGCTGTGAGCTCCCCCGAATCCATTCTCCAAGGCCACCTGCAGATTGGCAACAAAACAAAACTCTCAGTTCTATAGCAACGGGATAGAAGCTGCTCTTGAACCTGGTGGTACGTGTTTGCAAGCTTCTGCATGCTCCACCCGATGGGAAGGGAGAATGACGGGGTGGGAGGGGTCCTGGATTGTGTGTTGTTTTCCTGTGGTAGTAAGAAGCATGGACAGAGTTCACAGAAGGGAGGATGGTGTTTGGGATGGACTGGGCTTGAGAGGACTAGAACATAAAATCTGGGATGTAATGCTGAGGCTTTATAAGGCATTAGTCAGACCACACTTGGGAGTATTATGTTCAGTTTTGGGCCCTTTATCTAAGAAAAGATGGGATTAGCATTGGAGAAGGTCCAGAGCAGGGATTCCCAACCTTTCTTATGCTATGGACCAAGACCATTAAGGAAGGATACACGACAGGGATCCCTGGAATGAAGGGTTAATGTATGAGGAACATTTGATGACTCTGGGCCTGTACTTGCTGGAGTTTAGAACAATGGGGGGGGAGGGGATGATCCCATTGAAACTTGTTGGATACTGAAAGGCCTAGACAGAGGGGATATGGATAGAGGATGTTTCCTATAGTGGGGGAGTCTAGGACAAAAGGGCGCAGCCTCAGAATAGTAGTACGTCCTTTTAGAACAGAGGTGGTGGGGGGGGGGGGGGTGCAAGTGTGAAACGAACTGCCAGTGGAAGTGGTGGTTGCGGGCTTGATTTCGACATTTAAGAGAAGTTTGGATAAGTACATGGATGGGAGGGGTGTGGAGGTCAATGGGACTAGGCTCATCACAGTTTAGACAAACTGAGGGGCCTGTCTCTGTGCCAACTCTGTAAACAGCATGAAGCTCTTTGCCTTGGCACCACAGGAGTGGTGTACACCACCCTGCTTCTTAAAATCAGTGACCAGCTCTTGTGTTTGGCTGACGGACAGATAGGCTGTTGTCATGGCACCATTGTTCCACAGCTCTCTCTCTCCTTCCTGACTCATCGATATCTGAGATTCACCAATGGGTCACAGAGCACTCTTCATTCTATCTTGGTACACGTAATGCAATTCCACTACATTCTGCATTCTGTTTAAAATTGTTTTAAAGTGAAGAAAAAGCATTTCAGGATATATTGTATATATTTCTTTGCCATTAAATTGGATCTTTGAGAACATCGAACACTACAGCACAGTACAAGCCCTTCAGCCCACAATATTGTGCCAACCTTTTAACCTGCTTAAGATTAATCTAACACTTCCATTCTACATATCCCTTGTGTCTAATATATACCCCTCCATCCTGCAGAGCGTGCACACACCCATCCCTGTGTAAAAAACCTACCTGATATCCCCCTATACCTTTCTCCAATCACCTTAAAATTATGACCCCTCATATTAGCCATTCTCACCCTGGGGAAAAAGTCTTCAGCTGTCCCCACTCGATTTGTTCCTCTTATCATCCTCTTGTACACCTCTATCAAGTCACCTCTCATCCTCCCTCATTCCAAAGACAGAAGCCCTAGGTCACTCAACCTCACCTCATAAGACACGTTTCCTAATCCAGGTAAATCTCCTCTGCACCCTTTCTAAAGCTTCCACATCCTTCCAAGTCCCTCTGAGTCGACCAGAACACAACACTGGTTTAACCACACTAATGCTCAGTTTTACAGAGCTCTTGAACTCAATCTCCTGACTAATAAAGGTCAACACACCTTCTTAACAACCCCATCAACTTTGACGGATCTATGGACATAAATACCAAGATCCCTCTGTTCCTGCCACTAACTCTGCACTCTGCCTCCGGATTCGACCTCCAAAGTGAATGGCTTCACATTTTTCCCGGTTGAACTCCCATCTGCCACCGCTCAGCCTGGCTCCTCATCCTGTCCCATTGTAACCTGCGACAACCATCTCCACTATCCAGAGCTCCACCACCAACCTTCATGTTACTGCAAACCTACTAGCCAACTCTTCCAGTTCCTAGCTGTAAACTTGTTTTTCTAGCATATTACCTTGATGTACCCACGTACGGAACGATCCTTCTGGGTGGCATACGGCTTCTCTCCCATTGTTACAGGTCTATTGAACAGATCTCTTGTACAACAAGATGGACCCGTGACCTCTAAATTTACCTTGTCCTTACACATTATTGTCTGCCTGCACTTCCTCTACAACAGTACTATTATTCAACATCGTTTAATGTCACTTCCAGCAGACAAGTGTAAAGCAGAATGAAATAATTGTTACTCTGGCTTACATACATACATTGAATGTATGTCCATAAAGTGACGCTGGGGACAGGAGTGTCTGTACAAAGTTCAAAGTAAACTTATTATCAAAGTATATACATGTCACCATACACAACCCTGAGATTCACTTTCTTGTGGGCATGCTCAATAAATCCCTAAGATTGTAAACATAAAAGAATCAATGAAATAACTCACTAACTTGGGTGTTCAACCAGTGTGCAAATACAAACAGAAAGAAATAATAACAATGATAAATATCGAGAACATGAGATGAAGAGTCCTTGAAAGTGAGTCCATTGATTTTGGGAACATTTCAATGTTCAGTGAAGTTATACCCTTTCAACCCCCAACCCTCAGGCTTTCAAGAGCTCGATGGTTGAGGGGTAATAACCATTCTTGAACCTGGTGGTGTGAGTCCTGAGGCTCCTGCACCTCCATGCTGATGGCAGCAGTGAAAAGAGAGCACGACCTGGGTGGTCAGTGTCCCTGACAACTGATGCTGCTTTCCTGCGACAACACTTCGTGTAGGTGTGCTCAACGGTGGGGAGGGCTTTACCTGTGATGGACTGGGCCATATCTACTACTTTTTTTGTGGGATTTTCCATTCAAGGGCAGTGGTGTTTCCGTACCAGGCTGTGATCCAGCCAGTCAATAAACTCTCCACCACACATCTATAAGAATTTGGTAAAGTTTTAGACATCATACCAGATCTCTGCTAACTCCTAACGAAGTAAAGATGCTGCCTTGCCTTCTTAATTGCACTTATGTGCTGGGCCCAAGACAGGTCTTCCGAAATGACACCACAAAGGAATTTAAAGTTGCTGACCCTCTCGACCTCTGATCCTCCAGTGAGGACTGGTGCATGGGCCTCATGAGGTCAATAATCTTGCTGACATTGAGTAAGAGATTGCTGCTGTGGTGCTCAGTGATTGACAGGAGACAATGAAGTTGTGGGGGTTGCGGGTTGGAGGAGTTGATCAGCCTTACTGCTGCCAGCAGTTTCAAGTTTCAGGGTGTCAACATCCCTGAAGGCACACAGGATGATCCCAGCGCGATTCAACACGATACCCGCTGTGAGTTTGACTCCTGGACGGCGCCTGTAGACGGACAAGCGGTGCCCCGCACTCTATTACGTTCACTCCGGCAGGTTGCAGTTTACATAACAAGGTTTAGACCAGCAAACCAGACACACTGAGAGATTCATAAACACAAAAGATTCTGTAGATCCTGGAAATCCTGAGTAACATAGAAAATGCTGGAGGAACTCAGCTGGTCGGGCAGCATCTATGGAGAGAAACAAAGAGTCAAGATTTCAGGCCGAGACCTTTCATCAGGACTGGAGAGGAAAGGGAGAAGAACCCAGAACAAGAAGTTTTGGGAAAATAAGGGAAGGAGCTGATGAGGGCTCTCCCTCCTGAAATGTCAACTGTTCATTCCTCTCCACTGACCAGCTGAGTTCCTCCAGCATTTTCTATGTTACTCGGGACTTCCAGGATCTACAGAATCACTTGTGTTTATGAATCGAGAGAAAGTGGTGTGGGATTTTCCAGTGTCAGATTGTATCAGGATTGCGTATACAATCTTCAAGATTACTTAATGCCAGTTCCAGTACAAGTGTAAAGGAGAAGGAAATAATTGTTACTCCGGATCTGATACAGCACAAAAAACACACAAGAACACAATAATTTTAAAATACACTTTATAAATGCATACTATAAGATAGCTTGATTGCATGTCCATAAAGTGGTGCTAGACACAGGAGTGTCTGTACATAAGGTGACTGACAGAAAATTATAAAGTAGTGGTGGTGGGGGGTGTAGAGGGGTGGGTTAGTGGGTGGAGGTGTTGATCTATCTCACTGCTCGGGGAAAGTAACTGTCTTTGAGTCTGGTGGTCCTGACGCGCATGCTACGTAACCTCCTCCCTGATGGGAGTGGGACAAACAGTCCTCAAGCAGGGTGGGTGGGACCCTTTATGCTGCTACTGTCCCTTTTCCAGCACCTTCCCAGCTACATGTCCTTGATGGCGGGCAGGCTGATGCCAAGGATGTGTTGGGCAATTTTGACCGTGAAGCCTTCCTGTCTGCCACAGTGCAGTTTCCGCACCAAGCAGTGACACGGCTTGTTCAGATGCCCTCTACTCTGCTCCGGTAGATTGAGGTAAGTACGAATGTGCAAATTCCAGCTCTCTTCAGAAAGCAGAGGTGTAGGACGGTGTAGGAAGCTCAACAGTAGTGACTACGTTGTCCTGTTTGTGGCATTCTGGTTCAGTTATTTTTTATTGTACCACCTGGACTGATTGGCACACGGCTTTTCACTGCAGCTTCGCTCATACTGACAGAATAGCGTGGCAGTCAGCACAAGCAAGGGTGGGGGGGGGGGCGGTTTAGACCGCTGCCCCGCGACTCGGCTCGGCGCTGAACTACGGGACTCTCTTTGCGGATTAGGTCAGAACTCTACTTGCTCGCAGTTATTGTTTGCGTCATCTGTTCCATTTCTCTGCAGATTGGGTGTTCGACAGTCTTTATATTTTACGGGTTTTTTTTAAACGGGTACGATGTATTTTTTTCCCTCCCTACATTGGGTGTTCGGTCTTTTTTTTAAAAAAAAGTGGGTTCTTTTGGGTTTCTTTGCTTTCTGGCTCCCTGTTAGGAGACGAATCTCAAAGAATCTCAAAATGTATACCTACTCCGATAATAAATGTACTTTGAACTCTTTACCATGCTGTAAGTGACTGGTTATGGATTGTGTTAAATCCCACCTTCCTGCTACATTAGTCCCATTCCAGTTCACCTATCGCTCAAATTGGTCCACCAATGGTGCCCTAGTACCTGGGCACTTCTCTCCGTCCTGTCCCACCTAGAAAATGGCCCATCATCTGCAAGGATGCAGTTAGCATGTACAAGATCATCCCGCGGAAGCTGCTGAGTAAACTGTCCTTGTTGGGTCTCAGCACCTCTCTCTGTAACTTGGACTTCTTGCCAGAAAGGTGACTGTCAGTCCATCAGCTCCATTGTGCTGATCACCAGTGGGCCCCCCCTCCCCCACTCAGGGCTGACGCACGGCTGTACTGCTGGATCTAGTTCAAGCCGAATCAGCAAGTTCGCTGATGACACGAGCAGCGGTTGCCCTCAGCAACAACTCCCTCCCCAACCTTTTTTTATTCTTCCCCCTTCCTTTCTGCTCCCGATGATGAGTCACTTCCACAAATGCTATCTGACTTCCTCCTGCATTTTGTATGTTCCAGCATCCGCAGAACCTCTTCTGTTCCCAAAGTATTCTGCATTGTTTTGTTTTACCTTGTTCAACCTCATATGCACCGCGTAATGAATTGATCTGTATGAACAATTGGCAAAACGAGCTTTTCACTGTACCTCAGACAATAAAACTCATTGATTTATTTTCGCTTTGGGCTGCGACGCACCTTTGCGTGGTCGTTCTGTCTGGATGACCTGTGTAGCAAAATGCTTTCACTGTACATTGGACAGTTCTTCGACTGACTTTTCATAGCAGAATCCAACTTAAAGCTGCATTACCACCAGCAACTAGACTGCAGTGTGGTGTAAAGAGCTGGGGGAAAAAAACCCTTTCAAATGTACGTTAAATTACCCCAAAGTGCCCTGTAGACTGTAAGTAATGAAACACAATACTGAATTAAAGTCACTCCCATAACTTAAAAGATTTTAAATGAATACTATCAATCCCCAAAGACTGTGATGAAGCCTGCATTTGATTTCATGTGTAAATATGAAATATGAACTGCCTACCAATTTGTACAAAAATCTCCAAGATCCTATCTATTTGACATTGTCGCAGGAAAACAGCATCCATTATCAGAGACCCCTGCCACCCAGGACATGCTCTCTTCTCACGACTGCCATCAGGGAGAAGTTACAGGAGCCTCAGGACTCACACCACCAGGTTCAGGTACAGTTATTAACCCTTAGCAATCAAGCTCCTGAAACATAGGGGATAATTTCACTCAACTTCACTTGCCCCATCACTGACTGCTCCCAAAACCTATAGACTCACTTTCCAAGACTTCATTTCTGGATACTTAATGCTTATTATTACTATATTTTCCTTCTTCAATTTGCACAATTTGTTGCCTTTTGCACACTGGTTGAATGACCAAGTTGGTGGTGTCTTTCATTGATTCTATTATGGTTACTATGTTATTTATTGAGCATGCCAGCAAGAAAATGAATCTCAGGGATGTATACGGTATCATACATGTACTTTGAAAATAAATTTACTTTGAACTTTATTATCTTTCAATTCAACGAAATCACCCGCCCCAGACACAGCCAGCAGCAATGAACCACACATGGGTCCTGCTAAGGACACCGCTTCCTGGAAATGGGTCTGCGTCCTGACATCACTCCGCGCCGTCACCATACGTCATTTCCTGGCAACGCCGCTGCTCTGCTCCCGCCTCAGAACCGAATTTGACCACGGCGTCGTCCGTCTCGGCGGCGCTTGTCTTCCCCACCCGCCAACGCCTCCCCGGTAACGGCGGACATTCCTCTTCCTCTTACCTGGAAGGCGGGCCAAGCTTCCAGAGCCGTCCTGATGCCCTCCGCGAAGAGCCCGGGAGCACGCTCCGCCATCTCCACCGTCCCGAGCGTGCGCACCTGCAGCGGAGGCCGGCTGTATACTCATGCGCAGTTTGCCATGACCCGGGCTGCGTTAAACTGGGCGTGCGCGCCTGCAGCGGCCGCTGGCTATATACTCATGCGCAGTTTGCCATGACCCGGGCTGCGTTAAACTGGGCGTGCGCGCCTGCAGCGGCCGCCGGCTATATACTCATGCGCAGTTTGACATAAGGCTGTGTTAAACTGGGCATGCGTGCCGAGCTGCGCTCCAACCCCCTGCTCAGTCCGTTTTATGGCCGACGAGGGAGCGGTGACTCTGCTACCTCCTGGCGCTGTGGAGTAGCAACTACACCTCCTGCCCTGGTGCAAATTTAACCATTTCCTTCTTCCTATCACTTTGAATGGGACGATTTATAGAATATCACATTTCAAAGTAAATTTGTTATCAGAGACCATATACAACCATGAGATTAATTTTCTTCTGGGCATACACAGTAAATCTGCAATAGAATAATAGCCATTATAAAGACAATGAAAGACCGCGTCAACTTGGATGTTCAACCAGTGTGCAAAAGACAATAAACTGAAATACAAAAAGAAAGAAATAATAATAAATAAATAGGCATTCGTGATCGAAAATCTACAGAATCCGGCCCTTTGTACCTCCCTCTGCGACTGGATCCTCAACTTCAAAACCAGAAGACCACGATCTCTGTGGATTGGAAATAACACCTTCACCTCGCTGACAGTCATCACAAGTGCACCTCAGGGATCTGTGCTTAGCCCACTGCTCCACTCTCTCTATACCCATGACTGTGTGGCTAGGCACAGCTCAAATGCCATCTGCAAATTTGTTGCTGATACAAATTGTTGGCAGAATTTCAGATGGTGACGAGAACAGGAGTGGTGTTGCGCTGCACTCGATGCCAGAAAGACCAAAGAACGGATTGTAAGTTTCAGAAAGGGTGAGGCAAGGGAAAGTGGGCCAATCCTCAAGGAGGGATCAGGAGTGGAGAGAGTGAGCAATTTCAAGTTCCTGGGTGTCAAGATCTCTGAGGATCTACCCTGGTCGCAACATATTGTTGCAGCTATAAAGAAAGCAAGTCAGTGGCTATCTTTCATCTGGAGTTCGAGGGGATTTAGTTTGTCAACTAAAACACTCAAAAACATCTACACATGTATCATGGAGAGCATTCCAACTGGCTGCATCATCGTCTGGTATGGGGGGGGGAAGGTCTACTGCACGAGATCAAACAAAATTGTAGAAACTTGAATAATTAGGAAGGCAACGTCCATCATTGAGGACCCCCATTGCCCAGGACATGCCCTCATTTCATTGTTACCATCAGGTAGGAGGTACAGAAGCCTGAAGGCACACACTCAGTGATTCAGGAACAGCTTCTTCTCCTCTGCCATCCGATTCCCAAATGGACATTGAACCCGTGAACACCACCTCACTACTTATTTTAACTTAACTATTTAATGGACATACATATCCTTACTGTAATTCAGTTTTTTCTCTCTGTTTCTTTATCATGTATTTTATTATACCGTTGTCATAAAGTTAACTAATTTTATGGCATATGACAGTGATATTAACCCTGATCGGGATTCAGTAAATATCAAGTACATAAACACGAGGAAGCCTGAGATGCTGGAAATCCAAAGCAACTCACACAAGATGCTGGAGGAGCCTCAGCAAGTCAGGCAGCGTCTATGGAAATGAATCAACAGTCAACATTCCAGGCCAAGACCCTTCATCGGGGCTGGAAAGGAAGGAGGAAGGTGCATATAATGGTGGGGAAGGGGAAGGAGGATTAGCTGGACGGTGATAGGTGAAGCCAGCTGGGTGGGAAAGGTAAAGGGCTGGAGAGGAAGGAATCTGATGGGAGAGGAGAGTGGACCAGAGGGGAAAGGGAAGGAAGAGGGGACCGAGGGGAAGTGATAGGCAGGTGAGAAGAAGTAAGAGGCCAGAGTGTGGGATAGAAGAAGAGGGGAGGGACCTCTTCTGGGGCAGGTGGGACCTGTACAAGAGAGACAGGTTACACCTGAACTACAAGGGGACCAATATACTTGCAGGGAGGTTTGCTAGTGTTATTGGGGAGGGTTTAAACTAGATCTGCAGGGGGATGGGAACCAGAGTGCCAGAGTAGATAGTGGAATGGGGGTAAAAATAAGTGATGTTAGTAGTTCATGCAAAGTCATAAATAGTAAGGTTGTGTGTGGTGATAACAATTTTCTGAGGTGTGTATATTTCAATGCAAGGAGTATTGTGGGAAAGGCAGACGAGCTGAGGGCCTGGATTGACACGTGGAATTATGACATCATAGCCATTACTGAAACTTGGCTACAGGAGGGTCAGGACTGGCAACTCAATGTTCCAGGGTTCCGATGTTTCAGACGTGATAGAGGCAGAGGGATGAAGGTGGGGGGGTGGCTTTGCTAGTCAGGGAAAATATTACAGTAGTGCTTCTGCAGGAAAGATTAGAAGGTTTGTCTACTGAGGCCATATGGGTGGAGCTGAGAAACAGGAAAGATATGACCACATTATATTATATTATAATATATTATAGACCACCCAATAGTCAACGAGAATTGGAGGAGCAAATCTGCAGAGAGATAACAGACAACTGCAGGAGACAGAAAGTTGTGATTGTAGGGGATTTTAATTTTCCACACATTGATTGGGACTCCCATACTGTTAAAGGTCTAGATGGGTTAGACTTTGTGAAATGTGTTCAGGAAAGTCTTCTAAATCAATATATAGATGTACCAACTAGGGAGGATGCAATATTAGGTCTCCTATTAGGAAATGAGTTAGAGCAGGTGACGGAAGTGTGTGTAGGGGAACACTTTGGTTCCAGTGATCATAACGTCATTAGTTTCAACTTGATCATTGATAAAGATAGATCTGGTCTTCGGGTTGAAGTTCTAAACTGGAAAAAGGCCAAATTTGAAGAAATGAGAAAGGATCTAAAAAGTGTAGATTGGGACAGGTTGTTCTCTGGCAAGGATGTGATTGGTAAGTGGGAAGCCTCCAAAGAAGAAATTTTGAGAGTGCGGAGTTTGTATGTTCCTGTCAGGGTTAAAGGCAAAACAAATAAGAATAAGGAACCTTGGTTCTCGAGGGATATTGGAATTCTGATAAAGAAGAAGAGAGAGATGTATAACATATATAGGCAACAGGGAGGAAATAAGATGCTTGAGGAGTATAAAAAGAGTAAGAAAATACTTAAGAAAGAAATCAGGAGGGCTAAAAGAAGACATGAGGTTGCTTTGGCAGTCAGGGTGAAGGATAATCCTAAGAGCTTCTACAGGTAAGTTAAGAACAAAAGGATAGTAAAGGATAAAATTGGTCCTCTTGAAGATCAGAATGGTCGGCTATGTATGGAACCAAAAGAAATGGGAGAGATATTAAATAGGTTTTTTGCATCTGTATTTACCGAGGAAACTGGAATGGAGTCCATGGAAACAAGGCAAACAATTAGGGAGGTCATGGAACTTATACAGATTAAAGAGGAGGAAGTGTTTGCTGTCTTGAGGCAAATCAGAGTAGATAAATCCCCAGGACCTGACAGGGTATTCCCCCGGACCTTGAAGGAGACTAGTGTTGAAATTGCAGGGGCCCTGGCAGAAATATTTGAAATGGCGATATCCACGGGTCAGGTGCCGGAGGATTGGAGGATAGCTCATGTAGTTCCGTTGTTTAAAAAAGACTCAAAAAGTAAGCCGGGAAATTATAGGCCGGTAAGTTTGACATCGGTTAGTTAAAGTCTGTCCTGAGCCATATAGGCTCATCAGGCCAGTGCTTATTTTTGGTTTCCATGGCGTGAAGCGACTGAGAGTATGAGTCTCTCCCCTGGATAGGATGCCAGTCTATCGCAAGGTTAACCCCCAGCATTTTTGCTGGTACCTATTTTCACCTGGATGGACTGGAGCAATGTGTGGTTAAGTGCCTTGCTCAAGGACACAACACGCTACCCTGGCTGGGGCTCGAACTCACGACCTTCAGATCGTTAGTCCAACACCTTAACCACTTGGCCAAGTGCCACTTTGACATCGGTAGTAGGTAAATTATTGGAAGGAATACTAAGAGATAGGATCTACAAGTATTTGGATAGACAGGGACTTATTAGAAACAGTCAGCATGGCTTTGTGCATGGTAGGTCATGTTTAACAAATCTATTAGAGTTTTTTGAGGAAGTTACCAGGAAAGTGGATGAAGGGAAGGCAGTGGATGTTGTATACATGGACCTCAGTAAAGCCTTTGACAAGGTCCCGCATGGGAGGTTAGTTAGGAAGATTCAGTCGCTAGATATACATAGAGAGGTAGTAAATTGGATTAGACATTGGCTCAATGGAAGAAGCCAGAGAGTGGTAGTGGAGGATTGCTACTCTGAGTGGAGGCCTGTGGCACTAGTGGTGTGCCACAGGGATCAGTGCTGGGTCCATTGTTATTTGTCATCTATACCAATGATCTGGATGCAAATTTGCTGATGATATGAAAATTGGAGGTGTAGTGGACAGTGAGGATGGTTTTCAAAGCTTGCAGAGGGATTTTGACCAGTTGGAGGAATGGGCAGAAAAATGGCAGATGGAGTTTAATGCGGACAAGTGTGAGGTATTGCACTTCGGAAGGTCAAACCAAGGTAGAACATACAGGTAAATGGTAGAACACTGAGGAGTGCAGTAGAACAAAGGAATCTGGGAGTACAGATACATAATTCCCTAAAAGTGGCATCACAAGTAGATAGGGCTGTAAAGAGAGTCTTTGGTACATTGGCTTTTATAAATCAAAGTATTGAGTATAAGAGTTGGAATGTAATGGTGAGGTTGTATAAGACATTGGTGAGACCGAATTTGGAGTATTGTGCGCAGTTTTGGTCACCAAATTACAGGAAGGGTATTAATAATGTTGAAAGAGTGCAGAGAAGGTTTACAAGGATGTTGCCGGGACTTGAGAAACTGAGTTACAGAGAAAGGTTGAATAGGTTCGGACTTTATTCCCTGGAGCGTAGGAGAATGAGGAGTGATTTGATAGAGGTGTATAAAATTATGATGGGTATAGATAGAGTGAATGCCAGGGGAGAAAAAAACCAGAGGTCATGGGTTAAGGGTGAAGAGGGAAAAGTTTAAAGGGAACATTGGGGGGGGCTTCTTCACGCAGAGAGTGGTGGGAGTGTGGAATGAGCTGCCAGATGAAGTGGTGAATGCAAGCTCACTTTTGACATTTAAGAAAAACTTGGACAGGTACATGGATGAGAGGGGTTTGGAGGGATATGACCCAGGTGCAGGTCAGTGGGACTAGGCAGAAAATTGGTTCGGCACGGCCAAGAAGGGCCAAAAGACCTGTTTCTGTGCTGTAATGATCTACGGGAGGCATCTCTTTTACCGGAAGGAGAAATCAAAATTCATGCCATCAAGTTGGAGGCCACCCAGACAGGATATAAGGCGTTGCTCCTCCACCCTGAGGGTGCCCTCACCGTGGCACAAGAGGAAGCCATGGACCGACATGTTGGAACGGGAACAGGAATGGGAATGGGAATTAAAATCTGTGGCCACCGGGAAGTTCCACGTCTGGCAGATGGCGTGGAGACTATCATTAACAGAATGCCATAGCATGCAAGGACAGCAATCATCCTCACTTTAATTTTTTAAATGTACCTTATTCATAATAAAAAAAAATAAAGCCAGGTTTATTCTCACAGGCACAAGATGCATGAAAGATTACATGAAGCAGGATCAAGGGACATGAGCACTCACAAGAGAAAAAGCTTTTGTTTTGTTGTCACATGTACTGAAATACAGTGAAGATTTTGTCTTGCACACTGTTCATACAGATCAGATCATTACACAGTGCATTGAGGTAGAACAAGATAAAACAGTAACGATGCAGAATAAAGAGTAACAGCTACAGAGAAAGTGTAGTGCAGGTAGACAATTAGGTGGAAGATTATTATGAGGTCAAGAGTCCATCTTACTGTACGAATTGCCCTTTTCCAGTGCAGAGTGCCCTCCTGCCTCAAATTATCCACCATTGTCTCTGTACCAAAAAAGGCCAGGGTAATATGTCTGAACGACTGGCGTCTTGTTGCACTCACCTCAATAATAAGCAAATGCTTTGAGAGGCTGGTCAAGTACTACACCTGCAGCTTGTTACCACCCACACTGACCCCCTACAATTCACCTACTGACACCACCAATTGACAGACGACACAATAACAGAGCTCCTCATACCGTCCTTACACATCTGGAGAAGGATGCTTATGTGAGAATGCTGTCCTTGGACTACAGTTCAGCATTCAACACCATAGTTCCCTCCAGGCTCAACAAGAAACTCAGAGACCTCGGCCTTCACCCTACCTTGTGTAACTGGATCCTGGACTTCCTGTCAGATCGCCGGCAGGTGGTAAGAGTGGGCTCCCTCACCTCCACCCCTCTGACTCTCAACACAGGTGCCCCTCAGGGCTCTGTACTAAGTCCCCTCCTTTATTCTCTGTATACCCATGAATGTGTCGCCACCCACAGCTCCAATCAAATTTGCTGACAGCACCACACTGAATGGCCTTATCTCAAACAATAACGAGGTGGCCTACAGGGAAGAAGTCATCTCTCTGACACAGTGGTGTCAAGAAAACAACCTCTCCCTCAATGTCGCAAAAACAAAGGAGCTGGTTGTGGATTACAAGAGGGATGGAGATGGGCTAACCCCTATTGACATCAATGGATCTGGGGTTGAGAGGGTAAACAGCTTAAAGTTCCTCAGCATCCACATCACTGAGGATATCACATGATCTGTACACACCAGCTGTGTGGTGAAAAAGGCACAACAGTGCCCCTTTTACCTCAGACTTGTGGAAGTTTGGTATGGGCCCCCATAACATAAGAACTTTCTACAGGGGCACAATTGAGAGCATCCTGACTGGCTGCATCACTGCCTGGTGTGGGAATTGTACCTCCCTCAATCGCAGGACTCTGCAGAGAGTGGTGCAGACAGCCCAGAGCATCTGTAGATGTGAACTTCTCATGATTCAGGACATTTAAAAAGACAGGTGTATAAAAAAAGCCCGAAGGATCATTGGAGACCCGAGTCACCCCTACTACAATCCATCTGGGAAACAGTGTCACAGCATAAAAGCCAGGACCAACAAGCTCCAGGACAGCTTCTTCCACCAGGCCATCAGACTGATGAACTCACACTGATCTGAGTGTATCTCTATGTTACATTGACTGTTCTATTTATTATAAATTACTATAATTGCAGATTTGAATGGAGATGTAACATAAAGATTTTCACTCCTCATATATGTGAAGGATGTAAGATTCAAAGATTCAAAATGTATTTATTATCAAAGTACATATGCATTACACAACCCTGAGATTTGTCTTCCCCACAGACAGCCACAAAACAAAGGGACACCATGGACCCTGTTCAAAGAAAAAACATCAGACACCCAACATGCAAAAAAAAAGAACTATTCATTATGTGCCATTTTGTATGACGTGGGCAATCATGATCTTTCCATGACCGTGATTGTCCTTGGCAATTTTTTCTACAGAAGTGGTTTGTCATTGTCTTCTTTCGGGCAGTGTCTCGACAAGACGGGTGACCCCAGCCATTGTCAATACTCTTCAGAGATTGTCTTCCTGGCATCAGTGGTCACATAACCAGGACTTGTGATCTGCACCGGCTGCTCATGCGACCATCCAACACCCGTTCCCATGTCACGTGACCCTGATGGGGGGGGGGGGGGGGATCTCAGCAGGGGCTACATCTTGCCCGAGGGTGACCTGCAGGCTAGCAGAGGGAAGGAGCACCTTACACCTCCTTTGGTAGAGATGTATCTCTACCTCACCACCTGCCTTATTGTACTGGGGACCTATATCTACAAGATGGAACACAATTGAAAGGACACAATATTCCATTGTAGTTCCTTAGGAGTTTGCAAAGATTCAGCAAGACGTCTAAAATGCCAATATCCTTGAATGGAAAATCCTCCAAAAGGTAGTGGGTGTGACCCAGTCCATCATGGGTAAAGCCCAGCAACACACACAAAGTGCTGGGGGAACTCAGCAGGCCAGGCAGCATCCACGGAAAAGAGTAAACAGCTGACGTTTCGGGCCGAGACCCTTCGGCAAGACTGGAGAAAAAAAGCTGAGGAGTAGATTTGAAAGGTGTGGGGGGGGGAATGGGGGAGAGAAACACAAGACAATAGGTGAAACCGAAACTGGGAGGGAGAGAGATGAAGTGAAGACAGTGAACTTCTCCAGAAAAAGTGGGATCTCCCAGTGGACACACATTCTAATTCCACTTCCCATTCCAATATGTCAATCCATGGCCTCCTCCACTGTCGTGATGAGGCCACACTCAGGTTGGAGGAAAGGCATGTTATATTCTGTCTGGGTAGCCTCCAACCTGGGGGCATGAACATTGATTTCACAAACTTCCAGTAATGCCTCCCTTTCTCCATTTCTCATCCCCTTTTCCCCAATCTCACCTTATCTCCTTGCCTGCCCATTGCCTCCCTCTGGTGCTCCTCCCCCTTTTCTTTCTTCTATGGCCTTCTGTCCTCTTCTATCAGATTCCCCCTTCACCAATGAACTTCCCAGCTCTTTACTTCATCCCTCCCCCTTCAGGTTTCACCTCTCACCTTGTGTGTTTCTCTCTCCCATCCCTCCCATCTTTTAAATCTACCGCTCAGCTTTTTCTCTCCAGTCCTGCTGAAGTCTCGGCCTGAACCGTTGACTGTAACTCTTTTCCATAGATGCTGCCTGGCCTGCTGAGTTCCTCCAGCATTTTGTGTGTGTTGCTCGGATTTCCAGCATCTGCAGAATTTCCCCTGTCTGTGCTATAAGGAGGTGGTGATTAGGGTTGTGCTGGTCGGTTCAAGAACTGAACGGTTGAAAGGAAGTACGTTGCCGCTGATTCATTATCAGGGTCGTCGAGCACCTCTGCTCCATCCGCCAAAAATGGAATTTCCCATTGCCCAGCCATTTTACTTCCTATCGCCATTCCTGTTCCGACTTGTCGGACGATGGCCTCCTCTTTTGCCACAATGAGGCCACCCTGAGGGTGGGGGGCAACACCTTGGCAGCCTCCATCCTGACGCATGAACATTGGTTTCTCCTTCCAGTGATTTATTTCCATTCCCCACCCTGCCCTCTGCCTCTTCTCCTCACCTGCCTATCAACCCCTCCTAGTGCCTCTCCTTCCCTTTCTCCTCTGCTCCTAGCTATCCTCTTTTCCCACCCCTCTCCTTCTTTCTTCTGTCCTGAGAAAGGGTCTCGGCCCGAAACATCCACTGTTTATTCATTTCCATAGGCACTGCCTGAGTTCCTCCAGCACTTCGTGTCAGCTCCTCTGGATTTCCAGCAGCTGCAGAACCTCCTGTGTTTTTGGCTAATTATCGAGACACGGTGATGTTACGTATCCCGTAACTGGATCACTTACCAGCAAAGATAGAGAGGTCCGCTGAAGTCTGATGGTACCATTTTTAAACGTTTTTATTTATAAAGGGGCACAAACGTAAAACATTCAGATAACATACGTCGTCAATACTCAATCTAACGTGCAGGGGTAGTACTACTCAATAAGAAATAAGCTCTATCGTTGTCTAGGGGTTAAACAATTTGTCCAATGGAAATGTAAAAGTCTCGCCAGTTCATGGAGGTTTTTTGCTGCTTGAGGGACCGCTGGGTGTTCACGGGTTAGAGAGAGAAAATAAACTTGCCAGCCTTCTGGACTCAAAGCGTGAGATCGAGAACGGGAGTTCCTCGTTGTCAGTCCGAAATCCTTTTCGGGGTTATTAGCCACTCGATTCCCTAGCTAGGGGATCCGAATCACACGTGGCTTCCGAGCAGCTTCCCGTTATTACGAGAGGAATGAGCGATGGTCTCCGTCTAGTGCGTCGCTGGAGTACCGCCTCCAGCAGTCTCCTTTTTATCATGGCTGGCAGATTTGTAAATGTCAATCAAGGTAGGGTGAGGCCATCCCCACACCACATTGCCCGAGGGTGTCCATGTCCCTGATAGCTGGCACGTACTATAGAGTTGCAATTCACACAGGTGCCTCTAAGAACAATGGTCAACTCCGTGGCATTGTCTCTCATTTCCTGGGTCCAAGACCCGAATTAATAGCGATCTTGCGATTCTCTTGAAGGAGGGGGCTGGTCCCGCACCCTTCGGCCCCTCAGAGCTGTGGTACTTTCATAACAGTAACGATAAAAATCTTGCAGATCAGATCGTTACACAGAGCATTGAGCTAGAACAGGGTAAAACAGTAACGATGCAGAATAAAGTGTAACAGCTACAGAGAAAGTGCGGTGCACGCAGACGATGAAGTGCAAGATCTTAACGAGGAGGACTGTGAGGCCAAGAGTTGAACAAGTTTTATCGTACTAGAGGTCCATCGGTGGCTTAGAAGCTGTCCTTGAGCCTGGTGGTATGTGCTTTCGGACTTCTGCCCACTTGGAGGGGGTGGATCGGGGCTTTGACTACGCTGTCACTGAGGCGGCAGGAAGTAGAGACAGAGTCCATGGGGGGGAGCCTGGCTGCACATTCCGTAACCAGGGGATGTGGGACTTCAGGCTTCCAGATGTCCTGCCCAATGCTGATTGCGAGAAGGTGGCGAGGCTCGTTAACGCTGGAAGTTGCCTTCCTGAGGCAGGGGCTCCTGTAGATGGTAGGAAGCGATGCACCACTCTATACAGCTGCCTTCCCTCTTGCACATTCCAGTTGCCCTACCAGACCCTGAAGCAACCGGTCAGGACACCTTCCACAGCACATCTGTAGAAATCTGTTAGAGTTTACACCGGGAGTGGGGGTGGGTTACAGGCAGTGAAATAATCCAAAGGATCGGGAATTTTTATCTAGACTAACAGATCCCTGGGAGTGGGTTACAACCTGGGATCTAATCCAGGGTTCGGGAAGTTTATATGTAGAATAACAGATCCCCAGGAGTGGGTTATTGGCTGGGATCTAATCCAGGGGTTCAGGGGATTTATGTATAGAACAACAGATTTCCGGGAGTAGGTTACAGGCTGGGATCCAGTCCAGGGTTTTGGGGGTTTATATGTAGAATAACAGATCCCCAGGAGTGGGCTACAGCCTGGGATCTAATCCAGGGGTTCAGGGAGGTTTATATATTGAATAAAAGATACCCAGGAGTGAGTTACAGGCTGGGATCCAGTCCAGGGTTTTGGGGGTTTATATGTAGAATAACAGATCCCCAGGAGTGGGTTACAGGCTGGGATCTAATCCAGGGGTTCGGGGGGGGGGGTTACATATAGAATAACAGATCCCCAGGAGTGGGCTACAGCCTGGGATCTAATCCAGGGGTTCAGGGAGGTTTATATATTGAATAAAAGATACCCAGGAGTGGGTAACAGGCTGGGATCTAATCCAGGGGTTCAGGGGGTTTATATATACAATAACAGATCCCCAGGAGTGTGTTACAGGCTGGGATCTAATCCACGGATTTGGGGTTTATATATAGAATAACAGATCCCCAAGTGTGGGCTACAGGCTGGGGTCTAATCCAGGAGTTCAGGGGTTTATATATAGAGTAACAGACCCCGGGATTAGATCTTTCATTGATTCTGTTATGGTTATTATTCTATTATGGATTTGTTGAGAATGCCCACAAGAAAATGAATCTCGGGGTGGCATACGGTGACATATTTGTACTTCGATAATAAACTTACTTTGAACTTTGTGTGGGTGACAGGCTGCGTCCTAGTCCAGCAGTACAGGGGTCTCTATATAGAATAACCAGGAGGCAGTTACAGGCTGCTAACACTGACTTATCTCCTGAAATTTGTTGGGTTTTTTTGTCAGCTGTACAGTGCAAAGATATAAATTAACTATAAATTACAAAATAAATAGAATTATTATTCCTGAGTTCATGGATTGATCTTACCCAGGGGTTTATGTCCCTAGTTTTTAACCTAACCCCAGGATTCTGGGGGGGGGGGCATTATTTACACAGCTCCACTGCACGAGCTGCAGTGACTCCGGTCCTTCCAACCCCGTGAGATTGGGGTGTCTCTCCCACCCCAAGCCCCGTGTGGGGTTTGTGTGGCTGCCATGTAATTTGCTACCCTGCTACAAACTCAGTGCCAAGAAACACCAGACAGCACACTGCACACGATTAGAGGAACTGTATTTATGAATCCTAACTACGAAGGGTTAGAAAAGAAAGAAAAAAAAAACAAGAAAGGACCTATTATAATTAAAGTCAAATGTGCACAAATTGGAGCTCAGCTCTTCCGAAAGGCATATTCACCGATCCTCGGTCGACGGTGGACACTTGCTCCATTGAATCCGGATCTCCCCACCGGGTCGAATCCTATGACCGTTTCTCTTCAGCGTCTTTTCTCTCCATCTCCCGCCGACCCAGCTCACATTCCGAAGCACCCGTTATCGCTCCCCATAACCCAAACACTGCTTCTACAGTGAGACTGTTACGTCAGCAGTGAAACCCTTCCCGGGGGGGTTACATAGAAAAATGCACAAGAGATTCTGCGGGTGCCGGAAGGCCAGAGCATCATTATCAATACGTGCCGTGCCGTTGGACATAGGTAATGGTGCACCCCCCCCCCCCCCATCTGTCTTGACTGTTCCTCCACAGTATTGGTTTGCCATTGCCCCCTTCTGGGCAGTGCCCTTACCAGACGGGTGACCCCAGCCATTATCAATACTCTTCAGAGATTGCCTGCCTGGCGTCAGTGGTCGCATAACCAGGACTTGTGATCTGCACCGGCTATTCACACTACGTGCTCCCACGGCTACACGTGACCGTGATCGGGGGGGGGGCTAATCAGGTGTTAAATCTTGCCCAAGGGTGACCTGTAGGCTAGCGGAAGGAGGGAGTGCCTTATACCTCCTCTGGTAGGGACGATTCTCCACGTCGCCACTCGAAGTAACATGCACAAGATGCTGGAGGTACTCAACAGGTCGGGCAGTGGGGCTCTCTCCTCAACAGTCCCCCCCCCCCCCTTACCACAGGGACTCACCGCCACTCTCCCAGTGCCGAGCGGCCTCTGCGATGCCCCAGTGCAGGGTTCCCTCCTCACCACCCTTCCATCAATGTGGCGCTCTCTCCTTCCTCCACTGCCTCAGCACAGGGCTCCACAGTTAACGCGAGTCTCCATATGGTTCTGCAGGGGGAAGGATGAAGATTTACTTCCTCTTAAAACTCTTAACGGTCTGGGACCGGAGGCCACCACAGAATCATTTTTGTTTCATAATCCTGCTCGAGCTCTCAGGTCTTCTGCCGGCCTCTTAACTTTAAACAATCTCCTTCAAAAGATAATTGGCATTTTTTTGATCTACCCTCCCAGACTGTGGAATTCAATTCCCGAAACTAAAAGGGATGAAGACTCAGTTGAGACTTTTAAACACCAACTTCTTCTCCTCTTTTATTTTCACGTTAAGTTTTTAATTTTATTTTCACATTTATACAAGTTGGGCAGCCCTAATCAGAGATTCCAAAATTCATAAACCTCTGAAGTCCAAAATTTTTTTGGGTCGCAGGTGGAAAGTCCGGAAGGCGCTGGGGAGGTTCTCTGAGCTCCCCTAGACAGTTCTGAGAAGCCACCTCACGTATAATGATCAGAAGTTTGTGCACAATAGAAAACATTGCATAAAGTGAAAAAAATGAAGATCTCAACCGTGTATTTAAAGAGTGGATTCGGCAGCATCGGAGTGAACATATGCCGCTAACGGTGTGCTGACCACGAAACAAACGAAGATCTATGATGACAAACTGAAAATTGAAGGCAATTGTGATGTTCAGCAGGCTGCCTGCAGAAATTAAAAATCAGTGTTGATAAGGGGTCTGCCGGTCATAATGCAGCAGAGAAATTCACTGACAAGTTTGCCAAGATCGACACTCATGAAAACGTACATCAGTACATACTGTACGCCTAATGAACAAGTGTGATCCTTTCTGGGAACATTCACACATGGAAGATAAAGACTGTTTACGGTAGCAGATTAATTCAGAGTCGGGAATGATGGCGATGCAAACAGCCACTGACTGTCCATCTGCTGGCCAAGGTGGGGCTAGCTTACCTGTCTGATGGCTCAATATTATTTCATGCATAAAACTATTAAAATATTATATAAAACTACCCTCAGTGTATATGTATAAGTTGTATATGTTATGTAAATGGATTTTGAGTTTAAACTTGGGGTCCCATCACCAAGGTATCCCATTATGCAGATCCAGATATTCCAAAATCTGAAACACTTCCAGCCCCAGGCATTTCGGGATAAGGGGGAGCTCATCCTATACTTTCAACCCATTGAAAACACTTTGAACTGCATCATCTGCACAAAAAGAGCTCTGTAAGTTCGAAGTTCAAAGTAAATTTGTTATCGAAGTACATACATGTCACCATATACAATCCTGAGATTCATTTTCTTGTAGCCATACTCAACAAAATCTATAGAATTTCTTTCACCAAAGGGTGGTGAATTTGTGGAATTTGTTGCCACATGCAGCTGTGGAGGCCAGGTCATTGGGTGTACTTAGGGCAGAGATGATTAGGTTCTTGATTGGACATGGCATCAAAGCTTACGGGGAGAAGGCCAGGAACTGGGGTTGAGGAGGAGAGAAAAAAAGTATCAGCCATGATTGAATGGCAGAACAGACTCGATGGGCCAGATGGCCTAAGTCTGCTCCTATGACTTATGGCCTTATAACAGAATCAATGAAAGACCACCCAGCTAGGGTGTTCAACCAACGTGCAGAAGACAACAAACTGTGCAAATACAAAAAGAAGAAATAATAAGTAAATAAACGATAAATATCAAGAACGTGAGATGAAGAGCCCTTGAAAGTGAGTCCATTGGTTGTGGGAGTACTTCAATAACAGGGCGAGTGAACTTATCCCCTTTGGTACAAGAGCCTGATGGCTTAGGGGCAGTAACTGATCTCCAGTTGCGCCCAAACTACGTTGTACATGGGCGGTGGGTTCTCGTTCTTCAGAACTCACCGAGCTTCAGTATCTCCAGGAGGGGCTTGGAAGACCTTCGGGGTGTGACCTGGTTCCTTGCTGCAGGAGATCGAAACATTGCTCAGCTGTTGGAGGCTTCTGCTCTCGAGCAATCTCTCTCTCGATGGTTCTCGAGTCAAGGGAACTCGAAGAAGCGATGCTGCAGATTATAACATTGAAACAGTGACCTGTTGGCCTCCCTTCTCACTGCGGCAGGGGCGATAGCCCTCTCTCCCTTGTTTGTGAGAGAGCGAGAGCCTGTTGAGACGTCGATGTGTTGGGATGGACAGAAGCTTTTGATGGACTCCAAGGGCTTGCTATTGTTTGCATGGTGGGTGGGAGGGGGTGTTGATGTTTCTGCTGAAGAAAGGAGGGGAGTGAGGGATGGCTGATGCCTTGCTGCTTGTGTGTGAGTGGAGGTGGGGGAGGGGAGGTTTGGGCTTCTAACGTTTCTCTGTCATTCGTTCTTTGGGTTTTTTTCCCTCTGCTTTGTGCACAATGGCAAAGAGTAAGGATTTCAGGTTGGACTAAAACCTGGTGGTGTGAGTCCTGAGGCTCCTGTACCTTCTTCCTGATAACAGCAGCAAGAAGAGAGCATGCCCTGGGTGGTGAATGCTGCTTTCCCGCGATAGGGTTTTGTGAAGATGTGCTCAATGCTGTACAGGGCTCTTCCCATGATGGAGTGGGCCATGCCCTCTCCTTTTTTTTGTAGGATTTTTCATTCAAGAGCATTGGTGTTTCCAAACCAGACTCCCCACTACATATCTTTGAAGTTTGTCAAAGTTTTAGTTGTCATGCCAAATCTCCACAAACTCCGAAGGAAGTAGAGGCACTGTTGTGCTTTCTTCACAATTGGACTTCAGTGCCAGGCCCAGGGCAGGTTCTATCATAAAAGTTATTATTGTTGTTAAGATTTGTTCCCCACTCCCTCAGGACGTTCTGGCAGTGAAGTTTCCAGCTAAATGAGGTCGGATGCTGAGCTTGTGGAAGGGTGCCAGGAACTGCACCGTTTAGAAAGGCAGGCCAAGTCATTTCAGCTCTTAACCTCGATTCCCTGGGGTCTCTCCCTTAAGGCCCCACGATGCCTCCTAGTTGCAGGGTGGAGGCAACTACATTGCGCGGGAAATGTCTCATGACGTTAACCGCTTTCAGCGGGGTAAGGGTCATCCTGCCCTCCCCATTGGCTCGGGACCGTCCATCAATTAGTCGACAAGCATAAGGAATGCGAAGCACGGCGGGAAATGTAGTTTAAAATCGTAACGAATTTTAATTTCCTTTTAATTGGATCTAACACAAATCCACAAAAGCAGATGTTAATATGATCTAGAGTCCGCAATTTATTTTCAAAAATAATGACGTAATGCCGGGGCTAAATCTCGCCCCCTTCACGTGATCCGAGGCAGGACTCTGCCCACGTGACCCCTCTTTTTACTCTTCTCATACCCACGGATTTTTTCCCCTTTTGAAAGGCTCATTAAATTGAAACGAAACATCACTTACACGTTGATACGGCTGTAGGTGAAAAGGAAGGCCAAAAAAAGAACTCGCGGGAGGCTGAGGTGCGTAAATATCATAAAACGGTCCTACTGGGCGGAAGTCGTTCTTCCTACCGTTTCCCAGAGAGGACTACAATGCCCAGCTGGCTTTGCGGTCACTTCCGGGCGGGCGGCGAGTTGCGCGCGCATTCGCCAGCTCGAGCGCGGAGGAGGAGGGGGTGGAGGCTTCGCAACCGATTTAAAATAATTTTTTTTAAAAAGGAGAAAAAATGAGGCAAAAGATCTTCTTCTGATGAGGCCAAGTGGACTATGGGCGCCTTCCTTCACGAAACAATTAATATACGCTCTATAAAACTACCAAAAATTTAATTGGAGTTCCCCCCCCCCCCGAAGGTTCTATTATTCCGTCTGGTTGTGGTGGGGGATCTAAATTTAAGGAGAAAAATAATCTTTTATTTTATTTTTTTCTTGATATAATTATCTGTAAGCAGATAATTTGTTGGAAGGAATAAATTTTGTTCCACACCAAAAAGACTGGCAAGGGGTGTAAGAAGAATAGGAGGGAGGGTTACAATGGTTGAATAGTCCAGAGGGGCTTTATCCGGACTGTGAGGGGGTTAAAACTTTTACCCCCTTCCTTCAGCCCCAAGGAACCAACATCCTGCAGCCTCTAATTTCGTTTTAATTATGGATACAGGCAAGGGTGACTCCTCCTTGCTGGTTCAAGGCTGCTTGGGTATTTTCTCCATGTCCTCTCCTTTAGTAAGTAAAACCAAAAAAAAAATCCTTTCCAGATTATTGTTCAAGTCTTCGTTTTCTTTGTCCTTGTAGGCATGTCTTTCTGCCTTGCATCTATCTGTTCTGTGCTGTGTTGGTGTTCTTAAAAAAAATTATTTAATTGAAGAAGTGCGTGCTGATGAGGGTGTATATTTTGTGTAAATTAAAACTTTTTTTTGTCCTATTTGCTTTTCATATAGAAATATGTAGTATGCTTGCAAATGTTTCTTCGGATCTTGAGAGTTTGATGGCATGCTTACTGTTTGAATCTCATTAAAATGTTCTTTTTTTAAAAATCTAGTTCTGTTTTCCCCCCCCCCCCTAAATTTCCTCTAACCTATTTTCGCTCATCTGTGTATTTCTTTGTGTTTATAATATTTCGCGGCGTGAAGTGTTACTGCGACAGTTATCAGTTTTAATATTTGTGATGCAAACTTTGCGAGTGAAGTGTGTTCTCGGTTGTGGAAGAGCGTTTGCAATTGAGGAGGATGTGCTTTTTGATTTGTTGCGCAAATATTGCGATCAGGAGCTGGTGTGGACGCGCTGGTTTTAGTTTACTGTGTCACTCCCCCTCCCACCATCTCTCCTCCCTCCCCGCCCCGCTTTAAACCTTCCTGATCCCGAGTGAAATGGCTGGGTTTACAAAGTGCTCCAGGTCGCCCTGTAACGCTGTGAGTATGTGCTGGGGGGGACGACATTGAAGTCGTATCTAAGTGAGTTTGCCCCGTGGTGCCCGCGGTTCTCTGGCTCAGAGTTACAAAGGCAGCTGTCAGCTTCGCCTCGGAACTGGAAAAACGCCGAATGAATGGGTGAATCTGTCTTTGGAGGCCTCTGGTCACTCGGATGCAGGAGAGATTGTTAGTTTGGACATTCGGTTTTCAATACTTTCTGCATTGTTCCTCCTTTGACTTTTTTTTAAAAAAATTAAGACTCCTTGCTATTGCTTCCTTCCGCTTTACTTAGCAGTTCAGAATCAGGTGTTGTATCACCGGCATATGCCGTGAAATTTGTCCCTGCGGCAAAATCACGCTAAAACTGTAAATTACAGTAAGCATCTATATTTTAAAAAGTTAAGTAGTGGGGGGGGGGGGGGGAGAAAGTAGTTTATGGGTTCATTGTTCATTCAGAGATCTGATGGCAGAGGGGAAGAAGCTGTTGCTGAACCGTTGAGTGTGTGCCTCCGGGCTCCGGTACCTCCTTCCTGATGGTAGCAATGAGAACAAGGCATGTCCTGGGGGTTGGGGGTCCTTGAACATGGATGAGTCCTTTTCGAGGTGCCGTTCCTTGAATATGAGGGTCGGGTTTAATGTCATTGGCCTACGTCGTGAAATTTGCTGACGTTGTAATAATGGAATACATTAAAAAGTGCTGAATTACGTTAAGTGTATATGCATATTAAACAGTGCAAAAACCAGAAATTAAAAATGTTTTAAAAAAGCAGTGAGGTTCAATGCCCATTTAGAAATCTGATGGGAAGAAGCTGTTCCTGTGCCTCATTCCTGATGGTAGCAATGAGAAAAGAGCATGTCCTGGGTGGGGGGAGCCCTGGATGAAAGCTGCCTTTCTGAGGCACCACTCCTTGAAGATGTCTTGGATACTGCTGAGGCTGGTGCTCACGATGGAGCTGACTAATTTTACAAGTTGCTGTAGCTATGGATCCTGTGCAGTAGCCTCCCCGTACCACGTGGTGATGCAGCCAATCAGAATGCTCCCACAGTGCATCTGTAGAAGTTTTCCAGTGTTGTAGGTGACAAACCTAATCCCCTTAGGCTCCAGATGAAACGTAGCTGCTGTCCTGCTGCTTCATAGCTGCATCAATATGTTGGGACCAGGTAAGATCCTCCCAGATATTGACACCCAGGAACTTGAAATTGCTCCCTCTCTCCACTTCTGATCCCTCTTGCTTGTGTTCCCTCATCTTGCCCTTTCTGAAGTCCACAATCAGTTCTTTGGTCTTACTGACGTTGATTGTAAGATTGTTATTGTGACGCCACTCAACTAACTGGTATATCTGGCTCCTGTATGCCATCTCCTCTCCATCTGTAGTTCTTCCAACAATGGTTGTTTTTGGCAAATCTATGTATGGTATTTGAGCCACACAGCGAGAGTAAAGCAGTGGACTAAGCACCATCCCTGAGGTGTGTCAGTGATGACTGACAGTGAGATGGAGATGTTGATCGTGGTCTTCTGGTTAGGAAGTAGAGGATCCAGTTGTGGAGGGAAGTACAGAGACCCAGATTCTGTAGCTTTTCGTGAACGTTGTCTTTGTGGCAGCAGTACTTTCTAATACGTAAAATTGTAAATTACAGTCAATATATATTAAAAAGTTAAATAAGTGCAAATTTCTACAGTTGTGCTGTGGGAGCATTCTGACTGCCTGCATCATCAACTGGTATGAGGGGCGGAGGGACTTCTGCACAGGATCGAATTAAGCTGCTGAGTTGTAAACTCAGTCAGCTCCATCATGGGCACAAGCCTCCGTAGCATCTAGGACATCTTCAAGAAACAATGTCTCTAAAAGGCAGCATCCATCATTAAGGCCCCCCCATCACCCAATTCATACCTTGTTCTCATTGCTACCATCAGGGAGGGAGGAGGTACAGGAGCCTGAAGGCACACACTCACTAATCAGGAGCAGCAGCTTCCCCTCTGCCATCTCATTTCTGAATGGACATTGAACCCATGAATACTACCTCGTCAACAACACACACAAAATGCTGGTAGAACACAGCAGGCCAGGCAGCATCGATAGGGAGAAGCGCTGTTGACGTCGACGTTTCGGGCCTGCTGTGTTCTACCAGCATTTTGTGTGTGTTGTTGTTTGAATTTCCAGCATCTGCAGATTTCCTCGTGTTTGCTCTTTAAATACTACCTCGTACTTTAAAAAATTTTTATACCAAATTTAACTATTTAATGTGTGATTCCTGATTTATCTTTTATTATGTATTGCATTGTTTTGCTGCCATAAAGACATATTTTGTGACGTGCCAGTGATTTTAAACCTGATTCTGAAAAGATTTTTTTTTTAAGTAGTGAGGTAGTGTTCATGAGTTCAATATCCATTAAGAAATCTAATGGCAGAGGGAAAGAAGCTGTTCCTGAATCACTGAGTGTGTGCCTTCAGGCTCCTATGCCTTCTCCTTGATGGTAGCAATGAGAACAAGGTATGACCTGGGTGATGGGGGTCCTTAATGGATGTCACTTTTTTCTTTGAAGCATCGCTCCTTGAAGATTCTCTGGAGGCTAGTGCCCATGGTGGAGCTGACTAAGTTACTAAAGGAAATGATTTTTCTTGCATAAATGAATGGCTGTCAAATGCTTTGCCTGCTGTTAAACTGTTCCAATGCTTGTAAAATGCAAGAGAAAGATAGAAACCTTGAACTATACTGAATGAGTCAGTCTGGGATCTCCTAGCCTTTGGGTATGATATCAGAATTAGGATCAGAATTAGAATCAGAAATATCACTGGCGTAGGGAAAGGTCACGGTTGACAGTGAGTGACATTCATGAGTTACATCAAGTGATATAAGAGGCAAAAGTTTTGAAGAGCTTGTTAAACTTCTCCGATTAAAAGGCAGACGGAGGATCATGATAGCCCACATCATACCACACGGTACATAATGATAGGTCAAGACATTTGTTGTGCATCATGCATGGGCTGCAAGTTTACCAGAAAGCAGCTGAACTCCTTTAACTTGCAGTGCTTTAAAGTAGAAGGCCAAGTGTAAAGAGCAGGCACTCAGCCTCTTTATTATCACCTCCTGTACCTAATAAAGTGGCCACTTGAGTGTATATTCATGTTCTTCTGCTGCTGCAGCCCATCCCACTTCAAGGTGGGACGTGTTGTGCGTTCAGAGATGCTCTTCTGCACACCACTGTTGTAAAGTGTTGTTATTGAGTTGCTGTCGCCTTCCTGTCAACCTGAGCCAGTCTGGTCATTCTCCTCTGACCTCTTTCATTAAGTGCCGCTCACTGGATGTTTTGTTGTTCACCCCATTCTCTGTAAACTCTACAGAGTGTGCATGGGAATCCCAGGAGATCAGCAGTTGCTGAAATACTCAAACCACCCTGTCTGGCACCAGCAATCAGTCACTCAGTTCACATTTCTTCCCCATTCTGGTGTTTGGTCTGAGCAACAACTGAGCCCTTTGACCATGTCTGCATGCTTGTAGTTGCTGCCACATGATTGGCTGATTAGTATTTTGCATTAATGAACAGGTGTCCCAGTAAAGTGGCTACTGAACGTAGAGCAGTAAGGCACAGTGCAGGCCTGACGGCCAACAACTGTTGCGTTGACCATTTAAACCCACACTACGATCAACCCGTCTTCCTTCATTTTTCTGAAGACCAGACCATGTACCTAATTAAGAGCGTTTTAAATGTCCCTAAGGCATCTGCCTCCAGCACCACCTTTGGCAGCTCTTTCTAGGCACCCGCCACTCAATGTATGAAAAAAAAATACTACCACTGACATATCCCACTATGTGGTTACTGTAAAGTTAGGCCCCCTCAAATTAGCCCGTTACTACCCTGGGGGGGAAGCCTCTGGCTGTCCACTCAATCGATGCCTCTTATCACCTTCTATATCTTTATCAAGTCACCTCTCATCCTCCACTCCAAAGAGAAAACTTGCTGAACCTTTCCTCATATGACTTACTCTTTAATCTAGGCAGCATCCTGGTAAACCTCCTCTAATGCTTCCAGAGAATGGATATCTGTAGAACTGTTCAACACAGGAGCAAACCCTTCGGCACATATTTGTACTGGCCATGACACCACGTTAAGCAAAACCTACCTCCTTGACCATTATTCAATTCCTTCCTTTTCCTGCAACCTCGTATCCCAATGAAGGGTCTTGGCCCCCTCCACAGACGCTGCCTGACCTGCTGAGATCCTGCAGCATTTTGTGTGTCACTCAGGATTTCCAGCATCTGCAGAATATCTTGTGTCCCAACTTCATGTGACTGCATCTGAAATGCCACTATCATGTCTGCTTCCACCACCACACCATCAGCGTGTTTCACTCTCTGTATATTATATTACTTCAGGTGCCTGCATTGCCCGCCTCACCTTAAAGCTGTCCGCTAGTACAAGACACAGTGCAGGAACAGGCTTGTGGCAGCACGGTAACATAGCGGTTAGGTTAATGTTAACTGCAGCGCCTGTAGCTGGGGTTCAATACTTGAACCCGTCTGTAAGAAGTTTGTATGTTAACACCCACGGCAGTATAGCAGTTAGTGTAATGCTATTACAGTTCAGGGTGTTGGAGTTTGGAGTTCAGTTCCACTGGTCCTCTGTAAGGAGTCCCCATGGATTTCCTCCCACTGCCCCCAAGGCGCCCCAGTTAGTAGGTCAATTGGTTGTTGTAATTGTCCTCAGGTTAGGCTAGGGTTAAATTGGGACAGAGCGCGCATCTTGAAGGGCATACCTGCGCTGTATCTCTAAATAAATAAATGTTGTGCTGAACTAATTAAATTAATAATCAAATGCCTAGCCAAAACTAATGTGCGCTGAACCAGTGGTCAAGCATCTGGGGAAGGGGTGGTGGAGCAAATTTTTTTAATGTTTGGTTAAAACAAGACCCTGAGGCCTACATTACATGCAAGACCAGATCTCCTCCAGGATCTTTGATGTAAATTAGCTTATTGCCTGTGGTGTTCTATAAAAGTAATTTCTTTGTACTTGTCCAATTTTCTTGAGTGAATTTATTTTCTCCCTGATGTGCTCAGGGCTCCTCAATGCGACATACAGCACAGAAACAGGCTCTTTGGCCCATCTGATAAGATTTCCATCTAAGCTAGTCATATTTGGCCCACATCCCACTAAACCTTTCTTATCCCACATCCCTTTAAGTACCTGCCTCAACCACTTCCTCTGGCAGTTCATTCCACGTACTGAATATCCTCATGAAAAGATGTCTCTCAGGATCCTATTGACTCCCCTCACATCTTAAACCTTCACTCTCTGTTCTTGATTCCCAACCCTCAGAAAAATGACTTTGCATTCACCCTATGACCTTGTGATTTTATACATCCCGGTACAATTCTCCCCCTCAAGCTCCAATGAAATTGTTTCCAACCTACTTAACCTCTCTAAAACTCAGTCCCTTGATTCCTGACAACAGCCCCATGTAATGGCATGCTTCAGAACAGTGCATGATATTTCTAATGTGACCTCAACAACACCTTGCATGGTAGCAAAAAACACAAGATCATAAGATATAGGAGCAGAATTGAGACATTTGGCCCATCAGATCTTCTCTGCCATTCCCTCCACTCTCTGTCTTCACCCTGTAACATTTGACACCCTTGCTAATCAAGAAATTATTGAATATTGAAAGGTCTAGATCAGGGGTTCCCAACTTGGGATCCACAGACCCTTTGTTTAATGGTATTGGCCCATGGCATAAGAAAGGTTGAGAACCCCTGGAATAGAGTGGACATTGAGAGAATGTTTCCAATAGTGAGGGAATAGTGGACCAGAGGGCACAGCCTTAGAATACAAGGATGTCCCTTTAGAACAGATGAGGAATTTCTTTATCCAGAGGGTGTTGAGTCTGGAGGATTAATTGCCAAGTCATTGGATATGTTTAAAGTGGAGGTTTATAGGTTTTTTGATTAGTTAAAGTGTCAATGGTTCCGGGGGAAGACAGGAGAATGGATTTGAGAGGGATAATAAATCAGCCATGATGGTTTCGTGGAGCAGACTTGATGGGTTAAGTGACATGTGTCTTGTAGAATGACATTTGAATCCATGTGACTCGTGTATGCCCATTGCTCAGCTGATCCACAGCCTATCCTACAGCTGTTTACTGCAGCTCTAGTATTTGACATCCTGTTTGCTTTGGCTCACGTTTGCGATAAATTTGTAACCATCTGCCCCTTACTCCCTCTCTGCATTGTTGGCAGGAGTGCATGTATGTACAATTTCAGGTCGCTCCATTACAAGAAAGGCATGAAGGCTATGGACAGGGTGCAGAACAGGTTTACCAGGCTTTCGATAGAGGCTTACTGGGATCCTGTCTTCATTAAAGGCAACATGCTTAAAGGAGAGGTTGGGTTTTTAATTTATTTTATTCTGAGATGCAGCACGGTAACAAGCCTATCCAGCCCGTGCCATCGAATTATACTCGTGACCAATAAACTAACCCGTTTCCCTTTGAAACGTGGCAGGTAACCTGGATGAAATGCATACGTCACGAGAGAACGTAGCATCTCCCTACGTACAGTGGCAGGATTTGAACCAGAGTGGCAGAGGCTCAGGGGAGCCCTGATAGAAATTCATGTGATTGAGAGGCAGAGAGAGTAGGCAGCTACTACCTTCTTCCCAGGGTTGAGAGGGGGCAAGTTGAAATGAGGTTTCTTTTAACCTGGAATGTGTGTCAGGGGTGGTGATGGTGGCATTTTGAATTTAGTGGGGGCTTTAAAGAGCCTCCTAAGTGGGTACATGGAATGGAGATATATGCATGTGGTGTTGGCAGAGGTGATTAATTTTGTTAAGACATTTAATTTCTCGTTTAGTCACTTCGGCACAACAATGCTGCACAGTTCCTATGCTGTACTGCTCTAAGTTATTAACATTGTGGGCATCGCTGAGTCGTGGCTGAAAAACGATCATAATTGGCAGCTTGACATCCAAGGATAGTGGGGAGTCTAGGACCATCATGGCTGAATCCCATTCTTTTGTCTTCTCCCCATTACCTTTAACACCCTTGCTTATCAAAATCCTGTTAATCTCTGCTTTAAATTTACCCAATGACTTGGTCTCCAGTTGTCTGGCAACAAATTCCACAGATTCAGCACCCTCTGGCTGAACAAATTCCTCATCTGTTCTAAGTAGACGTCCCTCTATTGAGGCTGTGTCCTCTGGTCCTAGACTCCCCCACTATTGGAAACATTCCCTCCACATCCACTCTGTTTAGGCCTTTCAGTATTCGATAGGTTTCAATGAAAGACCCCCCCCCCCCCCATTCTTCTAAACTCCAGTGAGTACAGGTCCAGAGTCATCTAATGCACCTCATATATAATGTAGTGTTCGTGATGGCAGAGTGGATTGTGGGTGGATCTTCAGAAATGGGATGGAAGAAACAGGCCCCTTTAACCTTTCTAATTTATGCTGAACTATTATTTTGCCTAGTGCCGTCTACCTGGACTACACTTCCACACTCCTCCCATCCATGTAAGTATCCAAGCTACTCTGAAATGGTGAAATCGAGCCTGTATCCACCACTTCCACTGGCAGCTTCTTCCAGTCTCTGCTATCTCACAGTTATCTATGTAGAGATGCATCATGGTAACAAGCCGTTCTAGCAGAACGGTAGTAGCTATATCCCCGTTGTCTGTCCTCCTGATTGGTTAGTCCTTATCTAATCAGCTTTCCGCTCTCCCACCTTGTTTACAGTTGCATTCTAGTTATTACTTGGATGCGAGACTTTCGTCTGTTAACATTCTTTTCCTCTAGTTTTGTCTCAATGGCTTCCTTTACCAGGCAGTCCCAAAAGCCATTGGCGGGTCACGGTGGTTTTGTGAATGTCAAAGGTCAATCCTGTGGTCATTGCTGATGCAATATTCTCCCACCGGGACAAGGGAAGGATGATGGGTGTATGAATACCACTGGACTAGACATTCCTAGGCATCATCCCCAATGAAGATGGCAGAGTTGGTTAAAGTGAATACCTATACCCGGCTGGAAGCCCAAAAAGTTTATTGGTCATGTATGCTTGGGAAAGCGCTAGATCCTTTTTGCATTTCAATGTGTTTTAAAGTACATAAGACAAATGAAAGCTAATCGTGTTAGAGAGAGCGCCTGTGGCATGTCGAATTGTTGGATAAACAATTAGTTTCTGTTAGTCTGCAGATCATGGTCTCTCTTTGTAGGCTTTACTATTGCTTGCTTGATGGGTGCTGATGCTTCCTGCTGAAATAAGTTGGGGAGGGGAAAAGGGTTGATGCTTTTGCTGCTTGTCCGTGGGAGGGGGAGAGTGGGCTTTGGGGTTCTTGTGATTTACTGTCGTTCATTCTTTGGGGTTCTCTTCTGTTTTTGTGGATGTCTGCGAAGAGCAAGAATTTCATTCTCTGATATTAACTGGAGCCGTTGAAACCATCTAATCATAAACTTGAGATCAAAAAGAATTCTGTCCTTTGACTTTAAACAGAGTCCCACTCACCCATCCTGCATTATGTTCCCAGACCAGAGCTTTTGGTGCATTGGCTTTCATCAATCAAAGTATTGAATGCAGGAGTTTGGGCTGTTGAGTTGAAGTTGAGTAAGATAGATAGATAGATAGATACTTTATTCATCCCCATGGGGAAATTCAACATTTTTTCCAATGTCCCATACACTTGTTGTAGCAAAAACTCATTACATACAATACTTAACTCAGTAATAATATGATATGCATCTAAATCACTAACTCAAAAAGCATTAATAATAGCTTTAAAAAAGTTCTTAAGTCCTGGCAGTTGAATTGTAAAGCCTAATGGCATTGGGGAGTATTGACCTCTTCATCCTGTCTGAGGAGCATTGCATTGACAGTAACCTGTCGCTGAAACTGCTTCTCTGTCTCTGGATGGTGCTATGTAGAGGATGTTCAGGGTTTTCCATAATTGACCGTAGCCTACTCAGCGCCCTTCGCTCAGCTACCGATGTTAAACTCTCCAGTACTTTGCCCACGACAGAGCCCGCCTTCCTTATCAGCTTATTAAGACGTGAGGCGTCCTTCTTCTTAATGCTTCCTCCCCAACACGCCACCACAAAGAAGAGGGCGCTCTCAACAACTGACCTATAGAACATCTTCAGCATCTCACTGCAGACATTGAATGACGCCAACCTTCTAAGGAAGTACAGTCGACTCTGTGCCTTCCTGCACAAGGCATCTGTGTTGGCAGTCCAGTCTAGCTTCTCGTCCAACTGTACTCCCAGATACTTGTAGGTCTTAACCTGCTCCACACATTCTCCATTAATGATCACTGGCTCCATATGAGGCCTAGATCTCCTAAAGTCCACCACCATCTCCTTGGTCTTGGTGACATTGAGACGCAGGTAGATGTTGGTGAAGGCCATTTTGGAGTTGTGTGCAGTTCTGATCACCTGCCTACAGGAAAGATACCAATTAAGATTGAAAGAGTACAGAGAAAATTTGCAAGGATGTTGCTCAGATTTGAGGACCTGAGTTACAGGAAATGGTTGAACTTTATTCCCTGAGCATAGGAGAGCGAGCGGAGATTTGATAGAGGTATACAAAATTATGACTGGGATAGATAGGGTCAATGCAAGCAGGCTTTTCCCATTGAGGTTGGGTGGGACTAGAGCTAGAGGTCATGGGTTAAGGGTAAAAGGTGAAATATTTAAGGGGAACCTGTGGGGAACTTCACCAGTGTGGAATGAGCTGCAAGTGGAAGTGGTGGATGTGAGTTCTATTTCAACATTTAAGAGAAGTTTGGGTAAGTACACAGAAGGGGAATGGGGGTGATGGTTTGGACGCAGGTCGATGGGACTAGGTAGATGAATAGTTGAGCACGGACTAAATAGGCCAAAGAGTCTTTTTCTGTGCTTTTTCTATGACTGATAAGCACTGGCTCCTGGCCAAGCAAGGCACTGATATTTTTTTTAAACCTTTGTTTTCAAATCTCTTTGCGGGTGTGCTGCTTCCAGTTTCTGTTATGTTCTCCCCCGCCTTCACATATCTGCCCTTCCAACTGCGCATCCTCGGGTTCAGTGGCATCGCAGTTCCCTGGACGTGGAATGCAAGTACCATTGGAATTTCCCTCCCACTCCACCCCTTCTCGTCAATATTCACCCAGTTTTTGGGCTCCGTGCACTTAACCCCTTGGTGTCATGCCAGCAGCTTTACTGGGACAAACCAGTGTTGGCCACTTCTATAGGGAGAAAGCAGGGCAAACTGTTACAGTTACTGAGAGTGCAGTGCAGGCCGTTGTGGGGTTCATTTTACCGTACTAAGGAGCAGGTATATGGTGGGGTAGAAGGTGTCCTTGAGCTTGGTGGTACATGCTTTCAGGAGTTTATATCTTCTGCCTCATGGGTGAGGAGGAGAAAAGAGAATGTCTGGAGTGGGTTGGGGGGGGGGTCTCTGATTCAGTTGAGTGTTTTAAGTCCATAAACATAGAAGATGATTTAGGCCACTCAGCCCATCATGTCATCTTTGCCATTCCATCATGACTTATTTTTATCTGTCTCAAAACTATTTTCCTGCCTTCTCTCTGTATTCTGACTAACCAAGAACCTCTGTTTTAAAGCTCCCCCAATGACTTGGCCTCCACAATGTCTGTGGCAGTGAATTCTACAGATCACCACCCTGTGGCTAAAGAAATTCCTCCTCATCTCTTTTGAAGGTGAATCTTTTTATTCTGAGCCTGTGCCCTCTGGTCCCAGACTCCTCCACTATAGGAAACATCCTCTCCATGTCCATTCTATCTGTGTCCTCTGGTCCCAGACTCCTCCACTATAGGAAACATCCTCTCCATGTCCACTCTATCTGTGTCCTCTGGTCCTAGACTCCTCCACTATCAGAAACATCCTCTCCATGTCCACTCTATCTGTGTCCTCTGGTCCCAGACTCCTCCACTATCAGAAACATCCTCTCCATGTCCACTCTATCTCTGTCCTCTGGTCCTAGACTCCTCCACTATCAGAAACATCCTCTCCATGTCCACTCTATCTGTGTCCTCTGGTCCTAGACTCCTCCACTATCAGAAACATCCTCTCCACGTCCACTCTATCTAGGCCTTTCAATATTCGACAGGTTTCAGTGAGACCCCCCATTCAAAGTAAGCTTATTATTGAAAGTACTTATGCAGGTGAAAGCTTTAAGGGGAATATGAGAGAAAACTTCATGCAGAGGGTCATGACAGTATAGGGTGAGCAGCCAGTGCAAGTGTGCATTCAGCCCTATTTCAATATTGAAAGGAAGTTTGAATAGCTGTGCCGAGGGGCACCTCTAAACACAACACATCAAACTTTGAAGTGGATGGGCTACAGCAGCTCTCCCAGTTTCATTCCTATACCTAATAAGTGGCCGCTGAGTTTGTATCTAGTAGTTTTGCCATATATCATCAGCATCATCTTGGAAGGGAGAGGAAATGTGTAGGAAAGGTTTTCATTGTATGGTGAACAATGCAAATTGGATGACAAGAATGTTACATTCTAAACTCCAGCAAGTATAGCCCCAATCTTCCAAGAATACATCTCTGCTTCCTCAAGTTTCACCAGTGACCCAGCTTGGCCCTTTCTGGGTGTAGACATTTCTGGGCTTCCCAACCTTTTTTAGGCCATTAAGCAAGGGGTCTGTGGACTCCAGGTTGGGAACCCCTGACTTGGAGAGATTCACCACTCCGAATGGATGTTCCTCTATTCTGTTTTTAAATGACTATCCACTAATCTTAACTATCCTGTACTCGATTAGGGGGGGAAGGGGGCAATCTCATTGAAGCTTGCCACTTACCACTGTGCATCTATAGATGTTTGTGAAAGCTCCTTGTCCAAACTTCATCAAAATGCATACATTCAGACTCGATGGGCTGAATAGCTCTTCTGTTTTATGGACTGGATGAGGGAGAATGTTTTCATCAGAGATCTGAGGGCTCAGCCTCAGAATAAAGGGACATTTCTTTAGAATGGAAATGAGGGGAAATTTCTTCAGTCAGTGGTTGGTGAATCTGTGAAACTTGTTGTCACAGAAAGCTATGGAAGCCAAGTCATTAGAAATTGTCTTCCTGATTGGTAAGGGGTTATGGGGTTGGTAAAAACCCAGTCATGATTGAATAGTGGAGCAGACTCGAAGGGCCACTTCTATAACTTGTGGTCTTTAGTCACTCATAATAGATCCCTCTCGCCCCAGAGTTACCTGCATAAAGATGTTCAAATACTAGATGTTACATATGAAGAACTTTGTTACGAATCATAGGATCACGGCAGCATGACTGATAGGCATTCGGTCCATTGAGTCTGTTGGCTCTGTCCATTTTCCCCACAGCACCCTGCATGGTCGCATGGCAGTTAGTCCAATTGCTACTGTGCCAACAGTCACCGATTCCTCCAGCATTTTGTGTGTTGCTCTGGATTTCCAGCATCTGCAAAATCTTGTGTGTTCAGCAAACGCAGAATGCAATGGCAGGTACACAAATACGATACAAGGGCCATGGTGACGTGGAGTTCTCATGTCACAAACATGAGACCCTGCAGATGCTAGAAATCTAGAGTAGTACACAAAATGCTGGAGGAATTTGACATCTTCCCCGTTCTTTCCAGTCCTGATGAAGGGTCTCAGCTGAAACGTCAACTCTATTTCCTTTCCATTGATGGTGCCTGACTAGCTGGGTTCCTCCAATATTTCATATGCATTAATCTTTATCATACAAATGGTCCCTTAGTGGTTAGCACGATGCTATTACATCTGGGGCCATTCTGAAGTTCAGAGTTCAATTCCGGTGCTGTGGACCTCCTCGTGGAACCTGTGGGTTATTGCTGGGTCCTTCCACAGCCGAAAAACGAACCGGGTAGGTTAATTGGTTATTGTAAATTGTTCCATGGTTAAGTTAGGGTTAACTGAGTTTGTCGGGGTTGCTGGGGTGACGTAGCTCAAAGGGCCAGAAGGGCCTATTCCACACTGTATTGCTAAATTCACAAAAAAGTCTTGTAATAGTACAAAACTATTGAAGCTGGTGGTGTCTGTTTTCACACTTTTAAATTCTCCACTCGTGATAGACTGGTGTCCTATCCTGGGGGGGAGGGGGAGGGGGATGAGTCTGATACTCTCAGTCGCTTCACGCCACAGAAACCGGCATAAGCACCGGCCTGATGAGGCTGGGGACAGACTTTAACTTGACTACTTTGAAAGCCTCAAATTTGTTACTATTCTATGCTTGGCCTTCCTGTTAACAAAGGAAGTTTTGAGGCTGAAAAGTCCCAGATTTGGTGTAAATGACTAGTTCTCTAATTTAGCAAATGGTAATCAGTTTCATCACTTGCTAATCACACACAAATAAGAGACAATCTGCAGATGCTAGAAATCCAAGCATGCACACAAAACAAAATGCTGGTGGAACGCAGCAGGTCAGGCAGCATCTATAGGGAGAAGCACTGTCGACGTTTTGGGCCGAGACCCTTCGTCAGAACTACTTTCATCCTGACGAAAGGTCTCGGCCCGAAACGTACAACAGTGCTTCTCCCTATAGATGCTGCCTGGCCTGCTGTGTTCCACCAGCCTGACAAAGGGTCTCGGCCCGAAACGTCGACAGTGCTTCTCCCTATAGATGCTGCCTGGCCTGCTGTGTTCCACCAGCATTTTGTGTGTGTTGTTTGAATTTCCAGCATCTGCAGATTTCCTCGTGTATGCACACAAAATGCTGGAGGAACTCAGCATTATGCAAAAGAATACAGCCAACGTTTTGGGCCGAGACCCTTCAGTACTGGAGGAAAAAGCTGAATCTGGAGTTAGATGGGAGGGAGAAACACAAGGTAATAGGTGAAACTGGGAGGAGGGGAGGGATGAAGTAAAGAGCTGGGAAGTTAATTGGTGAAAGATACAGGGCTGGGCTGGAGAAGGGGGAATCTGATAGAGGAGGACAAAAGACCATGGAAGAAAGAAAAAGGTGGGGGTGGGGAGAGCATCTGAGGAAGGTGATAGGCAGGCAAGGAGATAGAGAGAGAAAAGGAGATGGCTGGGGGGGGGGGGGTATTACCAGTAGTTGGAGGAATTGATTTTAATACCATCAGGTTGGAGGCTACCCAAACAGAATATTAAGGTATTGTTTCCCCCAACCTGAGTGACAGTAGAGGAGGCCATGGATTGACATATTGGAATGGGAATGAGAATGGGAAGTGGAATTAAAATGGGTGGCCACTGGGTGTTCCCACTTTTTCTGGTGGATGGCGTGTAGGTGCTCAGCGAAGCCAGTTTCCATCGGGTCTCACAGGAGGCCACACCGGACATGGTAGATGACCCCAACAGACTCTCAGGTGCAGTGTCACCTCATCTGGAAAGACTGTGTGGGGTCCTAAATGTTAGTGAGGGAGGAGGTGTAGGGGCAGGTGTAGCACTTGTTTGCTTTGAAGGATAAGTGTACGGAGGGAGATCAGTGGGGAGGGACAAATGGACAAGGGAGTCACATTGGGAGCGATCCCTGCATATCTTTCCCTCTTCTTTCTCCTCCCCCCCCCCCCCCCCCAACTTTTGCTTTCCACTTGTTCCTTGCAAGCAGAACGAGTGCTACATCTACCTCTACCCCTACACCACCTTCCTAACTATGATTTAGGACCCCGAGCAGTCCTTCCAAGTAAGGCGACACTTCACTGTGAGTTTGCTGGGGTTGTATACTGTGTCCGGTGCTCCCGGTGTGGGCTCCTGTATATTGGTGAGACCGACGTAGATAAGACCGCTTCGCCAAGCACCTATGCTCCGTCTGCCAGAAAAAGCGCAATCTCCCAGTCGCCAGCCATTTTAATTTCACCTCCCACTCCCAGTCTGATATGTCTATCCATGGCTGCCTCTACTGTCATGATGAGGCATGCTCAGGTTGGAGGAACAAAACCTTGTATTCGTCTGGGTAGCCTCCAACCTGATGGCATGAACATTAATTTTTCAAACTTCCGGTAATGGGCTCCCCCCCCTTCACTATTCCCCATCCCCTTTCCCCCCCTCTCATTGTATCTCCTTGCCTGCCAATCGCCTCCCTCTGGTGCTCTTCTATCCCCCTCACCCCCTTTTTTCTTTCTTCCATGGCCTTCTGTTGTCTATTACAATCCCCCTTCTCCAGCCCTATATCTCTTTCACCAATCAACTTCTCAGCTCCTGACTTCACTCCTCCCCCTCTCAGTTTCACCTGTCACCTTGTTTCTCCCTGCCCTCCCCCACCTTTTTAACTCTACTCATCATCTTTTTTTCTCCAGTCCTGCTGAAAGTTCTCGGCCTGAAACGTTGATTGCACTCTTTTCCATAGATGTTGCCTGGGCTGGTGAGTTCCTCCAGCATTTTGTGTGTGTTGTTTTAATCGCTCGTTAATAGTTTATCTCAAACATTTCCACCTGCAGGCTGATACGAGTTTTTGGGGGAAGCTAAGTTATTTCTTAAAGTGGTCAAGCCTGCCAATTACAAGTCTGTTATTGTCCTGTGTACCAAGGTACGGTGGGGAAAACTGCATTGCAAGCCATCCGGTCAAACCATCATTACAACATAGTACAAGGGAAAAACAATAACAGAATGCAAAACAAGAAAGTCTAGTGCAAGTAACCAATAAGATGCAAGGGCATAACGAGTGTAAATATATACCAGAGGCCAAAAGAAAGCAAAAGTAGTGAGGTAGTGTTTGAGGGTTGATTCATTGTGTTCAGGAATCTGATGGTGGAGAGGAAGAAGCTGTTGCAAAAATGCTGAGTGCTCAGAAAGCCATGTGTGCCAGCCTTCTCGGCATCAAGGACATCTTCAAAGGCGATGCCTTTTTCATTAAGGAAACTCATCACCAAGTAGTGCTCTCTTAGTACTATCATCAGAGAGGAAGGAGAGTACAGGCTCCTTTTGAAGACTAGAGGGCTAGTGTTATCAGAAGAGGCTGGGTCGATATTCTCCAGAGCATTGTCTGAGGGGTGACCTCAGAGGTTTGTAATATCATGAGGGGTATTGACAACGTGGATGGTCATAGTTTTATCCTAGGTTCATCGTCTCTCATGGGCACTCATGGTCTCTTCTGGGCAGAGTCTTTACAAGATGGGTGACACCCCACACCCCCACGCACAGAGCCATTATCAATGCTTTTCAGAGATGGCTTCACATGACCCTGATCAGTGAAGGGGGGTGGCTAAGGTGCAACACCTCAACACCTTGTCCAAGGATAACCTGCAAGCCAGCGGAGGGATGGAGCGCCTCACACAACCTCTGGTAGAGACATATCACCCCGGGAGACTAAAACTAGAGGGCACAGGTTTAAGATGAGTTGTGGGGGGAGGTGGGGGTGGTACTGTAGTGTGTGGCTAGCAACCCTCAGTGACCTAGGTTCAATTCCATGGCTGTCAGTAAGGAGCACCTTCTCCCTGTGCTCCTCCCGCATTCAAAAGACATATGAAAGTTGTGGGCATGCTACTTCGGTGCTGGAATGCATGGCAACACTTGTGGGCTTGGACTGGACTAGTTGTTTCACCATATGCTTCTGTGTGCATGTAACAATAACGTTACTCTGTATTCCTGTGACTCTTAAGATAAGATGTTCACTGCCTGCTGATAAAATAGTCAAAGCCTTCGACTTGTCGATTCACAAATGATCTATTTTTGATCTATGCGTTACATGATTAGCAATTATGCTTTATGGATTGAATTAAGTTTGTGATCTGTCTCTGTTTATCTCTTTCCTTTCATTAAAAGTTGGTGGTGGGGGAAAAAAGAATTGTTGTTAATACATGTGACAGGTTTCACTGTTTATTTCAATGTGCATGTAATAAATCAGAAGTGGTCGTAGCTTGCAAACTGGAAATGCAGCTGGCTTGGTGATGTATTTGACTTGGAAGCATAAGGCAATGTGTGGTCAAACTAAGAAGTTTAATGACCATTTCTCTGCTCTAGGTAAGGTATTAGTAGAGACCTCACTTGAGTTGAGTATGATGTTCTCCTTAATGGAGAATGTCTGTGCGTGACTGTTTAATGCGGGGAGGCTGATGCATGGGCAGTCACCAGTCAGTCCCTGACAGATCGGGGTCAGTGTCCAGAGGCGTGGAGTGCAAGAGGATTGGGGACACTTCACTGCTTCAGCCTTCCTCCACCTTCACTAATATTGTGACATGTCGCCATCTTCCACTAGCTCCACCGCAGAAACATTGTTCTTCATCTTCCCTTGATCTTCAAAGATTCGAAGTACATTTAGTTTCAATGTTTGCAGAATACATCCTTGAGATGTCTCTTCCCACAAACAGTCACAAAACAAAAAAATCATGGAACCTGTTCAGAGAAAAACATCAACCTCCCCACACACAAAAAAATTGTGCAAACGGGGTGGAAAAAAGCAAGCGAAAAACATAAAATATAAAACACCAACCCTCCAAAGTCATCTTACCACCATGAGTGACCCTTCTAGGCGTTAAGTCCCAGAAGGCATCACTCTCAGGAACTCACAAGCCTCTTCACTACGACACGGTTACGATCCTTGGAGAAGACAATGCAAGGATTCCTTCTCGGCAGAAGATGCCTGCAACCCAGCAGCATCCGGCAAATTCATCTCCACGGGTCTCCCAAGTGCTTGTTTCTATGCACAGCCTGGCCATTGCTACACTCGTGTGACCAATGAACCTGCTGACATGTACGTGTTTGGAATGTGGGAAGAAACTGGAGCACCCAGAGGAAACCCACGTGGTGACAAGGAGAAGGTACCAACTTCGTATAGACAGCAGTGAGAATTGAACCAAGGTCACTGGCACTGTAATAGTGTTACACTAACCACCATGCTACCATGCTGTAGGAAAGGTGTAGAGGGATTATGGGCCAAACCAGGGTAAATTGTCATAAATTGATAAAGTTATTGTGATGTATCAAGGTGCAGGTTTGCCTGATATCATACAGATCATTTCATCACATCAGTACATTGAGGTACTGGAAGGAAATTAAGGAGAAGGGTAAGAAGGGTAAGGGTTCCCAACCTGGGGTTCACAGACCTCTTGATTAATGGTAGGGGATGATGGCATAAAAAAGGTTGGGAACCCTTGGGTAAGCCTGATTCATGAAAGGGTCACTATATCATCGTGGGCTGAAGGGTCTATACTGTGCTGTTCTATGTTCAAGTACAAGGGAAAAGCAATAACAATGCAAATTAAACTGTTCAAGTACAAGTGTAGGTAAAATATAAAGCCATGACAAGGCAGATTGAGGGCATGAGTCTGTTACCAATACAAGAGGATCGTTCAATAGTTGCTACGGATGTTCAGTGGACAGCATTCTAACTGGATGTATCACTGGTGGGGGAGACTCTGCACAGGATCAGAAAAAGCTGCGGAAAGTTGTAAACTCAGCCAGCTCCATCGCAGGCACTAGACTCCCCACCATCAAGGACATCTTCACAAAGTGATCCTTAAAAGATGGGGAATCCATCATTAAGGACCCCCGTCACCCAGAACATGCCATCTTCACATTGCTACCATCAGGGAGGAGATACAGGAGCCGGACTGCACACACTCAATGATTCAGGAACAGCTTCTCCTCTGCCATCAGATTTCTGAATGGATATTGAACCCACTATCTGTACTTTTTCTCTCTCTTTGTACTAAAGTTAACTTTTTAAAATGTATATACTTTAGTTTTTATTATCTATTGCTGCTGCAAAACAACAAATTTCACATCATTTGCCAGTGATATTAAACTGATTCTGATTATTACACAGGGATATGAGATGTCCTTGAGTCTTGTACTATGTGCTTTTGTATCTCTTGCCAGTTGGGAGGGGTAGGGTGGAGAAGAGATTTTTGTATCTATTGCTTGTTGGGAAGAGAAAGTCTAGGCTGGGTGGGGTGTTTAGCAATACTGGCTGCTTTACTGAGGCATCAAGAAGTGTAGATAGTCTGTGGATGAGGTGGGTTTCCATGACATGGACACGGCTCAGCACAACTTTGTAGTTTCTAGTGGTCTTGGGCAGATCAGTTGCTGTGCCAGACTGATACAACAGGATTGAATGCTTTCTGTGGTGTACCTATAACTCTTCTCACCTGCCTATCACCTCCAACCCTTTCTTCTATAGTCCACTCTCCTGTCCCGTCAGATTCCTTCCTCTCCAACCCTTCATCGTCCTCCACTGCCACACCTCTTCTCTCCCCCCCCCCCCCCCCCCACCCTCCGGCCGGCTTCAGCTATCATTTTCCAGCTATCCTCCTTCCCCTCCCCCCACCTTTCTTCTGGCATCTTCCCCCATCCTTTCCAGAATTGAAGAAGGGTCTCAGCCCAAAACATCGACTGTTTACTTACTTCCATGGATGCTGCCTGACCTGAATTTGTTTAATGGACATTGCTTTGAGAGTCTATGGGACCTGAATTTCTATAGGGGGTGGCCTCAGTTGGTTGGTTCTGGTTGGGCGGAATGGCCTGTTTATTTGCACTCACTCTGTCTGAGAGGAGGCGCACCTGTTGAGGGGAACTCAGCAGCTCAGGTAGCATCTTTGGAAGGGAATGAACGATCAAGTAAACTGAATGAAGGGTCTCGGGCTGAAAGTCAACTGTTTATTTCCCTCCATAGTTGCTGCCTGACTTGCTGAGTTTCTCTAGTATCGTGTGTGTGTGTTGGTCAAGAGTTCCAGCATCTGCATAATGTTGTGTCTCTGGAAGAAATGATTATTGATATATGGTAGTGTAGATAGCTATCAGCTGTTCTCAGTCAGAGTAAATAGTTACATCACCGTGCACTACCCTGAGGTTCATTTCCTGCAGGCATTTACAGGAAGATAAAGAAATACAACAGAATTTATGAAAATCTATGCATAAACAAAGACTAACAAACAACCAGTGAGCAAAAGATATACAGTGCAAATTAAAACTGAAGAAAAAATGCTGAGAACATGAGTACCAGGAAGTAAATGTGTAGTTTGTGGAATTAGCACTACTGAGGTGAGTGAAGTTACCCAGGCTGGTTCATGAGCCTGATGGTTGAGGGGTATTAACTGCTCCTGAACCTAGTGGTGTGGTTCCTAAGGCTCCTGTACCTCTTTACTGTAGTAGTGAGACGGGAGCGTGGCCTGGATGTTGGGGGTGGTGTTGTCTTTGATGGTGGGGATCTTGTGACAACGGTCCTTGTAGCTGTGCTGAATGGTGATGGACCATTCATTTGGTGATGTAGCTGTGTCTTTTAGACTTTTTCATTCCTGGGCATTGGTGTTTCCTTACCAGGTCGTGAGGCAACCAGTCAACTCTGCATCTTTAGAAGATTGTCCAAGTTTTAGATGATATGCCAAATCTGCATAAGCTTCTAGGAAAGTAGTGGCGCTGTCATGCCTCCTTTGTGATGGCATTTACATGTTGATCCCAGGACAGATCCTCTGTGATAACACCAAGAAATTTAATGTTACTGATCCTCTCCACCCCGATCCCTAATGACCAGTCTTTGGGCTTCCTCATCCTGTAGGCAAAAATCAGCTCTTTGGTTTTGCTGACTTTGAGAGAGAAGTTGTTGTGGCACCTTCTTGGAGCATGTGGATCTTTGGAATAACTGAGACCCTCCCCCTCCATACAAACACCCATGTTCATGTATTTAAGTTTGCTGCTGACCCCCACCACCCAGACCATGCTGTCTTCTTGCTGCTGCCATCAAAAAGCTACAGGAGCCTCAGGACTCAAACCACCAGGTTCAGGAGCAGTTACAACCCCTCAACCATCAGGCTCTTGAACCAGAAGGGATAACTTCACTCAATTATGCCCACCCCAACACTGAACTGTTTCCACAACTATGGACACACTTTCAATGATTCTTGTTTTTTCTTTTATTTTCTTGTGTGTATTTGCACACTTTGACTTTTGGACATTGGTTGGTTGTCCGTCTTTGCTTCTTTTGTTTCTTTGTATTTACTGTGAATGCCTGCAGGAAAATTAATCTGTGTGGAACTGTGCAGAGGTCTGAAGCACATATCTATAGCTAGGGTGTCTGTTTTGTGCAGCAGTGTATTTGTCAATGTAGAGCACAGAGCGAGTTTGTAAATCTAGCGGGGGCAAAGGCTGTTGGGAATGGCAAGGGGGGGGTATGGGAGAGGTGGCAGAGAAGAAGTGCCGGGGCGAGATTCCCGTGGATGCAGACACACCCAGCCCTGAGACACCAGGCAAGGTCATTTGATTCCAAACAATTGGTTTGCTAATCATTACAGATGATGGTGGTGGTGGTGGTGGTGGTTCACTCTCCCTACCCCCTTCCCACACTCAGTCACAATAGAGATCCATATCAGAATCAGGTTTATTGTCATTCACGTATATCATGAAATTTGTTTTTACGGCAGCAGTACAGTGCATTACATTTAATTGCAGCAGTACTGGGCAGAAACCTTGGGCATCCAAACTATATATGTGTGCGGGTGTGAGACAGAGTCTGAGAGAGGTCGAGATATGTTCGAGACAGTCGGGGCATGTGAAGCATAGAAAAGTCAGAGTGGAGGAAATTGGGAGCAAGGTTTGCTCTGACTAAGTGCTGGGCCAATTTGGAAAGGTCGGATCCAGGCCCAGAGTGGATCGAAGTGACAAGGCCCGGGAACTAGAGCAGGAACGGCCCGATGTTCGGACGATTTAAAAACTGACCAGATGGATTGAAAAGGCTGGGTGTTGGGACCAGAGAAGTGGGTTCTGTTTGCTGCTCCCTGACATTTACTCCACTCTTTGCTGCGCTGAGGCCGTGGGCCTGCTCCGGCTCCGACATTTATTCCATCTACTAAGCTGAGGCCGTGGGCCTGCTCCGGCTCCGACATTTATTCCATCTACTAAGCTGAGGCCGTGGGCCTGCTCCGGCTCCGACATTTATTCCATCTACTAAGCTGAGGCTGTGGGCCTGTGCCAGACTGTGTGTCTGAGGACTCACTTTCATGCTAAGTACCATTTGTCTAATTTTATTGTACTTTTTCTTTCTCTGTCTGCATGTTGGGTGTTTGTCAGGTTTTATGGGTTCATTTGGTTTTCTTGGTTTGGGACAGATCTCGGGGACATTGATAATTTACTCTGAACCAAGACTTTTGCACAGTACTGTATACAGTGACATATGTATTTTGTGTTGAATTTACCTTGAACTTTGAAGTATGTAAATGCTGTTTCGATGCTTTTTTTTGCCTTTATCCCTTTCCATTAATTTATTTCTGTTCTTGCAGAGAGCTTGGCGTTCAGTGTCTGTCCATCCCATGCTTGAGAATTGAAGAGGCGGGGGCTCTGCAAGGTGCCAAGAGACCGTCTGCACGTCATGTCCTAGGCTGAGGCGCCCCCACCCCCCACCCCGGCAATTGGTTGATCGGAACAGAAGGGAGGACTTCGGCCGTTGCGGGAGCACAGGATGGCCACGGACCCGGGAGAGCCGACTGGCCCCGGGGACTCCAGCAAGCCAAGGGGTATGACCCCCAGCGAGGGCTCGGCTGACAGCGAGACCAACCCCGCGGCTGCTGCACCTGGCAGAACTGAGAAGGCTGGCGACCCCCTACCCCTGGCTGAGAACCACCGCTTTGTGCGGCGGAGCATGGATCCGGCGGAGCGGGATGGGCCCACCCGTCCGCCCGCCTGCGCTGGCGTGCCGGAAGGCAAGAGCGACGCTGCCGCTACAGCCAAGACAGTGGCCGACGTCGCCAAAGACTCATCCAGGGACAGGACCGAGAAGGAGAACGAGGAGGAGGCCGAGATGAAGGCGGTCGCCACCTCTCCGGGAGGCCGCTTCCTGAAGTTTGACATCGAGCTCGGGCGAGGGGCCTTCAAGACTGTGTACAAAGGGCTAGATACCGAGACTTGGGTGGAAGTTGCTTGGTGTGAGCTGCAGGTCAGTGCCTCTTCTTGTATTTGCATGTCACAGCGTCCTACAGCGTGAAAACAGACGCTCTGGCCCAACTCATCTGTGGTGACCACCGTGTTGGTCTTTTGTGGCCCACACACAAAATGGTGGAGAAACTCAGCAGGTCAGGCAGTGTCTACGGAGGAAAATAAACAGTCAACATTTTGGGTTGAGAACCATTTGGTCCATATCCCTGTAAACCTTTCCTATCCATACACCTATTTAAATGTCTTTCAATTCCTGTTGATGAACTGGCAACTGGTTCCATATGCCCACCACCCTCTGCCTATAGAAATGGTCTGTCCAGCCTCTTTATAAAACCTTCCCATTAAGGATTTGATTCCCTCTCCCCAGGGGGAAATGCTGAGTGCATTCCCCATACCTATGGCCCTTTACCCTACATCTGCTCTAACCGCTATGCTACCATGCCAGATACATAGTGTAGTACAAGGTCAGACACCAAGTCTAATGCGATGGGACAGTGTTCTCTCCCACGGCCAGTACTGAAGAACAGCACATGGAATATAAAGGGAGATTGGGTCAACAGTGTTAAAACATGGTGGTTAAACTTCTGGGATTAAAGAGAGGTATGGGTTGATCTTCTAGAGACACAAGTACAAATCCCAGTAAAACACTCGAAAATCAAAATTTAAGTGAACCAATTTATTATTAAAATGTGTACAGTCAGTAGCCACATTATTAGGTACAGGAGTGCAACCCACTGCAGTCTTCTGCTGCTGTAGCCCATCTACTTCAAGGTTCGAGATGTTGTGCATTCAGAGATGCTCTTCTGCGCACCACTGTTGTAATGTGGTTATCTGAGTCACTGTCGCCCTCCTGTCAGCTTGAATCAGTCTGGCCATTCTCCTCTGACCTCTCATTAACAAGCCATTTTCGCCAACAGAACTGTTGTGCATGAAAATCCCAGGGGATGATTAGTTTCTGAGATACTCAAACCACCCCGTCTGGCATCAACAATCATTTCATGGTCAAAGTCACTTAGATCACATTTCTTCTCCATTCTGATGTTTGGTCTGAACAGCAACTGAACCTCTTGACCAATTCTGTGGGTGAAAACACCTTGTTAATGAGAGAGGTCAGAGGAGAATGGCCAGACTAACTCAAGCTAGCAGGAAGGCAACAGTAGCTCAAATAACGATGCATTACAACAGTGGTGTACAGAAGCAACACAGCACATCAAGCCTTACAGTGGAAGACCATGAGCATATGCTCAGTGGCTATTTTATTTGGTACAGGAGGTACCTAATAATGTGGCCACTGAGTATACATATGTTATGAAAACCACACTGGGTTCCACTCCTGTGACCACTTTATTAGGTACACTCTGTATCTAATGAAGTGGCCACTGAATGTACGCCCATGACAATGAACTGGGATTTAATCCATTTCTTGTTCTTAAATATTTCAGTGGAAGGCGTTGAAAGTTTTCTCTGTAGCCTAGTGCATGTGCTTCTAAATTCTCTGCAATCCAATAGTGTGTTAACTTGATTAAACAGTGATTTATCACACTGCAGAGCTGCAGAATGATAATCTGTAGCGTAAACGGCAAGTTATCACAATGGGACGTTTACCATCACCTCTTCTCTCTGCCAATCCACGCACATCCACACCCAGAGTTATTTTCTTATCGAAAGACAAACACCTTCAACTAAATGGACAGGGCCTTGCATGCAGGCAGGCAGGAACAAAGAGGGGCTGTTCAGCTTGTCTAAAGCTGCCCAGTTCAAATATGCAATAAAGGGGAATCCATTTGGATTTTTAAATAGCATTTAGACATTGCCATGCCAACACGCCTGTCTGGCAGTCAGCTCACATTAATACTAAATCATTGTCTGTTCTGTTACAGCAGTTACAGTCTAGCTAATACACAAGAGCCCTTGACCTGTCTGCATGCCTGTTCTCACTCACAGCTTCCTCTATGTGCAAGTGTGATTTTATTTTCTCTCAGCAGGATGTTTGAAATCCAGCCCCCATTTGTAGGGTCAGTTTCTGCTACACTGCTCTTGCTTCCATCCGTTCGGAATACACTGAGGCATCATCTGGCTTCATTTCCTTGACTCCCGATACATGGTGGAATTACAGAGTCTTGATGAAGGCTCTCGGCCCGATAAGTTGAATGTTTATTCCTGTTCATAGGTGCTGCCTGAACTGCTGAGTTCCTTCGGCATTCTTGTGTGTTGCTCTGGGTTTGCAGCATCTGCAGAATCTCTTGTGTTCACATTTTGGAACTGGTTTATTATTGTCACAGGTACTGAGATACAATGAAAAGCTTGTCTTGCATACCATTCGTACAGATCAAATCATTACAGTGTATTTGAGGTGGAACAGAGTAAAACAATAAAGTGAACAGCTCTAGAGAGAAAATACAGTGTTGTTAAACAAAAGGGTGCTAGATTATAAAGTACACTGTGAGGTCAAAAGTACTACTAGGAAACTGTTTAATGATCTTATAGAAGCTGTCCGTGAACGAGCTGGTTCAGGCTTTTGTATCGTCTGCCCGACGGGCAAGGGGGGAAGAGATGACGGGGGGGCTTGAGAGTGCTAGCTGCTTTACCGAGGCAGGGAGAAGTACAGATAGTCCATTGGAGGGGAGGCTGGTTCCTGTGATGAGCTGAGCTGAGTCTGCAACACTGTAGCTTCCTGCAATCATGGGCAGAGTATTTGCCAAATCTAACCAGTTAGGATGCTTTCTACAGTGCTTTGAAAAAAATTGGCGAGGGTTGACCTCTTTAGTCTCCTGAGGAAGTAGAGATGTTGCTGTGCTTTCCTGGCTGTGACGTCTGCGTGATGATCACTTCTGAGAACATCAAGTCCTCAACCTCAACACCACTGATATAGACAGGGAGCATGTACACCACCCCCTTCCTGAAGTCAATGATCAGCTCTTTTGTTTTTGCTGACCTTGAGGGAAATATTGTTGTCATGACACCATGTCATTAAGCTCCCTATCTCCTTCCTGAACTCTTTAAGATGCCGCACTCTACAGTGGTTTTATCTGCAACTTGTAGACTGAGTTGGGAAGAATCTGGCCGTGCACGAGTGGACAGGGTGTGGAGTAGGGGGGCTGAAGACACAGTCTTGTGGCATCAGTGTTCAGAATAATTGTGACCTATCCTTACTAACTGAGGTCTGTTGGTCTGGAAGTCAAAGATTCAGTTGCAGAGGGTGATGTTGACTCCCAGGATCCAGCATTTGGTGATGAGTTTGCTTGTAATTCTATTATTGATTAAATTCCCTTTCGCCTCCCTCTCCAGAGTCTGTTTTTCTGTTGTAATCTCCATGGCTGAGGAGATACAGCTGGGTTAATTGAACTTAATTTTTGAGGGGATTGCCTGATTGGGAAAGACTTGAGAGACATGGGCCTTTACTCTCGGGAGTTTCTATTTATTTAGATATGAGCATAGGTCAGCCCCAGCAAGCCACACTGCCCAGCAGCTTACCTATTTAACATTAGCCTGTTAATCTGCAGCCCTGTGCTCAAGTGCTGTCTTGTAACCGAGACACTGTAGGAGCTCAGCACGTCAGGCAGCATCTGTGGAAGGAAATGGAGAGCTGCCGTTTCAGGCCGAGACCCTTCATCTGGTGAATATAGGACCTGATGCCAAGAGTCTTGATGAAGGGTCTCAGCCAGGAATGTCAACTGTTCATTTCTCTCCATCTGGCCTCCGAAGTTCCTCCAGCGTTTTGTGTGTGTTGCTGAAGATCTGCAGAATCTCTTGTATCTATGCAATGTCAAATAAGTGGCAGGTTAGGTGCTTTCAGCTGTAAATCATCTGGTCAGTGATCTGGATGGGTTGGGCACACCATTCTCCTTCTGGACCTTTGTGTGCTGCGGTTTCCAAAAATCCAGCTTTCTAGGAATCCTTGGCGGAAGTCCCTTAGTGATTCTGAATTGTACAATTTGTTTCCCAAACTTCAGTTTCTCAGAATGTTAACAGATAAAGGAAGAAGGATTAGTGTTTGTCACATGCATTGAAACGTACAGTGAAAGCATCGCCTGTGCTGGTGGCTGCCCGCATGCCCACACCTTACCAATCGGTACTAAAGTGAACATATTTGGAATGTGGGAGGAAACTGGAGCACTGTGATGAAATGCTCATGGTCACGGGGAGAACGTACAGACTCCTTGCAGACAGTGGCGGGAATTGAACCCTGATCTTACAGTTGGCTGTTATAAGGTGTTGTGCTAACTGCTACACTACCTTGCCGTCCCATCTTCGCACAGGCACCTTGCTGGTGACAGTTGTGTTAACCACGCAGTAATCTCGCCTGATTATTTGATTTCTCTATTAACTGTTGATGATGGGAAATCAAATCTCACGCAGTGACTTGTAGTTTGCCCTGAGTGGGGCAGATATTTCTTGTGATGTAAGCGTCTGCGTTCATCAAAAATCACTTCAAAGAATGGTGTGCACATTGCTCTCACCTTGTCATGGGCACATTGAGGACATCTTCAAAATCAAGTGTCTCAAGGCAGAGGGTTGTAAATTCCGTCAACAGAGTGTCGTAGACTCAGCCAGCTCCATCACAGACCCAAGCCTCACCACCAAAGGGGGACATCTTCAAAAAGAGGTATCTCAAGGCATCATCCATCATTAAGTGCCCTGACCATCTGGGACATACCCTCTTCTCGTCCATTGAGCCATTGAAGTCCATTGAACTCCCTGTGACCATGAGCATGCATTGTATTGAACCATACAACCATTGAAGAGGTGTAGGAGCCTGAAGACCCACACTCAACATTTTAGGAACAGCTTCTTCCCCTCCACCCTGCCATGATCACCACCTCACAATTCCTCTTTTGCACTATGTATTTATTTTTTTCAAAGGTAAAATTAATGTCAGAGAAATAAATACAATATACATTCAGAAATGCTTTTTCTTTGCAACCATCTACGAAAATAGAGGAGTGCCCCAAAGAATGACAGTTAAATGTTAGAACCCCAAAGTCCCCCCCTCAGCTCTCCTCCCTCCTGTCCATAAGTGGCAACAATCAACGACCCCCTCTCCCCCCATGGCTAAAAAAAAGCATTGGCACCCACCACCGAGCACTCGAGCGTGCAGCAAAAGCAACAGCAAAGACTTGCAGTACTCCAAAGACTACGTGTTCACCCAGTATTCAACATACCATAGGTTCTCTGTCCCCCTAATAATGGAGGAAGAGGTGTCTTTGTTTCACAGCGAGAGGGGAGACATAAACAACTTGCTGGTTTATGATGTTAAAAATCCGTTGTGTCGCTTTTTCGGAGCTCTGTGCCCAAAGATCTCGGGCCTTTGGGCACACAGCCAAAGGTCTTCCAGCTCCTATGACACACTGGTCTGGGACCCTGACCTTTGATACGCCCGTCTCCAGAACCCCAAGATCCTAGGCCTCCAAAGACGAGCTGAACTCTTAGGCCAGGCCCTTGGCATGTCGGATAGCGGCCAGTCATGACGCTCCGAGAGCAGGTCCCATTCCTGCAAAGAACTGAAGTCAGTGTGTAACTCCAGGTCAGGGACTTCAAAATAACCCTCAAAGGGAAAAATAAGGAAATAGAGCTGTTTCCGAAGAGGCAAGCAAAGGAGTTGCCGTTTAGCGCCATCTTAACTAAGCCCCGCCCTCTGACTTGTAACTTGTAGTCATAAGACCATAGACATCGGAACAGAATGGTCCATCTTGTCCAGCAAGTCTGCTCCGCCATTCAATCATGACTGATCCTCTTGGTTTTAAATTCACCGCCCTTTGGCTAAAGAAATTTCTCCACTTCTCTGTTTTGAAAGGGTGCCCCTCTATCCTGGACTCTCCCATCATGGGAAACATTAGGGAAACATTTCCACACCTCCTCTGTCTAGGCCTTTCGGTATTCAAAAGATTTCAATGAGATTCCCATCATCCTTTTGAATTCCAGTGAGTGCAGACCCAGAGCTATCAAATGTTCCTTGTATGATAAGTCTTGGAATCATCATTGTGAACCTCCTCTGGATCCTTTCCAATGCCAGCACTTTTTAAGGATGAGGGTCCCAAAACTGTTCAGAATACTCAAGGTGAGGCCTTCCCAGTGCCTTCTAAAGCCTCAGCATCAAATCCTTTCATGTCTTGCACTTTAGTGCTGTCACAAAGTAATAAATTTCACAGCATACATTAGTGATGATAAATCTGACTGATTCTGAATTTCAAGTTCAGGTGAGCCGGTGCAGCATGGAGAGAGAAAGGGGGGGAACATATCAACCCCTAACCGAGAATTAACTTGGATCCACTCTGGTCCACAGCAGATGCCATTTCATTGGCTCTTCATCCAACCCTGAAACTTCTGGATAGCAAAGATGCATACATCGGGATGTTCTTTATCAACTACAGCTCAGTATTCAATACTGTCAACCCCTCAAAACTAATTAATAAGCTTAATGACTTTGGCCTCAATACATCTTTGTACAGCTGGATTCTTAATTTCCTCACTTGCAGACCCTAGTCAGTTTGGATTGGAAACAACTCTTCAATCTCCATCAGCACAGGCGCACCACAAGGCTTAGCCATCTTGCTTTACACTTATGACTGATGCTAAGAACGGGTCCAATACCATTTTTAAGTTTGCTGGTGACGCCACTGTCGTAGGCCAAATCAAAGGTGATGAATCGGCATATGGGAGGGGGACTGAAAATCTGGCTGATTGGTGCCACAGCAGCAACCTCTTACCCAAAGTCAGCAAGGCCAAGGAGCTGGTTTTTGACTTAAGGAGAATGAAACTGGAGGTTCTTGAGCCAGTCCTCATCGGGAGATCAGAGGTGGAGAGAGTCAGCAACTTTAAATTCCTCGGTGTTATAATTTTGGAGGTCCAGCAAGTGCCATTACGAAGTAAGCACGGCAGTGGCTCCATTTCCTTAGAAGTTTGTGAAGATTTAGCATGACATCTAAAATCTGTGGTGGAGATATCATCAAACACGAGGAAATCTGCAGATGCTGGAAATTCAAACAACACACACAAAATAAACGTCGCCAGTGCTTCTCCCTATAGATGCTGCCTGGCCTTCTGTGTTCCACCAGCATTTTGTGTGTGTTGGCTGTATCATGTCCTGGTATGGAAACACAAATGCCTTTGAATGGAAAATCCTACAAAAGGTAGGATACGGTCAAGTCCATCATGGTAAAGCCCTCCCAGCCATTGAGCACATCTAACTGAAGCTCTGTTGCGGAAAAGTAGCATCCATCGTCAAGGACCCCCTGCTACCCAGATCATGCTCTCTCTTTGCTGCTGCCAGCAGGAAGCATGTTTAAGAACCTCAGGACTCACCAGCAGGTTCAAGAACAGTTATTACCCTTCACGCATCAGGCTGTTAAACTAGTGTGGATAACTTCACTTGCCCTATCACCGAGCAACGGACTCACTTTCAAGGACTCTTCATCTCATGTTCTTCCTAATTATTGCTTATTTATTATATATTTGTATAGTTTGTTGTCTTTTGCACTTGGGATTGTTTTTCTGTCCTGTTAGGTGCTGTTTTCACAGGTCTGTTTTATTTTTTTTAATCCTCAAGACAACTGCAGCTCATTCAGAATGTTGCTGCTATAGAGTCCTCACTGAGACCAAGAAAGTAGAACATAGCACTCCAGTTCTCAAGTTGTGATCTGGCTTCCTGTCCATCAGTGGATTGACTTTAAAATATTACTAGTTTATAAAGCACTGAATGAATGGTCTAGCTCCAAAATACATGTCTGATCTCTTGCTGAATTATGAACTTTCCTGAAGTTGTCTGTGGCTTGTCTGATTACTGTCCCCAGGGTCAAAACTAAACATGGTGAAGCAGATTTTAGTTTTTTATACTGTGTCCTGAATAACC